>NW_024412425.1:633240-681231 GCF_014898765.1 Herpailurus yagouaroundi
AGAGAGAGAGAGAGAGAGAGAGAGAGAGAGAGAGAGAGAGAGAGAGAGTGTGTGTGTGTGTGTGTGTGTGTGTGTGTGTGTGCGCGCGCGCGCGCGCGTCTGTGCGCGCGCGCGGCAACGCCGGCTGTGTGGTGTGTGTTACTGCCCCACGTCCCTGCTGCTTGCCCCGCAGCCCCGAGTGTCTGCATAGAGCACTGTGGGCACGTTTCCCCAAGAGGACAAACACTGAGCCCTGGGATGAAGGTTCCGAGCAGGAAGGCAGAGGACTGGTCTTGGGGTGGGACTTTTAGAGCTAGAAGTGTGACTGGGACGAACTCCGTGCAAGAAATGATGGGAGAGCCCCTACTTGGAGGCGCTGTGGGTGCGGCTACATTTTCCCCGAACCACAGCGTTCCCATACCTGCAGCCGCCCTCTCACATCTGGTTGTGTGGGTGACGTCAGGGCAGATGTGGCCCTGCAGGGGGATTTTCTTAGTCTGCACGACTCTAACAAAGGCCTGGCGTCTCAAGGTTTCCTTCTTCCCCAGCCCTGCCATTCTCCAAAAGAAGGAGGAAAAATGGTTGTACATCCGAAAGTCCAGCTCAGGTGAGTTTGTTTCCTCTTTGTTTATAAACAAACACGCTTTTGTTTTTAGTAACGTTTGCTTTTCTTTTCCCAAATTGCCCAACGGCTCATCCTAGGCCCGCCTTCCCAGTGAACGATGGGCCATGCCTATGAGTCCCTCTCCTCACTGTCCCTCCGCCAGATACCCCTCTCCTCATCTTTCGTATCATTCCTCAGCATTCACTTTTTGTAATAGTAAGAAATGTCCATTCCGCAGTCTAGTTAAAGCTTTGTTTTACAGAGAGTAATGTTTAGATGGAATCATCTTCCATCTCCAAAACCTCAGTTTAAAAAGTAAGGCAAGGGGCGCCTGGGTGGCTCAGTCGGTTAAGCGTCTGACTTCAGCTCAGGTCATGATCTCGCGGTCCGTGAGTTCAAGCCCTGCATCGGGCTGTGTGCTGACAGCTCAGAGCCTGGAGCCTGTTTCGGATTCTGTGTCTCCCTCTCTTTCTGACCCTCCCCCGTTCATGCTCTGTCTCTCTCTGTCTCAAAAATAAAAAAAAAAAAATGTTAAAAAAAAAATAAGGCAATATCAGAAGCGGTTTGACTGGCGTGAGTGAGAAATGACATGGTCATCTGCTTTTTTAAGGCTTTTGGGAGCAGGAATGTAATTGGAGGGCTTAGCGTGGAAATCTGTGTCATAAGAGGCAGGGATTTCCCCAAGGAATCAATGGATTGAGATTTATATTAATAAAGATTTGTCATAAGACAACAAAAAGTACATATGAGTGAAGTAATATTCAGTGATGAACAGTAATACTCCAATTTTAAATTTCATATAAATTTCACTTACTAATATTTGGGATTGAGACATTTTACAAGGATTATATCCAAAGCGATATTTCTGTTGGTTACTCGGTGGAGAAGTAGAGGGAGAATCAAACGCTGCTTTGTCAGCTTTGACCAAATTTTATTATTTAGTATGCAGATGCTTTTCACCTGATTTATGTCCACTTAAAGAAGAATCTTGGCAATATAAAGATCTCATATTGAAGGAGAATGTTCAAGAACTGGTAGGCTCTTTATAACGGTCACACTGATTTCCTTTCTATTCCCACATATGTCAAACCTGTTTGCTTCTAAGACTTAAAAATTCTTTTTAATTGGATATAGATCTATTATATACTTAAGATTGTGGAATTAATACTCACTTTTTGCAGTTAATCAGTTATATGCATGAGGGAATTACAAAGAATAAAATTAAAATAGCCCCAGCATCATATTTTGGGGAGGTATATTTTAGCAAAACTTTTCTTTGCATCTCTACATATATGTGATGTGTATGTTTGTTTCTGCAGAATAGAAATTGTGCTAGTGGAACACAGGTCACAAAGACACTCCAACTCCTATTTAGAAAAGGTTGTTCTACCTAACCAGAAGTTTCTTATACCTCTGAGGAAAGTGCCAGTGAGCCTCTCTATTTGATACCTGCTAGGTGTTTATACCTTTTAAGGTTTTATTTGATAAACCAGCTAAGGATAATTATTATGGCACAGTTTATCAAATAAAGTAGCTCTTCAAGATGATACTTTTTTTAAAGATTTTTTAAAATGTTTATTTATTTTTGAAAGAGAGGCAGAGCACGAGCAGGGGAGGGGCAGAGAGAGAGGGAGACACAGAATCTGAAGCAGGCTCCAAGCTCTGGGCTGTCAGCACACAGCCTGACGTGGGTCTTGAACTCACAAACTACGAGATCATGACCTGAGCCGAAGTCGGATGCTTAACTGACTGAGCTACCCTGGTACCCCTACTTTTTTTAGATTTTTAAGGTTATTTTCACAACCTTGTATCTATAGCCCGAGCAGGGTGAGGAGGGTGTTCACACAGGGGGTGGCCTGGTGCAGGGTGACAGAACTTACTAGGGGGCAGTTCAGTTGGTGGAATGGACCAGCATGGGGTGTCAACCTGATCAGGGTAAGGCGGGGTCCCCACAGGACGACTATGGGTATGAGATTCCAAAGCCCAAGCAGGGTGAAGAGGGCATCTGGATACAAGTACTGCCTAGCTTTGGGTGTCAGGGCCCAAATAGGAGAGTTAGGCACACTCGTGCAGGCCAGGTAGGAGGTGCTGAGTGTCAGAACCCAATCCAAGTTGGGTGAGGAAAGCATCTGCAGGAGGGAGGGGGCTGGAGCAGTGATGGGAGTTTGTTACACACAGGGGGCCTGTCAAGCGAGTAAACACATTAAGAGGCACTGGAGCCGAGTTTCTCTCCCCGTCACAGCAGGGAGTAACAGGTATGGAAAGGGAGAAAATGAGAAGGGACCTTGTGACGTTAGGTTAACTAGACGTAATAGTATGAACTTAACAGTTTTCTATATGGGTAGGTAGAAAACATAGAAGCAGGCTCCGGTGGCCAGGCTCACTTCTGGGGCTGTTCCACTCTGCTGTTCCTTGCAAGCGCTCTGAGTCCCAGCGTCTGCCTGGCCTGATATGTCACTGCTCGAGTAGGTGTTGGCATGCCAAGCGACTCTGCTTGGGCCTCCTGTCCTATCACATTAGACAGTATATACACCTTAAGATCCTAAAGATAAGGCAGAATATCCAAGTAATGTTTAGGGATGATTTGTGAGCGTGACTCAGAAAAATGATGCGGTCCATCAGGATGTTGAGCACCACCTTCTGGCTTCTTCATCCTCCTCCTCTTGCTCTGTGGCGGCCATGGAAGACAGTGTTTGCGTAATCTGGGTTGGCCATGCTGTGATCCATGCCATCAGCATGTGGCTTCTGGTTTGTGCACACTGTGGTGACATGTGTCATGCTGCTGCATTGGTACTCTGTGACAATCGAGAGCCATCTGTAACTCCTTAGCAGTAACTGCCCAGTCATCTCATCTGAGATATGTTTACCAACCCTGGGGAGCACCCAAAGGAAACATTACCAAGGAATCCACGTGACGTGTAGACAGGTTGGAAATGATGGACAGGTGTCCAAAGTGTTGCTGTATTCAGCCAGAGCGCACGCGCCTTTGCAGTAACTGCAGGGGACGCGCACACAGAATCCGTCATCACCACCTGTGGGTGAGCAGTGGTGTGGGAATTTCTTTTTCAGTGGAAACACCACCCCCCCGAATCTGGACAATGTTTACACACGTGTTCTGTTTAGAAGTTGTCACGTTCTGTATTTATATTGTTTATATTGTGGGTACTTTTTGTGTTTTTTTTAACTTTTAAAAATTTAAATTTAAATTTAAAAATTAAAAAATTATTCTTGAGAAACAGAGACAGAGCGTGAGCAGGGGAGGGGCAGAGAGAGAGTAAGACACAGAATCCGAAGCAGGCACCAGGCTCTGAGCTGTCAGCACAGAGCCCGATGTGGGGCTCAAACCCATGAACTGTAGATCATGACCTGAGGTGAAGCTGGACACTCAACCCACTGAGCCACCCAGGTGCTCCTGTGTTATTTTTTTACAATTAAAAACAAACAAAACTATTTACATGTATTGACATTTTTTTCTTCTCCCAGTCTTTGCAAAGTGGAACAGAGAAAAGATATATGTGCAGGAAAACACTTGCTTTAAACACTCTAGGGTGCCTAGGTGGCTCAAGCATCTGACTCTTGATTTCAGCTCAGGTCATGATGCCAGGGTCATGGGATCGAGCCCCGCGTTGGGCTCCACAGTGGGCACGATCCTGCTTAAAATTCTCTCTCTCCCTCTGCCACAACCCCTCCCCCCACCCCCCCACCCCCCGCTTAAAAAATAAAAAACAAAAAACTCCACTTCTAAGATGGAAGAACACCCAGGCTGGTCAGCAAACCAGCCTTTTCCCCTCTTGACCCAGTAGCATGTAACTGAGCATGGAAAAAGCAGCTGCTGGTGTCCAGGAACCGTCTGACAATTACAGGTAGGCATCGGTGGCATAAAGCTGTCCCGGCGCTCACAGTTAGGCCACATTATTCTCCTGTTGCACATAAGCAATCTCCTAGAAAACCAACATCAAGGTCACTCTGAGACCATAACGAGAGATGGAACAAGGCCACTTCATCATTTTGTCTAAGCACAGACAAACCAGGTCACAAAACAGACCAAATACCCCCTCTCCCAGCTAATGGGAGTGGCCGCTACTTCTCACCCAGTACAGCTTCAGCCTCACCCTGGTCTGCCTTCACTGCAGCTAATGTCCCATCCTAATAAAATTCCTCTTGTATCCTGATAGCCTCAAATCCAGAGTGAAGCCCTGCTTCCTGAAGCCCTCCCCAAGGTGTGTCTTTTCTGTCACCCTCTTTCTAAGACACCGCACATCTCCCTATGGTGTGTGTTCTCCCTCATAACGAGTGCTAAACCCAGAATTTTCGACTACGGGTGTGTTCCTAGGGGTCTCTGGCTGGACAGCACAGGCAGTAAATGCAGTTAATCATGGCATTATTGTGGTGGGTTTTACTCTCAGTGGTCTTGGCTTATGCTCCCTTTCAAAATGCAGAAACTGGGGCGCCTGGGTGGCGCAGTCGGTTAGGCGTCCGACTTCGGCCAGGTCACGATCTCGCGGTCCGTGAGTTCGAGCCCCGCGTCGGGCTCTGGGCTGACGGCTCAGAGCCTGGAGCCTGTTTCCGATTCTGTGTCTCCCTCTCTCTCTGCCCCTCCCCCATTCATGCTCTGTCTCTCTCTGTCCCAAAAATAAATAAACGTTGAAAAAAAATTTTTTTAAAAAAAAAACAAAATGCAGAAAGTAATTTTGAAATGCAGAACTGTGGTCGGCAGGCCTCGGACCCCTCAAGGAATGGGGGTAACCAATGTCACTCTTCACTAGTCATTTGGGGTCATTTCACCTCAAGGAAATGGAGAAAGGCCCTGTAAAAGCATCATATGAAGAAGAAACATGGTCTTCATTTTCTGGGATCTCCACATCTTCTCAAAGATACTCCAGGAACTTGAAGTTGGATGGGTGGTCAGGGAAATGTAAAAATGAGAACATTAGCAAACCTATCCTGATCATCTTCCAGATTCCTAATTTTTCGAAAGCCACAAGGAAATGCCAACCTCTTCAAAGCAGAAAAATAGACCCCTTTATTAAAATATAACCTGGGGGTGGGGGGCGCCTGGGTGGCTCAGTCAGTTGGGCGTCTGACTTCAGCTCAGGTCAGGATCTTGCGGTTCGTGAGTTCGAGCCTCACATCGGGCTCTGTGCTGAGCACTCAGAGCCTGGAGGCTGCTTCGGATTCTGTGTCTCCCTCTCTCTCTGCCCCTCCCCACTCATGCTCTGCCTCTCTCTGTCTCTCGAAAACTGAGTAAAGGTTAAAATATATATATAACTTTGGGATTTACCTAATGGGCCTCCCTTCTGCACTGCCAGGTCTTTGACCACAGGGACTGAATCTGCGTCATCCCTGAAACCTCGGTCACTCCAGCCAGAATGCCAGTGTTGGGGTGTTGAGCGAACAGTTCTCAACAGCAGCCAAATAAGACAAACCGCCACTCTGCAGGCCTGTTGAGGGCAGTCTGTCACGTGGACTCAGGGAGAGACTATCTGGCAAGAGGAGAAGCTTTCGTGAAGGGTTTGGGTTTTCTGTCTCGCCCTGCTAGCGCTTTATGCTGTCCACATGATGTGCATGATTTCACATGTTCCTCTCACAGTCCCTCGGTCTTGGGTGTTATGCCCATTTAACTGATGAGGACCAGGAGTGACAGAATTTAAGGCAGATGCTTTGAGTCGCACCACCACCCGATGGGATGGAAGCAGGAACCCGCGATTGTGACTCCCAAGAAGGGTGCTCTGTTCAGATTGTGGCAGTATCCCCTCCACCGCACCCCCCCCCCGGCCCTGCCCCGTTATTTTCTTTGCTGTCATTTCTGGGGCACTTGGCTTTGTTGTTTCCAATTTCTTTGCCCTTTAGCACTGATGTTTTGGGTGCGTTCTGTCACTTCTGCGATTTCCCTCCCTTACCTTCTCGCTTCCAAGTTATCTCCTGCCTTGTACCATCCTCATTTTTTTTCCCTTGGTTTTTTTAAATTTCAGTGTTTTAATTTTTTTTGAGAGTGTGCAGGCGTGCCAGCGGGGGAGGGGCAGAGAGAGAGGAAGGCAGAGGATCCAAATCAGGCTCTGTGCTGACAACAGAGAGCCTGATGCAAGGCTCGAACTCATGAGCCGGGAGATCATGACCTGAGCCAAAGGTGGACGCTCAACTGACTGAGCCACCCAGGCCCCCCCCCCCCGTCGGTTTTTAAGTACCTAATTTAAAAGGTTAAATATTGTATAAAGTGTGTATAAAGCGTGCCCATGGCACCCTCACCCCGTATTTCCCTACTTCCAGGAGTCAGCCACTTCCCATCCTCTTGTCTTTTGAAATTTACTTCCGTATTTCTAAATTCTATGCTTTTGTAAAATCATTAGTTTTAGGTATTAGCTGCTACCGAGCATGAAAGATGAGAACTTATGGTGTCTTAACCCATTCTCTCTTTTCTCCCATGCTGCCCGGTTTCCTCAGCAGAAATCCTTCAGCTGCCTGCCCAGGGCTCTCCTGAATCCTGTCTTCCACACAGCAGCCCCCGTCTCATCCGAGCTCCAGGCCTGCCAGTCTGGGGACCTGCAGTCCAGCCTTTCCTGGAATAAACCTCCTGCCAGGCTGCAGGAGGGTCACGGGGCCTGGAAAAACAGCTCGTTCATTTACAGCTCCAGGGTCTAGGTGCACTTGGTATATGAGTTTGGATTTCTATAGCCTTTCAGGTAGTCCCTGTTTCCAGCCCTCACCTTCAGAACGTGGCACCTGTGACTTCTGAAGCGGGCATCTGTTTCTGGGCTCCACTTCACGTCTGCTACGTTAACGAGCAGCTATCTGCCTCTTTCCGAAACCGTGTTGCTGCCAGATCCTCTCTCCTCCTGATCTTGTGAATGTACATCCTACTCTCTTATCACCTCTTATTTTAGTGAGGTCCTGGGGAGAAGTTAACTTCCCTACTCAACCTGCAGTGGTCGTCTACAGAGGAATCACCCTCCGTCTCTTCAAGGACCTGTGACTACCATTTTTCCTTCTTCCTATCTCACTTCCAAATAGATACTGACATCATGTATTTGTTCAAGAAATACTAAGTGAACGTCTACCATGCGTAGGCTCTGGGACTTGAACTGTGATCAAGCAGAGCACGGGCCTGGCGCCAGTGGAGTGCAGAAGGGTTCCCTCCCAGCTTGGGGCACCAGAGAGGGCTGTTCAGAGGGAGAGGTGTTGAAAGAGAGACCTCAAGAGACGGAATTGGTCCAACCAAACACATTTGTGCTCCAGTAAGACCGTATGGAGTAGGGCCAGAGATACTCACAAAACCCAGCCATCCAACCTCCTCCCATCAACCGTCATCCCTGCTCTTGGGAACTCTGCAGGGCTGTTTCCCTGTTCTTGATACTCCGAGTGTGAGGAAGGCAGGAATCATCAAAGACTCAAATGATCTACCTACTCTAGGAAATGCAGGTGGGCAGGTGTGCAGAGGCTTTATTTTGTGGCCAAGGGCTGTGGTCTAAGGTTCAATTTCTATCCCTTTCCCCCAATATTTTTAAATGTTTATTTTTTATTTAAAAATTTTTAATGTTTATTTTTGAGAAAGAGAGCACAAGCAAAGGAGGGGCAGAGAGAGGGAGACACAGAATCCAAATCAGGCTTCAGGCTCTGAGCTGTCAGCACAGAGCCTGATGTAGGGCTTGAACCCACGAACTGTGAGATCATGACCTGAGCTGAAGTCGGATGCTCAAGCAACTGAGCCACCCAGGCGCCTCAATATTTGTTTATTTTTGAGAGAGACCCAGTGTGAGTGGGGGAGGGGCAGCGAGAGAGAGAGAGAGAGAGAGAGAGAGAAATGCAGAATCTGAAGCAGGCTCCAACTGTCAGCACAGAGCCAGATGTGGGGCTCGAACCTATGAATTGTGAGATCATGACCTGAGCTGAAGTTGGACGCTTAACTGACTGAGCCACCCAGGTGCCCCTCCCCTTTCCCCAAATTTCTATAGTCATTTGGTTTGAATTCGTTGCTTCTCTCCCAAACTGTAACCCAGGACATGTACCTCACCCACTCATCTGTCAGGAGAGCAGGAGGGGACAGAACATCCTATTCCAGGCCCAGTTTTCTCCAAAAGAGTTAAACTTTTAGGAAGAAATTAAACAGATTCAATCTTGTATATTTACTGAGTAAACCAATCCCAGGTAAAGAAAAAGGAACACTAGGTTTTAGGACAGAGGCTGGGGAGGTGAGAGAAGTCTCCGGCCCCTGTGGTGGGGCGGGGGAGGGGTCACTTATAAAACTCATGCTCCTGTTCATCCTTCTTGATGACTGTCTTGTATGCTTTCTCGAAGTCCTTAGCCAGAACAATGTAGCGGTTCTCACGGACAGCCAACATTCCACTCTGTTGAGGGATGAGAGTTAGAAATCTACTCCCCAACCCTAGTGATGGTGGAAGAAGAGGCAGGGCCCCAAGCCCCGGGGAGGCACTGAGGTACATGAGGACTGCAGCAGAATATTCTCAAAGAGGAAGGGTCCCCACATACCCCCTGCCCAGATCCAGGGAGAAACCCTCACTCACCTCCTGACAGATGGAGTTGATATCGGCTCCTGAAATCTTATCTGGTCGGGCCACATCTGCAACAGGCGAGTTAAGGCAACCATTCCCTGAACGAGGGGGTGAATGCCTGGAGCCAGAAGTCACCCTTGAGCTTTGTCACCACCCCCTTCCCTGGACCTTGGTCTCCCAACCTGTACAAGAAGGCAGAGGTGGAGATGAAGATCCGGTCCCCAACCCAGCCGGGACCATCCCCTCACTTCTAGAGCAGGATACAGTCTTCCAAGTCAACCTCCTCAGAGAGATTCATCTTGCTGGTGATAGTGGAGAAAATCAATCTCTTCTGGCGGCGGTCAGGGAGTGGAAATTCAATTTTACGATCAAGGCGTCCTGGCCGCAGCAGGGCAGGATCCAGAGTGTCTGCTCTGTTCGTGGCCATGATCACCTGGCATTGGGGACAGGCCAGCTGAGACCTCTGTCCCCACTACACCCTCTTTCCTGTCATGATACCTGCCCCCTTACATGCCAGCCACCACTCTTCCCGGATTCCCACACCACACCTCCCCTTGCCCATCCTGAACCCCGAACCTTGACGTTAACGTTCTGGTCAAATCCGTCCATTTGATTCAGCAGCTCCAGCAGGATTCTCTGAACCTCCCTGTCAGCTGGAGAGTGTGCCACTTGGTCAGTCCAGGGCACCCCATAAAAGGCTGCCCAAGATCCTGATCCAAGGCCCTGATTAGGCATCACTCACCCCCCGTCTGGGCATCAAATCTCTTGGTGGCAATGGCGTCAATCTCATCTATGAAGATGATGGCAGGTGCATTCTCCTTGGCCAGGCGGAACACGTCCCGGACCATGCGGGGGCCCTCGCCCAGGTATTTCTGTACAAACTCGGAGCCCACGACCCGGATAAACGCAGCTGATGGCAGGAAGATGAGGGTTAGATGAGGAAGGGCCTCCCACAGGGCCCATGCCGCTTACTGAAACCGAGAATTCCCTGCAGACAGCCGTTCCTGTGAACATTCACTCCAAGTGGCCAGGTTACTCTCTCGTGCCCCAGGGACTGGGTCTCAGATCCCACTGGGAGGACCAGCCACCTGCTTGCACCCCATAGCAACCTAGCAGCCCGTATCATGAATCCTACCACAGATGTGTCATTTTCTGGCCCAACATTTAAAAATCAGGACATTCTAAATAATAATAATGCATCTGTGCTTCAATATGCCTTATAGGGGAGAGCAAGAGACATTCACAGAATCCAAGATAGAAAAAAATCTGGATTTCCAGAGTGTGGAAAAATCAGAGAATAAAGACAGGTTGTCCATACATTAAGGCATCGTACTGCCTCCCCAAGAGCTCAGAGTTCCATTTGGAGTTCCATATGGAATGGGAAAAGACCCACTTTTGAATATCATGAAAGAAGCAGGGACCTTGGGCACATATTCTGGTATAATCAAGTGGCAACATGGCTAAAGACGGGTTTGTTCTGGGCCTCTCCTTTTTTGACTTCTTAGAGTTTAACTTATTTGTTAATAACTGCATGTGGCTTTGTGTTGCCTGGAGCAACCTTCAGAACCCTCCTTCCGCCCACCACACAGGAGGGAGACCCGCAGTCTGTGACGCAGGCCTGGTGTTTTACGTCATAAACCAGGAGTCCTGCAAGTGGCGGTTCTGGTCACACCACTTCTCTAATGCTGGCCACGCACGGCTGTTGGGGAACTAAAATGTGCCTGGTCCAAAATGAGACACGCTATAACCGTGACATACTCAAAAGTCTTAGGTTTCAAAAGACTTCATACAACAAAATGTAAAACATCTCAAGAAATGTCCCTCAATAAATGGCCAGATAAATAAAACACACTATATACGTACAATGGAATATTATTTGGCCTTAAAAATGAATGATATTTTGATACCTGCTCCAACATGATGAGCCCTGAAGACAACACGCTAAGTGAAAAAGCAAGTCTTAAGAAGACAAATGTAGGATCCATCTACTTACATGAGATAACCTACGAGAGCCAAATTCATAGTCACTAAGAACAAAGGTTCCCAGGGGCTCGAGGGGCAAGGGGGTGTGGAGAAACAGGGCGTTATTAATTCATGGGTATAGAGTTTCCGTTCGGGGATGAACAAGTTCTGGAAATGGATACTGGTGGAGGCTGCACAACAGTGAATGCTCTCAATGCCACTGAATTATACACTTAAAAATTGGCTAGGGGCACCTGAGTGGCTCAGCTGGTTAAGCTTCCGACTTCGGCTCAGATCATGATCTCACGGTTTGTGAGTTCGAGCCTGTATCAGGTTCTGTGCTGACAGCTCAGAGCCTGGAGGCTGCTTTGGATTCTGTGTCTCCCTCTCTCTCTGCCCCTCCCCTGCTCATGTTCTATATCTCCTCTCTCTCAGAAATAAACAAACACTAAAAAATTTTTTTTTAAATTATTTTTAATGTTTATTTATTTCTGAGACAGAGAGAGACAGCATGAGTGGGGGAGAGGGAGACACAGAATCCGAAGCAGGCTCCAGGCTCTGAGCTGTCAGCACAGAGCCTGATGCGGGGCTCGAACTCACAAACCGTGAGATCATGACCTGAGCCGAAGTCGGTTGCTCAACCAACTGAGCCACCCAGGCGCCCCCCAAAAAAATTTTTTTTAATTATAGATGTAGCGTGTATATATTTCTATCAAACCCTGCCTGTCTAAAACCACCCCGCTCTCAGTACAACATGTAAACTCTCTGAGAGTAGTGCTAAGACTATATTCACACCTTTCTGATCTCCTCAGCCTCACCTCCTAGACCTGCCAAGCACAGCCTTCCTACAAACGTTCGCTGAGCAACTACCACAGTTCAGTTACTGGGCAGGCACTGGAAATGCAGAAACACACAAATATATAAGGCCCGTGCCCTCCTGGAGTTTGGTCATGTTCCACTCATGACGCTAAATAAAAAGTGCTTTCCTGTCCCAGGCCTTTGCACATACCATTCCCTGTGCTTGGATGCCCTCTCCCAACGGTGTGCCTGCCAAATCACTTACCCCTCGCTTCCTCTGGGAACCCTTACCTAAGAGGCCTGGGCAGCATGGGCCGGTGCGCCCTCCCGTTAGGGCAATCCCACTACCTTCCCTGCTTCTCCGGGGTATTTGCTACTCCGCAGACTGTTCCCATTCTACCTCACCTCCGACTGTGAGCCCCCTCCCTCACTCGCTTCAGCTGCAGGGGCCTCCCTGTTATTCCTGCCTCGCCAGATAGTCCCTCAGCCTGATACAGTTCCTCCCCTGGACCTTCCTGTGATTCGCTCCCTCAGGTCTTCCGGGTCTTTGTGTAAAGGTCACCTCGTAGAAAGTCTTCCCTGACCAAGCCCCAGCTCTGGCATAAAAAGTTGCAGCCTGTTACTCTCTCTCCCCTTGTCCTGCTTAATCTCAGCACGCATTCAGCACCATGGGATATATAATCTATTCACTTGTGTATCTGTTCAAGTACTTCCCTCAACTAAGGCATCACCTCCATGAAGAAAGGAGGCTTTGTTCCGTTCGCTGCCACATCTCCTGCACCTAGAACACAGCGTGGCACGCACCAGGCGCTCAATAAACATTAACCAAATGACTGAGTTCTAAGTGTTTCTTTTTCTTTTTCCTCAGCCATACTGGGAGATTCTCCAACACATGGGACATGTCTGATTCATCACTGTATCCATGCTCCGGGCCCGGGAGAGCAGAGGTCCAATGAACTGCTGAGCAAAGGAGCGATCGTGACAATGGCTATCATTTACTGTCCACTCTCTATGTGCCAGGTATGGTTCTAGAAGCTTTATATTGATTCAATCTTCTGAATAACCCAGACAAATACGAAATGGGAGTCACAGAGAGGCTAACTTATTGAGCAGTTACATAAACTACCTTACATAAGCAGTTGTAGGGGAGCCAGATTGCAAACCCAGTCAGCCTGGCCCAGAAAACACTGCTTAACTACGGCCTTCTACCAGCCTCTGGTTCACACATGGTAAGATTTTTAAGATGTGCCGAGCCCTATCTTTAGGCTTTACAAACAGTAATATAGTGACTTTAGGACGTTTTTGTCTGGAACCTACAATAAAAAATACATGGGGGGGTGGGGGGCGCCTGGGTGGCTCAGTACGTTAAGCATCCAAGTTCGGCTCAGACCATGATCTCAGTTTGAGTTCAAGCCCCGCATCGGACTCCATGCTATCAGCACAGAGCCTGCTTCAGATCCCCTGTCTCCCTCTCTCTGCTCCTCCCCTGCTTGCTCACATGCTCTCTCTTAAAAATAAACATTGAAAAAAAAAAAGAAAAAGAAATACGTATATAAACAACCGCAAGTGTGTGTGTGTGTGTGTGTGTGTGTGTGTGTGTGTGTGTGTGTGTGTGTTTACTACAAGTTTCACAAATCTGAGCTCTTACTATGTGGGATGGACTCTGATGTTTTGTTTCATTTTTTGAAATGCTGGTTACACCCATGAATCTGAAGTCACGATTACTCATGGGTCACAACCCACTGTAGGGAAAACACTGCATTATTTCATTCATTTCTCACAGTAACACTGTAAAGAGTCTTCTACAGATAAGGAAACAGGTATGAGGATATAAAGTCACCTCCCAGGACGGCACAGCCAGTAAGAGGCACACGGGGGCTTTGACCCCACAGCCCCTGTTCTTAATCACCATGCCACTTCCTGGGGAAGATGAGAAAGCAGGGAGCAAGGTCAGAAGAGCCCAGAAGGTCAAGGCTCTGGAGAAGCGCTGAGAGGCTCACCTGTCGTGTGATGAGCCACAGCCTTTGCCAGCATGGTCTTCCCGCAGCCAGGTGGGCCATACATGAGGACGCCTCGGGGAGGGTCGATGCCGATCTGAAACACAGAGGCGAAGAAGGACGAGCCAGGGAGTCCCATCACCAGCTCAATACAGTGGGGCCTCTCCCTTCCCTGCCCCTCCCAGCTCCGCACCTGCTTATACAGCTCGAAGTGTGTAAGTGGGAGCTCCACAGCCTCCCGCACCTCCTGCTTCTGGATGTCCATGCCCCCGATGTCTGCATACATCACATCTGGCTTCTGGTCTGGTGGGAGAGCAGAGCTGGGGCTCTCAGCCTGGCTCCCAGGGTCCCTTAGGACCCGCCCCCAGCCCTGGGCTCCCCTCCCCCACACCTGAGGTGAGCATCATGATGCTGCTGTCAGCCTCAGGAGGCAGCACGTCCACCAGGGCATTGCTGTGCTTGTGCAGGGCCACCGAGGCGTTAGGCTTGAGCAGCTCCCGATCAATGGTGCTCAGGATGCGCACGTAGTAGTTGGAGCCTTTGGGAGACAGGAAGAAGAGGGGAAAATGAGAAGTGCCAGAACCTTAAAACCGTCTCCCCACCCCTCATGGTCGTACACTCCAGGCCACCGGTATCTCTCACTCAGACCCTGCCTGGGCCTCCTGGCCACTGGCCTCCTCCAGTCCATCCCCACGTTCACAATGACAACTTCCCTGTCGTTCTATAGCCCTGACTCCCTCTCATGCTTCAGCCCGAGGTGACCAGCGGCCTCCTGGAATGCCTCCCCCTGCATGACCCTAGGGTGTCTGTCACTCACTGTGTCCCAATGTGTTCTCAGGATCTTCTCCCAAATTGTGCTGCTCTTCCTGGGTCTCTGTCTCAGGAAGGCCTACAGTCCTTGGTCCCCGGCCAGAGTCCCAAACCTCATCCTAGATCTTTCTCCCCTTCTCTCCATTGTCCATCAGTCACTATGATCTTCCATTCAGCCTCCAGAATGTCTCCAACCATCTCCTCTCCTCCCCTTGGACCCTGCCTGATTCACCCTTCTAGGTTTCTGCACCAGACCTCCCGGCTCGCCCAGCCTCGGGTTCCTCTCTCCCATCCACATTCTCCTTCTACGGTGCTGATGCACACCCCTGTCCAGTGTCAGTCTCTCTCCTGACCTTCAGACCTGTCTGTCTAGCAGCCTCCTGGACCCCTCCCTGCAACATCCTAGACTGCCTGCACAGTCTCCCTCCAAACCTACTCCTCTGCCCATGTTGACATCTCAGGAATAGCCCTACAGTCCCCCAAGTCCTACAGGTCAAACACACAAGCCTCATCCTGGGTGACTCCCTCCCTTCACCACCTCACCTCCAGCCCATCAGTTCAATTCCAGGCCCAGTCAGCCACTTCTCCCCACCGTTACGAGAACATGGCTCAGTCCAAAGGAGCAGAGGCCAGAAACAGAAAAAGATGGGTAACACACAGAGACAATAACCATCATGAGGGCAGCGCCTAAGCCCATGTTAATAACAGCAGATACTGTATACCGAGTCCTACCAGAGCCCAATCACTTCCCACTTCACCCATGGTTTCAAATGGCAGGTCCCAACCCAGTAACGGTCATGAAATCAACTGAGAGGGTCATATCCAGAACATAGTTTGAAACAAAAGCAGGCTAGAACAGAATGGAAAACATCAGAGTATACTGCACATAGTAAGGGTAAACAGCATTTGATGAAATTTCCAGTATATCTGTAATATATGTATTACATACGCATAGATAATATATATATAATATATATACGTAAGTATATTCAGTGTATGTGTAGTATATATATGTAGTGTATATATGTATAACAGTTGACTCTTGAACCATGAAGGGGTTAAGGGCACTGACTCCCCGTGCATCTGAAAAATCCATGTATAACTTTTGACTCCCCACAAGCTAACTACTAATAGCCCACTGTTGACCAGAAGCCTTACCAATACCATAAGCAGTCAATTAACACGTGTTTGGTATGTTTTACATATTATATACTGTATTCTTACAATAAACTAGCAAAAAAAATATTAAGCAAATCATTAGGAAAAGAAAATACATTTATAGTACTACACTGTATTTACCCCAAAACTCCACGTATTAGGAGACCCATCCAGTTCAAACCTGTGTTGTTCAAAAGTCAACTGTACACGTATGTACATACACACACAAAATATATGCATACGTACGTGTAGAGAAAGAATGTAAGACATATGTCTACCTTCATATCAGAGTCTGAAAAACACCATTACACTCTCCTGCCTTGTTTGCTCTTCTAAGACCCTAGCACAATTCCTGGTCCGTGGCAGGAAACAGCTGACAGACGTTGAATGAACAGATGAGTGAATGAGAGGCCCCCTGCCCACCCACCCACGCACCTGTGGTGGAGCCCACAATGGCTGTATTCTGATCCACAGCCTCCAGAAACTGCCCAATGACCAGTGGGATGCTTTGGATTCGCTTCACCTCCTCCTGGGCATGGAGGAATTCCTTCTTCAGGTTCTTCTGCTCATCCTTGATGTATTCCTCCTGCACCTCCAGGAACTCCAACTCTTGCTGCAGCTTCTGTGAGTGGAGAGGGGAAAGGTGGAGGGTTGGCTCCATGCCCTGCTAAGTGAGGCGGCAGTGGAAGGTTGTGGGGTGGAGGAAGAGTATGGGATGCTGGGACCCTGTGCAGGGTCCGGCTTGGGATTGAATGTACCTTGTAGCGGCTGTACAGGTCCTCCAGGTCCTCAGGCTCTGGCCCCAGGAAGGAAAGGCCAGTCTGGGGCCGAGACACAGACAGTGCTGGGATCTCATCCTAGAACAAAGGAGAAAACTCAAGTTGGAGGAAGAAAGAATACAGAGCATCCTCCCCACTTCACCATGAACCACTCAGCCCCTAACCGGCTCCTGACATCATTCAGCCCCTCTAAATAGACCCTGCAAACCTCTCAGCCCCCTAAAAAGGCTCCTAATGTCACCTAGCCCCTAACAGGGCTCTTATGTCACCTAGCCCTCTAAAAACATATTTTATTAACACGTGCCACTTGTAACATACCCCCAATGTCACCAGACTCCCAACTAGAGCCTAAATGTCACAACCACTCCTTACCAGCTCCCAATGCTCTTCAACCCCCCTCAACAGGTTCCTAGGGTCACATGGCTAGCTCAATATAGGTTGTTAATGTCACCATGCTTTCAAACATTCTTTTATCATCCAGTTCCCTAGGAAGGCCCCAAACCACAGATTTTACTTAGCCTCCAAACATCGGTTAGCTCCCAGCTCAACTTCAGACATCATTCGGCCCACGGCCGTGTCCCATCTATCACTCACACCCCGACACAGCCCCAGCTTCGCTAGGCCATCGGTCACTAAGCACTCCTAGCTAGTCCTCGAAATCATTCCGTGCCAGGGAACCTCTAACGTCACTCATTCCTGTAGCCGCGCTTTCTGCGCCTTACTGGCCCCCTAACATCATTAAGTCACCGAGCCAGGCCTCGGGGCAGCACAGAGCTCTCCACCGAAGGATCCCAAATCACCCTGACCCGGGCCGGAATTCCCGAAGTCACTCAGCACCCCACTCAGGTCGGCCTCACCCTCTCCCCGCGAGCCAGGCCCCACCAGACCTGAGCTTTCTCTACCAAGATGCCTATCTCCTCCATAGTGACCAAGCCGGCCTCTGTGCGGCCCTGCCAGATCTAGTCACCGCTTCCGCTGACGCTACCGGAAGACTAGGACCTCAGTGGATTCTGGGAAACGTAGTTTAAGACTTCGCTAGAGCGGGCTGGATAGGCCGCAAAGGAGGGAGGGAAGGGAAGATTTCGTCCTGAGCTCCGCCCCCGAGGCTTCCACAGCGCGCTCTCGGGACAGGGGTTTGGAGCGGTGCGCGTGCGCAGTAGCGCGTGGTGGCACCATTTCGGGCGGCATCTGTGCTGGGGTTTTCTCGGCAGTAGGCGGCGCTGCTTCATTGCTTTATCAATCAAGGAACTCGCAAATCCGTCTCCTCGATCTCATTAGTGAAGGGGCTGGAGATGTTTAGGGCCGCGTTCCCCAGAGGGGTTCCTTTAGGTGTCTCAACGTGAGCTGCGCCAGAGGATTCCACACCCCCCCCCCCCCGACCCCCAGAGTGATTCCTCACTGGGATCCACCCTGGGAGTTGATGTGATGTGGGCTGGGAGCAAATGGTGGAGAAAGAATTCTTGAGACGTTTTCAGTGGGAAGGGTGCTTTATTTAAAGCACAGGGCCAGGACCCTTACGGGAAGAGCTGCGCTTGTGTTTGTGAGAAATGACTGATTAAATACTTTATAGTTTGGGGCGGGATGGTGGTGCTAAGGATAGAGTAAGTCGGTAAGGAATTTGGAAGTAAAGCGTTCAGGGCGCTAGCTGCTGCTAAGATAAGGCTATTTACTACCCTCTAGTAAAACATCAGTCTTGAGGCCCTTCAGTTGTGTATCAGTGGGCCATATGCTCAGGATCTAATTGCACATAGATCTTGGGGAGTGTTTAAAGCTATCAGGGAAAGTGACACCAACGAGCAGAATTGTAACACAGCTTTGGTAAAGGAAGTCCTTGAGAGAGCCGGAGGAATGTTACTATCTGTGAGCCTCGGGAATTCTGCTTGGAGACTGCGACCCTCCGCAAAGTCTGGCCTTTGTTTCTTTTTACTCCCATGCGAGGTGAGGAGCCCCAAGCCCGCATTACCCTTAGCGAATCAGGTAGAAACGACGCAGGCATCTGGGCTGGAGAAGATGAGGCAGCAGTGCGGGAGTTGCGTCCCGTGGGAGACTTGCAGACCTGTGCCAGGCCCTGTGCCTAAGTCCTGGGTGCCTCAACTCGTTGGATCTGAGCAGGCATTATGTTCCCTTTTACAGAGAAGGAAATAGGCTCAGAGCTATGAAGCTGCTTGCCGGTCACAAGAGTCCTCAGATCTGTCTGTCCCCAGACAGGGGATACACACTGGCCAGTGGGGATACACTCACACAGTGTTTGTTAAGTAAATAGTTTTATTGAAATATAAATACAGCGAAGTGTACAGATCATAACTGTGCAGTTCAAAGACTTTCCACTAAGTGAACACACCTATAACCAGTACTCAGATCAAGAGGCCAAACAGTAGCCACCCCCAAGAGCCCCCGACATGCTCTCTTTCTGCCATCCTATCCCTTCTTAAAGTTATCCTTTACCTGAGTTCTAACAGTGCGGATTACTTCTGTCCGTCTCAACCCCCACAGTGTGTACTGTGTATTTGGCTTTTTACTTAACATCATGTTTGTGACATTCATATTGCACATAGGAATAGCTTTTTCATTTTCACTTCTGTATGCTTTCGGTCCCTGTGGATATGCCTAAAACTGGATATTTTCCAGCCTGGGGTTATCCTGGTGCTACCACTATTCTCGTACATTTCCTCGATAAACTTATGGGAATATGCTAAGGAGTGGAATCACTGGTCAAAGGGCAAGTGTGAGGTTGGCTTTAGTCAACACTGTCAAGCTACAATAACTTACACTCACATCCCTTGTGCACACACTTGATATTGTCTCTCTGAATTTTTTTTTCCATTCTGGTCGGTATATTGTGGGTTGTCACACCAGGCACCATTTGTGCATTTCCTTTTAACTGGGCAAGTTCCAAACTCTGAATCCTTACAATACCCTCAGAGGTAGGTTTGCTCTTCCTCATTTTATGGGTGAGGAAACTGAGGCTCAGACAAGGGAAAGTCACGCCCGCTAAGTCACAAAGAGAATTTGTGGCTCCTGATCAATGCCAGCCCTATGCTAGGGGAATTAGAAATCAATCAGATCTGGTCCCTGCCTTCCTTGTTTAAGACCCCAGTACTTTTTTTTTCTTATTTATTTTGAGAGAGAGAGAGAGCACATCTGGGCATATGGGGAGGGGCAGAGGGGGAGGGGGAATCCCAAGCAGACTCCACACTGTCAGTGCAGAGCCCTATGTGGAGCTCAATGGTACAAACCGTAAGATCATGACCTGAGCCAAAACCAAGAGTCAGATGCTCAACTAGTAGCAGGATTCTCGCACAGAGTTGTGACACTGAGGCTTTTCTTTCCAGGAAGCAACTGTTGGCACTATTCAGTTGGGTTTGTACCCAAAGAACTCAGCCCCGAATGCCACGTGGCATAGTTTTTTTATACGTTTTCTGTTTGTTCCCCATTTATGGTAACACACAAACATGCAGTCTGATTAAGTGGTCTCATGTTACAAGGTCATGAGGAAATGTTGTCATGTGGCGTAGCCAAGTTGCCTTGAGTTTTGTTTTGTTTTTTTTCTCTTTTAGGGAGGGGACCCTACCACAAAATGATTGAGCCACCCAGATGCCCCCCCCCAGCACTTTTATTTCCACACAAAAAAGGAAAACAATGAGGACAACAAATCCTCCTTTTTTTTCTCTGCATTGACAGTTCAGAGTTCTGTCTTCCTTACCTCTGCCTCCCCCGAAAGTCATCCCAATTTCTTTTTTTTTTATTTTTATTTAAAAAAAATTCTTTTTCAACGTTTATTTATTTTTAAGACAGAGAGAGACAGAGCATGAACGGGGGAGGGGCAGAGACAGAGGGAGGCACAGAATGGGAAACAGGCTCCAGGCTCTGAGCCATCAGCCCAGAGCCCGACGCGGGGCTCGAACTCACGGACCGCGAGATCATGACCTGGCTGAAGCTGGACGCTTAACCGACTGCACCACCCAGGCGCCCCTAGTCATCCCAATTTCTACTTGAGTCTTGGAATCCATCACCTAAAACAGGATTCATCATCTCCTTCCTTGACTCCTGTTCCCTATCTCCTAGTTTCCAGATTTCAGACTCAAACTATGTGAGAGACTTGCTTTTATTCCCTGTCAACCCATCTCTGAAATCTCTCTGCCGTCTTTGGCAATGATAAATCAATGAATCCCTTTGGCATTTTTATGGATAATAATTGTAAGTAACCATTTCCTAAATGCTGACTGTGTGCCTGGCTCTTTGCTAAGCACTTTACCGTATTATCTCATTCAATCCTCACAACAGCCTTCCAAAGCAGGTAGTAGAAGTAACCAACATTTTACCTTCTGCCAGGGAAGTTCAAGTGTTTTATACACATGATCTGATTTAAATCTCATAGTTATGTGGGATTTGAAATGGGAACAGTTGTCTTACTTCCTACTCTCTCAGGTCCAACATAAGTTACCAGGCTCAGAGAGGTGAAGTCACTTGTTGGCCAAGATCATGCAGGAAGTAAATGGTAGAGCTGGTATTCAAATCCAGGACCTGGGCTTTTACCCTCCCGTGATAGTTATCATTTGGATTTGCAGATGACCTTCAACAAGTGAGCTAGTCATTCTCAAGCAGGAGGACACTGAATCATTTAGGGAATTTTTTTCAAGCTAGATGCACCTTTACCTTATTTTAATGTTATGATCCTTCCCCCTATCTTCTAGTTAAGAACCACGCATCTAGATCGTTTAACAATGGGCAAACTGGAGCCAGGATCAGCCCAGCTGACTAAAATTTCTCCCTCCTGGTTGAAGCCGAGGGCTTTCTTCCTCTAGACTACACTGCCTTCTAACAGAAGTCCTGAGCAGCTCTTGTGTTCCGTGAGGGTGTTTCCAGATCTGGGTTTTAGAGCTCTGCATGTGGCTGGGTGCGTACAGGAGCCAGCAGACCAGAAGGTAAAGACAGCTGGACTGGCAGAGAACCTATTCCTCATCGACAGAGAGTGGCCGAACTCCAGCCATGATAGCCATGCCAAAATGTGGGCCCATTGTTACCAGATCTGATGTTTTGAGAGAAGTCAAGAATCCAGATTTTCTTTTCTTTTTTTAATTAAAAAAATTTTTTAATGTTTATTTATTTTTGAGTGCGCGCAAGAGACACAGGGTGTGAGCAGGGGAGGGACAGAGAGAGAGGGAGACGCAGAATCCAAAGCAGGCTCCAGGCTCTGAGCTGTCAGCACAGAGCCAGATGCGGGGCTTGAACCCACGAACTGTGAGATCATGACCTGAGCCAAACTCAGATGCTCCTGAGTCACTCAGGTGCCCCAAGAATCCAGATTTTGAAGTGAAATCTTCTGATTTTTAAATGTTGATGATAAATTCAAACACTTAGAAACACCATGCAGGGGTGCCTGGGTGTTCAGTCGGCTGAGCGATGGACTCCTGATTTCGGTTCAGGTCATGTCTCATGATTCATAAGATTGAGCCCTGCATCAAGCTTCTCTCTCTCCCTGTCTCTCTGCTCCTCCCCTGCTTGTGTTCTCTCTCTCTCTCTCTCAGAATAAATAAATAAACATTTTTTAAAACTTAAAAAAAAAAACCACCATACAGGCCAAACAAAACCATCTGTGGGCTTCATACAATGGATAGATGACCCCTGGTCTAGGCTCATCTTGTCCCCAGTATGGCCATCAAAGGCCCAGGAATCAAGGGCTTTACTCAGTCCCAGGGTGGAAGTGGAGGGAGGGGTCTGAAACATTCAGAAGGCAGAAAAAATACGAGGTCAAGGATGAATAAGGATTATATTCAGGGAAAAGCAGGGGCGCCTAGGTGGTTCAGTCAGTTAAGCATCTGACTTCTGCTCAGGTCATGGTCTCACAGTTTGTGAGCTTGAGCCCTGCATCAGGGACTGTGCTGACAGCTCGGAGCCTGGATCCTGCTTCAGATTCGGTGTCTGCCTCTCTCTCTGCCCCTCCCAGCTTGCACCCTGTCTCTCTCAAAAATGAGTAAACATTAAAAATTAAAAACAATTTTCAGGGAAAAGCAAATGTAGATATCTAACAATAGCTGATTTGTTAAATAAACTGAATGATCTTTTTAAATTTTGGAGCATCTGGGTGGCTCAGTCAGTTGAACATCCAACTTTGGCTCAGATCATGATCTCTCGGTTCATGAGTTTGAGCCCCACACTGGGCTCTGTGCTGTCAGCTTCAGATTCTGTGTCTCCCTCTCTCTCTCTGCCCTTCCCCCACTCACACTCTGTCTCTCTCTGTCTCTCAAAAATGAATAAATGTTAAAAAAAATTTAACATCTATATATTATGGACTATGACACAGTTTTTAAAAGTGGTATAGAGGGGGCCCTGGGTGGCTCAGTTGGTTAAGCATCTGACTCTTGATCTCAGCTTAGGTCAGTATCTCAGGGTTTGTGAGTTTGAGCCTGTGTCAGGTTACTTGTTGATGGCACGGAGCCTGCTTGGGATTCTGTCTCTCCCTCTCTCTGCCCCTCCCCTGCTCTTTCTCTCTCTCTCTCAAAATAAATAAACTTTAAAAAGGTGGTGTAGAATATTTAATACACCATATGTTCACAGAATATATAATACCTAAAAGAAAAACATAGATGACAAAGTGATAAAATATAAACCCTTTTAAAAAATCTTTTTATTTTGAAATTTCAGTTCCAGAAGATTTATAAGAATAATACATAGTCTTTGCCCAGATTCCCCAAATGTTACCATTTAACACATATGCCTTATCATTGTCTTTTTCTCTATATATGCATTCTTATTTGTGTGTCTGTATACAGATACATATTACACATATATCTTGCCATATATATGTATTTTTCTAAAACTACTACTGGGATTTTTATTTGGATTGCATTAAATTTATAGACTGATTTGGTGAGAACTGGCATGTTAACCACACCATTCCCATCCATGAATATAGTATGTCTCCACATAGCATACAGATTCTGCTATGGTAGATTTATACAGGTATACATTGGAGATATTACAAGTTTGGTTCCAGACCATTGCAATAAAGCAAATATTGCAATAATGTGAATCAAATTAAATTTTTGGTTCCCCAGTGCATATAAAAGTTATGTTTACAGGGGTACCTGTGTGGCTCAGTTGGTTAAGTATCCAACTTTGGCTCAGGTCATGATCTCATGGTTCATGAGTTTGATCCCTGCATTGGGCTCTGCACTGATGGTGTGGAGCCTGCTTGGGATTCTCTCTCTCTCTCTCTCTCTCTCTCTCTCTCTCTCTCTCTCTCCCTCTCCCTCTCAAAATAAATAAATAAATAAACTTTAAAATGTCCAGGCTTAAAAAAATTATGTGTAGACTATACTGTAGTTCATTGCATGTGCAATAGTAGTATGTCTTAAAAATGTGTATACCATAATTCAAAAATACTTTCTTGCTGAAAAACGTTAACTGAGCTTTCAGTGGATCACAATCTTTTTGCTGGTGGAGGGTCTCGCTTCGATGTCGAGGGCTGCTGACTGAGCAGGGTGGCTGTTGCTGAAGGCTGGGGTGGCTGTGGCAATTTTGAAAACTCAGACAACAGTGAAGTTAGCTACATTGATTGAGTCTTCCTTTCATGAATGATTACTGTGTAGCATGCAATGATGTTTCATAGCATTTTACCCACAGGAGAACTGCTTTTTAGAAAAGACAGGCTTCTTGTAATCACCAAGACAGTGTGGTAGTGGCACAAAAACAGACACTCAGATCAATAGGACAGCATAGAGAACCCAGAAATGGACCCACAAACTTCTTTGACAAAGCAGGAAAGAATATCCAATGGAAAAAACACAGTCTCTTCAGCAAATGGTGCTGGGCAAACTGGACAGCGACATGCAGAAGAATGAACCTGGACCACTTTTTTACACCAGACACAAAAATAAACTCAAAATGGATGAAAGACCTAAATGTAAGACAGGAAGCCATCAAAACCCTTGAGGAGAAGCAGGCAAAAACCTCTTTGATCTTGGCCGCAGCAACTTGTTGCTCAACATGTCTCCAGAGGTAAGGGAAACAAAAGCAAAAATGAACTATTGGGACCTCATCAAAATAAAAAGTTTCTGCAAAGCGAAGGAAACAGTCAGCAAAACTAAAAGGCAACCGACAGAATGGGAGAAGATATTTGCAAAGGACGTATCAGATACAAGGTTAGTATACAAAATCTATAAAGAACTTATCAAACTCAACACCCAAAAAACAAATAATCCAGTGAAGAAATGGGCAAAAGATATGAATAGACACTTCTCCAAAGAAGACATCCAGATGGTCAACCGACACATGAAAAAATGCTCCACATCACTCATCATCAGGGAAATACAGATCAAAACCACAATGAGATACCACCCTACATCTGTCAGAATGACTCAAATTAACAACTCAGGAAACAACAGATGTTGGCGAGGATGCAGAGAAAGAGGATCTATTTTGCATTGTTAGTGGGAATGAAGCTGGTGCAGCCACTCCGGAAAACAGTATGGAGGTTCCTCAAAAAATTAAAAATAGAACTACCCTATGACCCAGCAATTGCACGACTAGGTATTTATCCAAGGGATACAGGTATGCTGTTTCGAAGGGGCACATGCACCCCAATGTTTATAGCAGCACTATCGACAATAGCCAAAGTATGGAAAGAGCCCAAATGTCCATTGATGGATGAATGGATAAAGATGTGGTAGGGGTATCTGAGTGGCTCAGTCGGTTAAGTGTCCGACTTCAGCTCAGGTCTTGATCTCACAGGTTCATGAGTTCAAGCCCCTCATCAGGCTCTGTGCTGACAGCTCAGAGCCTGGAGCCTGCTTCGGATTCTGTGTGTGTCTCTGTCTCTGCCCCTTCCCTGCTCATGCTCTGTCTCTCTCTGTCTCAAAAATAAATAAACACTAAAAAAAATTAAATTAAGAAAAAGATGTGGTATATATACAAGGGAGTATTACACGGCAATAAAAAAGAATTAAATCTTGCCATTTGTAGCTACGTGGATGGGACTGGAGGGTATTATGCTAAGTGAAATTAGTCAGAGAAAGACAAATATCATATGATGTCACTCATATGAGGACTTTAAGACACAGAACAGATGAACACAAGGGAAGGCAAGCAAAAATAATACAAAAACAGGGAGGGGAACAAAACATAAGAGACTCTTAAATATGGAGAACAAACAGAGGGTTCCTGGAGGGGTTGTGAGAGGGGGGATGGGCTAAATGGGTAAGGGGCACTAAAGAATCTACTCCTGAAATCGTTGTTGCACTATATGCTAACTAACTTGGATGTAAATTTTAAAAATAAAAATAAATAAATAAATAAATAAGAATCTTCTCAAAGCCTGTTACTGCTTTATCAACCAAGTCTATGTAACATTCTAAATCCTTTGTTTTCATTTCAAAAATCTTCACAGCATCTTCACCTGGAGTAGACTCCATCCCGAGAAACCTCTTCCTTTCTTCATCATAAGAAGTCGCTGCTCATCCATTAAAGTTTCATCATGGGATTGCAGCAATTCAGTCCCATCGCCAGGCTCCCCTTCTAATCCGAGTTCTCTTGCTGTTTCCACCACATCCGCAGTGACTTCCTCCACCGAAGTCTTGGATCTCTCAAATTCATCCATGAGGGTTGGAATCAACGTCTTCAAACTCCTGTTCATTTAAATATTTTGGCTTCTTCCCAGAAATCACAAATGTTGTTGATGGCATCTAGCATGGTGAATCCTTTCCAGAAAGTTTCCAGTTTGCTTTACTCAGATCCGTCAGAGGCATCATTATGGATGGCAGATGTCACCTTATGAAATGCATTTCTTAAGTATTAAGACTTGAGAGTTGAAATGACTCCTCGATCTGTGGGCTGCAGAATGGACGTTGTGTCAGCAGGCGTGAAAACAGCATGAATCTCCTTGTCCATCTCCATCAGAGCTATTGGGTGACCAGGTGCCCTGTCAGTGAGCAGTCATATTCTGAAAGGAATCTTTTTTTCTGAGCAGTAGGTCTCAACAGTGGGCTTAAGATATTCAGTAAACTGCGGTGCCCGGGTGGTTCAGTTGGTTAAGCGTCCGACTTCAGCCCAGGTCATGATCTCACGGTTCGTAAGTTCCAGCCCCGCGTCAGGCTCTGTGCTGACAGCTCGGAGCTTGGAGCCTGTTTCAGATTCTATGTCTCTCTCTCTCTCTCTCTGTGTCCCTCTGTCTGTCTGTCTGTCTGTCTGTCTCTCTCTCTCTCTCTCAAAAATAAATAAACATTTAAAAAATTATAATATTCAGTAAACCATGTTGTAAACAGATGTGCTGTCATTCAGGCTTTTTTACAGGCAGACTAGTTTCTTAACTAGTCTTAACTAGTTTCTTAAAGGCCAAAGCATTTTCAGAATGGTCAGTGAGCGCTAGCTTCAACTTAAAGTCACCAGCTGCATTACTCCTAACAAGAGAGTCAGCCTGTCCTTTGAAGTCAGGCATTGACTTTTCCTCTCTACCCGTGAAAGTCTCGGATGGCATCTTCTTCCAATATAAGGCTGTTTTGTCGACATTGAAAATTTGTTTATGACGGCCACCTTCATGGTGATTATTTTAACTAGATCTGGATAACTTACCACAGGTTTTATAGCAGCATTTGCAGATTCACCTTGCGTTTTTATACTATGGAGATGGGTCCTTTCCTTAAATCTCATGAACCAACCTCTGCTAGCTTCAAACTCTTCTCCTGTGCTTCCTGCCCTCTCTCAACCTTCATCAATCTGAAGAGAGTTAGGGCCTTTCTCTGGATTGGACTTTGGCTTAAGGGAATTCTGTAGCTGGTTTGATCTTCTCTCCAGACCACTAAAACTTTCTCCATATCAGCAACAAGGCTGTTTTGCTTTCGTACCATTCATAAGTTCACTGGAGTAGCACTTTTCATTTTTCTCAAGGACTTTTTCCTCTGCAATTACAGCTTGGATAATTCTTTGGCACAAGAAACTGAGTTTTCTCCCTATGTTGGCTTTTGACATGCCTTCCTCACTGAGCTTGATTATTTCCAGCTTTTGATTTAAAGGGAGAGACATGAGATTCTCCCTTTCACTTGAACTCTTAGAAGCCACTGTAGGGTTATTAATTGGCTTAATTTCTATATTGTGTCAGGGAATAGGGAGGCCTGGGGAGAGGAGACAGACAGGGGATCAACTGGTCAGTGGAGCAGTCAGACCATACACATCTATCAATTAAGGTCTCTGTCTTATGTGGGCAGGGTTCACGGTGACCCCAAACAATTATAATAGTAACATCAAAGGACCTGATCTGAGACCACCGAAACAGATATGATAATGAAAACATTTTATTTTTTTTTTATTTTTTTTCAATGTTTATTTATTTTTGGGACAGAGAGAGACAGAGCATGAACGGGGGAGGGGCAGAGAGAGAGGGAGACACAGAATCGGAAACAGGCTCCAGGCTCTGAGCCATCAGCCCAGAGCCTGACGCGGGGCTTGAACTCACGGACCGCGAGATCGTGACCTGGCTGAAGTCAGACGCTTAACCTACTGCGCCACCCAGGCGCCCCTGAAAACATTTTAAATATTGCAAGTTTTACCAAAATGTGACACAGAAACACAAAGTGAGCAAATGCTTTGGAAAAATGGTGCCAATAATGGATTTGTTCAGTGCAGGGTCGTCCAAAACCTTCAATTTGTAAAAAACACAATATTTGTGAAGCACAATAAGGAGGATGCAATAAAACCAGGTATGCTCTTACCTATATCATTTTTTTCAAGCTATTTAAAATAGCATCTTCCTAGGGGCATCTCAGTGGCTCAGCCATTTGGGTGTCCAACTTTGGCTCAGGTCATGATCTCACAGTTCGTGGGTTTGAGCCCCATGTCGGGCTCTGTGCTGACAGCTCAGAGCCTGGAGCCTGCTTCGGATTCTGTGTCTCCCTCTCTCTCTGCTCCTCCCCTGCTTGCTCTCTCTCTCTCTCTCAAAAATAAACATTAAAAATAAAATAAAATAGTATCTTTCTAAAAACAGGGATAATTAATTATAATAAATTGCACATATTTAAAGTATACAATTTGGTGAGTTTCAGTATATGTATGCACACAAGAATCCATCATTAGAATCAAGATAATGAACCCGTGTGTTGCCCTCCAACATCATTTTGGGTCCTTTTGTACTCTTCCTTCAGGCTCTCCATGCCTCTATCCCAGGAAACTCTAATTCATTTGCAGTTTTTAGAATTTTATGTAAATGGGATCTTACAGTATATACTCTTTCATTCCGCCTAAGTATTCTCAGATTTATGCATGGTATTGTGTGTATCACAGCTCGTTCTCTTGCATTGCCGAAGGCACTCTACTGATTAATAGTCTTCGGCGATGGCAAGTATAGTTGCTATGAACATTCATGTACAAGTTGGACACGTGCTTTTATTTCTCTTGGATAAATACCCAGGAGTGGAATGGCCGGGTCCTATGGTAGGTGTAAGTTTAACTTTTTAAAAAGCCGCCACACTGCCTCCCGGCGTGGTGGTACCATAGTACATTCCCATCAGCAGCATGAGAATTCTAATTGTTCCACATCCTCGCCAAATACTCCCTGACTTTCAAATCAGTCTTTCAATTTTAGACATTTTATTAAAACTGGTTTGTTTTTATTCTGAGAAAGAGAGGGTGAGCAGGAGAGAGGCAGAAGGAAAGGGAAAGCGAGACTCTTAAGCTGGTTCCACACCCAGTGCAAAGCCTGATTTAGGGCTCTATCTCACAACCGTGAGATAATGACCTGAGCTGAAATCACGAGTCTCATGCTCAACTGACTGAGCCACCGAGGTGCTCCTCAATTTTAGACATTCTAGTAGATGTGATTTTCACCTGAATTTACCTAATGACTAATAGTACTGAGCCTTTTTTCATGTGCTTATTTACTATCCGTTTATTTCCTTGGGTGGGGTGTCTGTTTAAATATTGTGCCCATTTTTAATTGTGTTGCTTTTTCTCTTTAATGGAGTTTCGACAGTTCTTTATTTATTTTGGTGTCTGACTTGGGTTGGGCAAAATCATGGACTGAGTAGCTCAAACAGAAGCAATTTATTTCTCACAGTTCTGGAGGCTGGGAAGTTCAAGATCAACGTGCTAGCTGTTTTGGGTCTTGGTGAGGGCTCTATTACTAGCTTATAGATCTTATATATGGCTGCCTTTTTTTGAGGGGGAGAGAGAGAGCGCACATGAGTTGGGGAGAGGAGCAGAGGGAGAGAGAGAAAGAATCTTTTAAAAATATATATATTTAGGGACACCTGGGTGGCTTAGTTCGTTACGTGTCCAGCTTCGGCTCAGGTCATGGTCTCGTGGTCCGTGGGTTTGAGCCCCACGTTGGGTTCTATGCTGACAGCTGGGAGCCTGGAGCCTGCTTTGGATTCTGTGTCTCCCTCTCTCTCTGCCCCTTCCTCATTCACGCTCTGTCTCTGTCTCTCAAAAATGAACAAATGTTAAAAAAATTAATATATATATATATATTTATTTATGTATTTTGAGAGAGAGAATGCAACCGGGGTAGGGGCAGAGGGGGAGAAAGAGAATCCCAAGCAGGCTCTGAGTAGTCAGCACAGAGCCCAACACAGGGCTTGAACTCATGAACCACGAGATCATGACCTCCATAACAAAGTCAGGAGTCAGACACCTAACTGACTGAGCCACCCAAGTGCCAAGAGAGAGAGAGAGACAGAGACAGAGAGAGAGAGAGAGAGAGAGAGAGAGAGAATCTTAAGCAGGCTCCATGCTAAGCACAGAGCCCAATATGGGGCTTAATCCCATGACCCTGGGAGCATGACGTGAGCCAAAATCAAGAGTTGGGCCCTCAACCACCTGAGCCACCAAGGTACTCAGATGGCTGCCTTTTTACTGTGGCCTCACATAATGCAGGAAGAGAGCTGTGGAATGTCTTCCTCTTCTAGTAAGGGTGCCATCTCTATAGGACTAGGACTCCATGCTTAGGGCCTCATTAAACCTTTATCACCTCCTCACAGGACCTAGCTCAAGATACAGTAACATTGAGAGTTAGGGCATCAACTACAAATTTTGGGGAGGGGGGAACATATTCAGTCCGTAAGACTTACACAAGTCCTTTATCAGAGATGTTATTTACAAATACCTTCCCAGTGTGCGGCTTCCCTTTTCATCCTCTTAATAATGTCTGAAGAGCAGCAATTCTTGATTTTAAGTCCAGTTTTATCAATTTTTTAAAAACGGATCATTTGTCAGTGTTGTTATCTGAAAGAATCCTTGCCTAATGGAAATTCACAAAGATTTTCTTCGAAAAGTTTTGTAATATCATGTTTTACATGTAGATCTATAATTCATTTTGAGGTTGTGGGGTTGTGTGTGTGTGTGTGTGTGTGTGTGTTTTGGTTTGGTTTGGTTTTGGTTTTGGTTTTTTGGTATGTGGTACAAAGCAGTGCTCAAAGTTCCTCTTTTTGCCTGTGGATACTCTGTTGTTCTGGCACCATTTGTTGAAAATATGATCTTTTCCCACTGAATTGTCTTGCAACGTTGTCAAAATTCAGTTGACTGTGCAGGTGTGGATCTACTTGTAGACTGTTCTCCTGATCTATTTTTCTATCTTGACACCAATACTACATCGTCTTAATTACTGTAGGTTTACAAATCTTGAAATTTGGTGGTAGAAGTCTTCCAACTCTGTCCTTCTTTTTCAAAGTTATTTTGACTATTCTAGGTACTTAGCATTTCTATAAGAATTTTGGAATCAGCTTTTCGATTTTTATAAAAATTATATGTGACAATATCTTGGATCCACAGACCCATCTGGAGGAAATTGACATCTCTGCACTAAATTTTCCAATCTACGAACCCCGTATATTTCTCCATTTATTTAGGTATTCCTTAATGTCTTCCAGAATGTTTTTTTAAGTTTGTAGTGTACAGATATTGCACACCCTTCTTCAGATTTATCCCTATATAGTTCATATTTTTATTATCTTTTTAAAAATTTTTATTTATTTTTGAGAGAGAGAGAGAGAGAGAGATGGAGGAGAGAATATGCAGGAGGGGCAGAGAGAGAGGGAAACAGAATCCCAAGCAGGCTCCATGCTGTCAGTGCAGAGCCCGATGTGGGGCTCGAACCCACAAACCATGAGATCATGACCTGAGCCAAAATAAAGAGTCAGATGCTTAATTAGCTAAGCCAACCTGGAGCCCCTATTTTTCCCTTTTCAATCTGTATGCCTTTTATTTTTTTTCTTGACAGCTTGCAATAGCCCGGACTCAGTACAATATTGAATAGGAGTGTTGAAAGCAAACATTCTTCTCTTGCTCCCAATTTTAAATAGAAACTATTCAAACTTTTAACATCATCTATCTTTCTAAATGCCCTTTGACAGGTTAAGGAAGTTTCTTTCTATTCCTTGTTTACTGACTTAAAAGTCAATTTTGTTGAATGTTTTTTCTTTACCTATTGAGATGACCAGAGTTTATTCTTTAGTTTGTTAATATGATGAATTTCATTGATTGCTTTTTGAATGTTGAATGAATCTTGTATTCCCAGAATAAACTCCAGTTGGCCTTTTTATATACTATAATTTTTATGTATTGATGGATTTAATGTACTAATATTTTGTTAAGGATTTTTATATCTGTGTTCTAGGGAATATTGATTTATAGTTTTCTTGTAATGTCTTTACCTGGTCTCTGGTATCAAGGTAATATTGTCTCAAAATTAGTTGGAATGTGTTCCTTCCTCTTCTATTTTCTGGATGAGATTTTTCAGAATTCATGTTATTTTATTTGATGGAATAAATGTGTGAATATTTGATGGAATTCTCCAGTAAAACCATTGGCCTGGAGATTTATTTTTTTGGCAGATATTTAGCTATAAATTCAATTTCTTTAATAGTTATAGAACCTCTCAGGTTATCTTTTTCATCTTTGGTGAATTTGGGTAGTTGGTATATTTCAAGGAATTGATACATTTCATGGAAGTTGTCAAATATGGGCATTGAATCTTTTGTAGTATTACCTAATTACCTTTTAATTCATGTTGGTTCTGTAGTGATAGTCCTCTTTCATTCACAACATAGGTGATTTTGTTTACTCTCTTTTTCTCTTGGTCAGTCTGGTTATAAGTTTATCAACTCTATTGATCTATCAGAGATCGCTTTTCGTTTCATTGATTTTTTTCAATTTTATTGATTTTTCCAAGTTTTTCAATTTTATTGATTTCTGTTCTTTGCTATTTTTTCCTTCAGTGCTTTGGGTTTCATTTACTCTTCTTTTTCTAGGATCTTAAGATAGAGAGTTAGATTTGAGAGCTTCTTTTGTAATGTATGTGTTTACTGCAATAAATTTATCTCTCAAAACTGCTTTAATTGCTCCCACAAATTTTGATATTTTTAGATTCAATTAAAAGGTTTTTTTTTCAGGGTGCCTGGGTGGCTCAGTTGGTTGAGCATCTGACTTCAGCTCAGGTCATGATTTTGCCATTCATGAATTCGAACTCTGCATCAGGCTCTGTGCTGACAGCTCAGAGATTGGACCCTGCTTTGGATTCTGTGTGGGTGTCTCTTTCTTTGCCCCCCATCCCCCGCTTGTTCTCTGTCTCTCTCTCAAAAATAAATTAACATTAAAAAATATTTTTTATTTTCTACTTCCTCTTAACACTACTTCTTTGACTCATGGATTATTTAGAAGTGTGTGATTAATTTCCAAATATTTGGGAATATTCCAGCTATCTTTCTATTATTGATTTCTACTTTAATTCCATTGTGGCCAGAGGACATAACTTGTATATGCATATTTTGTATGATTTCAGTTTTTAAAAATTTGTTAAGGTGTTCATTTTCTAACACAGGATAAAGTGTATCTTTTTAAAAATGTATTTATTTATTTTGAGAGAGTGTGGGAGCAGGGAAGGGGCAGACAGAGAGGGAGAGAGAGAATCCCAAGCAGACACCGTGTTGTCAGTGCAGAGCCTGATGTAAGGCTTGATCTTGGGGCTCGATCTCTTGAACCATGAGATTATGACCTGAGCCAAAATCAAAAGCCAGATGCTTAACTGACTGAGCCACCCACGTGTCCCAGGATATGGTCTATCCTAATAAATGTTCTATGTGCGCTTGATACTTATTTTATTTTTGAGAAAGGGACAGAGACAGAGACAGAGCACGAGAGGGAGAGGGGCAGAGAGAAAGGGAGACACAGAATCCAAAGCAGGCTCAGGCAAAGCCTGACACGGAGCTCAAACTCACAGACCACAAGATCATGACCTGGGCCGAAGTCGGACACTTAATCATCTAAGCCACCCAGGCGCCCACTATGTGCACTTGAAAAGAATGTGTTTTCTGCTATTGTTGGGTGCAGTGTTTTGGAAATATCAATTAGGTCAGCTTAGTTGATAGTATTGATTATATCTTTTCTATTTTTGCTGATTTCTTATCTATTTTTACTATTGATTACTGAGAGATGGGTGTTGAAGTTGCCAACTATAAACATAGATTTGTCTACTTCTTTCAGTTCTATCTGTTTTTGCTTGATGTATTTTGAAGCTCTGTTGTTAGGTGCAAGCACATTTAGGGTTGTTAAACTTTCTTGGTGAATTTATTTTTGTATCATTATATAATGACCCTGGTAATTTTTCTTGTTGTGAAGTATACTTTTTTTCTGATACGAATAGGGTGACTCTTGCTTTATTTTGATTAGTATTTGAGTGGTATATCTTTTTCCATCCTTTTACTTTTAACCTGTCCACATCTTTTTTTTTTTATTTTTTTTTCAACGTTTTTATTTATTTTTGGGACAGAGAGAGACAGAGCATGAACGGGGGAGGGGCAGAGAGAGAGGGAGACACAGAATTGGAAACAGGCTCCAGGCTCTGAGCCATCAGCCCAGAGCCTGATGCGGGGCTCGAACTCACGGACCGCGAGATCGTGAGCTGGCTGAAGTCGTACGCTTGACCGACTGCGCCACCCAGGCGCCCCCACATCTTTTTATTTAAAGTGAGTTTCTTGTAGATGGCATATAGTCTAAATTTAATGAGAATCTTTGTCTTTTATTCGGTATACTTTGATTATTTACATGTAATGTAATATTGATACATTGGATTTAGGTCTATCATTTTATTGTTTTGTTTGTTCTCTCCTTCCTCCTTTCTGCCTTCTTTTGGATTTGAATTTGTTTTCTTTTAATTTTTCCATTAGCTCTCCACTTTGCCCCCACATACTTTCTGTTTATAGGTCACCCTTCCCAGTCGTCTGACCAGAAAGACAGCATTTCTCAGAATTTTTCTGTCTGCATCTGCTGCCCAGATCTGGGATTTGGATCATGCTCTGGTTAAAGTAGGGAGGTACAGGAGGGAAAAAAACCTATAGAAACCTTACCACTATGTCAGTTGTTTTTCAAACTTTGACTTCCCTCTGCAATCTGCCTACTCTCAATTACTTTTCAGTGTCCTTGGGTAGTTACTTTATGTATTCTGGCCAGAGATTTTAGTTGTAATCCATGAGGGATTACATATAGTAGGCTTAATCAATCTTAATGACAACCATAAGCACACACACACACACACACACACACACACACACACACACATCTTTTGAAAAGAATGATATTGTTTTGAGTTTTTGCAAATCTTTTTAATCTCCAGCTTAACAGAAAGGAATTGGATTCTGGGGCATCTCGGTGGCTCAGTCAGTTAAGTGTCCGACTCTTGATTTCAACTCAGGTAATGATCTCCTGGTTTGTGAGATCAAGTCCTGCTTCAGGCTCTGTGCTGACAGTGCAGAGCCTGATTGGGATTCTCTCTCCCCCCTCTCTCTGCCCCTCCCCTGCTCACACTCTCTCTAAAAATAAATAAACATTTTTTAAATATAATAAAATCTTTAAAGTAAAGAGACATTCTTTAAAAAGGCAAAACTACAAGAACATAGAACAGAGTAGTGGTTGCCAGGGGTTAGGGGGAGAGGGAAGGTGTGACTGAAGGGGATGGCACAAGGGAGGATTTTGGATGATGGAACTATCCTGTATCCTGTGGTAGTGGTAACATAAATCTATACATGTCAATTTTATTGTGTATTAATTTAAAAAAGAAAGTACTCTTGGGAAAACTATTCTCTGACTTGTAGAACTGGTGCTAATCATTCAAAACAAGAGAATGACAGTGTAGGTGGGGGGAGACCATGAGGTCCCGGATCTACTGAGTCTGAGGTGACTTTGAGACGTTCAGTCAGTATCAAGTAGGCAGTGACACACACCATCTGGAACCCACAGGAGAGTTGTGTCTGCTCTTAAGATTTTCAGCATCCTCACTTGGTATAGAGTCACGGTTTTCTTCTGAACTTGTATGTGAGTTATCAAGAGTTACCATTTCATGTTCCTTATCACTGTTGTTTATGTGACTTAGCACCAGCAGACTCAATCCTTCTATCTCAACGACTATGTGATGATAAATGAATTTTTGTAACTTACTGTGCATGTGCATGGATGGGAAGGGATGTCTTGTTTACAATAAGAAATAAAACAAAAGCAGAAAGTCATTTAGAATGATCATGGGGCAGGAGTCAGCAGGAGTCAGTGGTTTCTGAAGCCAGGAAAGAGTTTGAGAAGGCTTAGGAAGATTGTAGAAAGTAAGAAGAGGCTTGAGAATGAGAGGTGACAGAAGATAAGGAGCTTGAAAGTTGCAGTCGGAGGGGTTGGTGGGAGATCAGGTCGGGGTGTGTGTGTGTTTGTGTGTGTGTGTGTGTGTGTGTGTGTGTGTACATAAGTATGTGCTACCAGAAAAGCCAATGGAGAAAATTTTAAAAAGAGGTGCTTATTCTCTGAAAGCAGGAAATGTCCTCAGGGCTTAATTACAAGGAGGTTATTGGCAGCCTTGGCTGGCATCGACTCAGAGCAGTGGTGGGGTGGAAGCTAGCATGGGGAAGGAGGTGGAAAGAAGTTGAAATCAGCAGTGTACTGAGAGGAATAGTATTCTGATGGGGGTGCCCTTCATCTTCAGTCTCTTGAACTTTATGTTGGAGCCATGAGCTCTAACACCAGTTAGAGACATAAGAATTGGAAACTAACAGGGGCACCTGGGTGGCTCAGTCGGTTGAGTGTCCGACTCTTGGTTTCAGTTCGGATCATGATCTTACGGTTCGTGAGTTTGAGCCCCATGTCAGGCTCTGTGCTGACTCTTGATTTCAGCTCAGGTCATGATCCCAGGGTCGTGGGGATCAAGCCCTGTGTCGGACTCTGCATGGAGCATGGAGCCTGCTTAAGATTCTCTCTCTCTCCCTTTGCCCCTCTCCACCACTCACACACACACTCTCTCTCTCTAAAAAAAAAAAAAAGAATTCGAAAAAAACCTCTATTTGATGATAACATGATTATAAAAGAATCAATGGAAAAGCAACTACAAATAGAACTTAGTTAAGTAGCATGACATTAAAATTAATACATAGAGGGGCGCCTGGGTGGCGCAGTCGGTTAAGCGTCCGACGTCAGCCAGGTCACGATCTCGCGAGATCTCGCGTGATCTCGCGTGAGTTCGAGCCCCGCGTCGGGCTCTGGGCTGATGGCTCGGAGCCTGGAGCCTGTTTCCGGTTCTGTGTCTCCCTCTCTCTCTGCCCCTCCCCCGTTCATGCTCTGTCTCTCTCTGTCCCAAAAATAAATAAACGTTGAAAAAAAAATTAAAAAAAAAAATTAATACATAGAAATCAGCAGTCTTCAATAGTATCCAGTTAGAAGAAAGAACAGAAAGGCAAACCCTAGTCATAAGAACAACTAGTAATAATAATAAAATATCTAGGCATTAGCTTAACAAGAAATGTGTAAAATTTATGAGGAAAACTATAAATACTCCTGCAAGACACAAAAGTAAACATGAACAGATGGAAGGACAATGTTTTTGGACAGAAGTCTCCTGTAATAAAGATATCAATTCTTTCAAAGTTGATTTATACATGTAGTGCAACCTTCCCCCCAAATGCCATCATTTGATCTAGAATTAGAAAAAGGTTGGTTATAAAACTTATTTGAAAGAATAAGCAAATAAGAACATCCAGGAAAACTCTAAGAAGACCATGGTAAGAGAGCACCACTGGCTGTACCAGATATTAAAACATATTATAAAACTCCTGTAATTATAACACTGTGGTGTTAATGAGGGACTATAAGGCAAGCTGAGGGCCAAGCACAAGCCAGCACACATACATCCCCCCCCCCAGGTGGGATATGTGTGACACTCCTCAGGCACTCCTGGCTGCCCAAGGATAAAAGAAAGGACAGAAAACAAACGGTTAAACTGATAAGAGTCTCCAGCAGTTCACAAACATCTTAGTAATATTACAAGAAAAGGGCAATATTATCAGTAGCCTAATCTCCAGGAACTCCCTACAGTCTTAATGGTAACGCTTTGCTAGAGGGAAAAATACCTTAGCTTGATAATAGCTACGCCTCCAGTAAGCTCTGAGTCCTTAGCATATGGAAAATCCCTTTAAGAAACTTCCTCTTGACTTTATCTCCCCCAGCCCCATAGTATATAACCAGCCACTCACTCTTCATCACCGCAGTGCAGCTCTTCCTGCTCACAGGTCCTGTCCCCGTGCTTTAATAAAATCACCTTTTTGCACCAAAGATGTCTTCAAAAGTTCTTTCTTGGCCATCAGTTCTGAACCCCACCATCACCCCAAAACCTCATCAGTATTGGCTCATGGATAGACCAAAGGAACAGGATAGAAAATTCAGGAAGAGAACCAAATGTATATAGAAATTTAGCATATGGTGAAGGTTGCATCTCAAACCACTGGAGAAAAGAAGGATGTTTTAAATAAGTGGTACCAGGGGCGCCTGGGTGGCTCAGTCGGTTAAGCGGCCGACTTCGGCTCAGGTCATGATCTCGCCGTCCGTGAGTTCGAGCCCCACGTCGGGCTCTGTGCTGACTGCTCAGAGCCTGGAGCCTGTTTCAGATTCTGTGTCTCCCTCTCTCTCTGACCCTCCCCCGTTCATGCTCTGTCTCTCTCTGTCTCAAAAATAAATAAATGAAAAAAAAAAAAAAAAAAAAAGTGGTACCAGAGTAAGTGGGTAACTATATGGAAAAAGTTCAGATCCTCACAACATGCATAGGGATAAATTTGAAAAGGGCCAAGAGATCTAAATTGTTAAAAGTGAGGGGCACCTGGGTGGCCCAGTCAGTCAGGTGTCTGACTTTGGCTCAGGTTATGATCTCCTGGTTCAGTAGTTCAAGCCCTGCATCAGGCTCTGTGCTGACAGCTCAGAACCTGGATCCTGCTTTGGATTCTGTGTCTCCCTCTGTCTCTGACCCTCCCCCATTCAGGCTCTGTCTGTCTCTCAAAAATAAATAAAACGTTAAAAAAAAATGTAAGTGACACTATCCTAGAACTAAAACAAAACCTGATGAATTCCTTTATAACCTTAAAGTGGGCAAAATTGTGCAAAGTGTAGAAACAGCGAAAGAAAAGATGGATACATTTTGATGTGGGGAACAAAAGCAAAAGAAATATACATAAAATTAAATTTCCTTACAACTTGCAGCCCATTGACAAAAGACCGGTGGAGTATGACAATGCTCAAGGAGTTCACAACTAACTGCCTTAATGTTAATGTGTTGCTAGAGGCAAAAAGCAACCTTACCTTGACATCAGCCAGGCCTCCAGGATCCTGTAGGTTTCTTTAATATATGAAAATACTCTTAAGGGGTCCCTGGGTGGCTCAGTCAGTTAAGCATCCGCTTCAGCTCAGGTCATGATCTCACAGTTAATGAGTTCGAGCCCTGCATCCGGCTCTGTGCTGACAGCTCAGAGCCTGGAACCTGCTTTGGATTCTGTGTCTCCCTCTCTCTCTGCTCCTCTCCCACTCATGCTCTCTCTCTCTCTCTCTCTCTCTCTCTCTCTCTCTTTTTCTCTTAAAAATAAATAAAGATTTAAAAATTAGAAAAGAAAATCCTCTTGGAAACTTCCTTTATCCATTCCCACCCCCAACTTAGAAGTATATAATCCATCGTTCCTCACAACCTCAGTGCAGCTCTTTCTGCCCACGGGTCCTGTCCCTGTGCTTTAATAAAACCACCTTTTTGCACCAAAAACATCTCAAGAATTCTTTCTTGGCCGTCGGCTTTGAACCCCAAAACAGCAAACCACATCATTTTGGTGCCTGAACATGCGGCCTGAGTCTTCTCATCTGGACTCCGAGCCTCGGTGCAAACTTGGCAAGTAATTCCTCTTCTCTTTCTTTACTTTCATTTCAGAGGCTTTTTGAGGAGTATGGTCTTATTGGAACACTTTCTTGTCGATTGCTCAGGCTGCAATCCTCTAGCCTGCAGCTGCTCTATGAGGAGGAGAAAGCCTGCCTTTTGGCTGGAAGTTAGCACCCTGAGAAGAATGTTAAACAAGACCCAGAAACTTGATGCCCTCTCTTTCTTCCTGTCCTTATACAAAGTTGTCTTTCTTGGGCACAGGACAGCCACTTAGGTCACCAGGACAGCTGCCAATCTTAAGACTCCCATGTGACGATTCCTCCTTATTGGTCTAATGTGATCTGCTCCACATCTCTGGTCTAGCTGCTTCTGGCCCCAAGGCAGCTGAAACCAGTATCTGATTGAATTAAAATCTAACCAGGGACCATTTTTTCCTAGGGAAGTAGGCTGTAAAAACTACATGTGCTGGAATGTCGTTTAGATCATGATGGATTTCTATCTTTACTGTTTTCCATCAATGTCCCCTATTAACTACTTAAATTACAACATTGAGTAATTTCCCCTTGTAAAAGTTTCCTAGTGTTTTCCATGGGTTAAAAATGGCGTGTTCTTCACAGCCTTCATAGCACCGGCACGAAGTCCACCGGCATCACCAGCACCTATTTGTAGCCCAGGATGATGGGGAAGCAGTGGGGTTGGGGGGGTGGATGCTGGCAGGGCAGTGATTACAGTGATTTCACTCAAGGGCCATCTCTTGGTGGCTTTGACACTAGGAGAACCTCTGACATATCCTGTGTGGGATGCCACCTGGGAGTCGTTGGCGGGGGGCGGGGAGGGTGATTTTCTTGGTAATGGACCCTCTCTACTTTTCTAGGAGCGTGGGATCTTCTTCAGTTCCCAAGGACTCTCCATTGGGATGCCTTTTAACCCACTGGAAACAATTCAGGCTGCAAAATGTCAGGGGGAAAAAAAAGAGTGGTCTTCTGTAACATTGCATGATGTCAGTACTCCTTAGGAGACAAGGGAAAATGGCCCATTAATGGGACATTAAGATTCAGTAGGATCTATCAGATCTCTTCTGCAGGAAATGGGGCAAATGGACTGAGGTACCCTGTTTCCAGGTCTCCATGGCACTAAATCAGGACCTTGACCTAAGGACCTCTTACAGACTGTGTTTGGCCACTAACCAGGCTAATAACCCCGCTCCCAACATTTTGGTTGATGATTATATACATAGGGCTCCTCCTAATTAACCCAGGTTATTGGAGTAAACACAGGCTATAGAACTTATCAGACCCAGATTAATGGCTATGATAATTGTAATCAATTGTCTCTGGTTAGTCAACCTCAGAATGGAGCAGCTGTCAAAACTCCTTTTGTTTCAGGGAAGTTCCCGGTCTTCTCTGGCTCTACATGGACTGCCCATTTCTACTTATCAGTGAGAAATAAACAAGCGTCTGCTCATCTGTCCAAACTGATGAGCTTCAGAGCCAGGAGCCTCTCTCTCTGTCTTCGGGGCTTTTGCCCACCTCCAGCTGTCTGGCAGCAGCTCACCTCTTCTGCCTCCTCCTTTCCTTCCTGTTTCTGCACCACCTTGGGTGCGGCCTGCATAACTGGCTCCTGGTACCACTGTCTCCTCCTTCCACCCTCTCTGTCAAGGAGCAAAGAGCACCCCTCCGGACTTACACCACCCACTTCCGATTTCCCCACTAGTGCCCCAGCTAAAAATTTGACAATGGGGAACAAATTGGTTGTGTTTTAAGTGGACCCAGATGGAGCATATTTGGTTTTTTAATTTAATTTTATTTATTTATTTTGAGAGAGAGAGAGAGAGAGAGAGCAAGGGAGGGACAGACAGAGAGTGACAGAGAGAGAATCCCAAACAGACTCTGCACTGCCAGCATGGAGCCTGACATAGGGCCCAAACCCATGAGCCATGAGTTCATCCTGAGCCAAAATCAGGAGTTGGACCCTCAACCAACTGAGCCACCTAAGTGCTCCCATATTCAGTATTTAAACTAATTTAAGTTTCTTAGTTTAATTAAGATAGACATGTCTTTAGAGTTATCAGCATTAGGGGCACCTGGGTGGCTCAGTCAGTTAAGCGGCTGACTTCGGCTCGGGTCATGATCTCGCGGTCTGTGAGTTCGAGCCCCGCGTCAGGCTCTGTGCTGACAGCTCAGAGCCTGGAGCCTGTTTCAGATTCTGTGTCTCCCTCTCTCTGACCCTCCCCCATTCATGCTCTCTCTCTGACTCAAAAATAAATAAACGTTAAAAAAATTTAGAGTTATCAGCATTAATATAAAACTTTTATATACTACCAAGGATGACTAAAGGTCAAATAAGCCCGTGTTAGCAAAAAGAAGATTTCAACTGGTGGTTACTTTTGTCTGCCTCAAAGTTTTCATGGGTAATTGTTAAGATAGCTTTCAAAGTCTCTGGTAACCCGAAACTTTAAAATTTTGCTTGGAGATGGCAAATTGGATTGAATTCATTGGGCATCTAAGTATTTTCTAAATAAGGTAAAATACTGAAGCATTGATTACTGAATGTGAGGTTTATCTGCCTTTGGTTTCCTATTGCAGATAAGCCGAGGATTACTTGGGTCTTTTGGTAAATATGCTTTGCACTTTATTAAAAGAATTGAACTATGGAAAACGTGTTTTTAAAATTGTGAAATGTATTTGGGGCACCTGGGTGGCTCAGTTGGTTAAGCATCTGACTTTGGCTCAGGTCGTGATTTCACAGTTTGTGGGTTCAAGCCCTGCATCAGGCTCTGTGCTGACAGCTCAGAGCTCAGAGCCTGCTTCAGATTCTGTGTCTGTCTCTCTCTCTCTCTCTCTCTCTCTCTCTCTGCCCCTCCCTCACTCTCTCTCTCTCTCTCTCTCTCTCAAAAATCAACATTAATAAAATAAAATTGTGAAATGTACTTATAAATTTCAGATCTAAAGAAGTCTGATATAACAGTTCACAATTGGTTACTACTTAGTTTTCACTGGAGACTATGGTTTTTAGGAGTTAAAACTTGGCTAAATGTAACTAAGACTGGTGGGAATAAGGGTAGCAACTCTCTATGTAGGAAAGCAGGAGATATACAAGAAAGATCTAAGGAAGGGGAATACATTGTGTTGAGGAAAAGGAAAGTAATTTTGTCCTAAAACGAGACTGGTTGTTTGGAGAGAAAAGGCCTAAGTCAAAATCTGGATGAAAAAGTTGTGGAAGGTTTATGAAGGGAAAGCTTCCAAAAAGAATTTTATGTACAGTCAGGACTAAGATTGAAATGAATGGATTTTAAAAGTACACTGGTAGGGGCACCTGGTGGCTCAGTCAGTTGAGTGTCCATCTGACTCTTGATTTTGACTCAGGCCATGATCTCATGGTTCATGGGATTGAGTCGGGCTTCCTGCTGAGTGTGCAGCCTGCTTAAGATTCTCTCTCTCTCTGTCTCTCTCTCTCTCTCTCCTCTCTCTCAAAATTAAATAAATAAACATTCCTTAAAAAAGAAGCGGTGACTTCCAGTTCCAGACAAGATGGCAGAGACTTATTTCTCCATACCCCTCTCCAAGTACAAGACAACTATGGCATCGTCTGATGTGCTGTTCAATGTAGATGGCAGAAGTACTTAACACAATTATATTTTTTTAAGCGAAGGAGGTAAATGGATAGACATAGAAGTAAAGTTTCAGTACTTCAGTCCAAGTGGTAAAATATTGATGCTAGACTTATGTGATACATTATATATTCATATTGTAATTCCTAGATCAAATGGTAAGAAAACTGTCCAAAGGAATGCACTCATAAAGAATATAAATCAAAATGGAATTCTAAAAAAAATGCTCATGTAATCCACGGAATGTAAAAGCAAAAAGCCAGAGGGATGAGAAACAGAGGGAACAAATGGAAAATGAATAATAAGATGTCAAACTTAAGACCAAGCCTCAATAGTTACTTTAGATGTAGGTTATCCAAATTGCGCAAAATCAAAAACAGAGATTGGTAGAGTGAATTTAAAAACCATGATTCAACTGTAATCTGTCCCCAAAAAACTCACTTGAAATATAACAACATTGGCAGGTTACAGGTAAAAAGGGTGGGAAAAGATGGGCTGTGCAAACAAGAACTCTAAAAAGCCAAAAGTTACTACATTAAAATCAAATTAAGTAGACTTCAGAGCAAAAAAAAAATTGCTAAGAACAAGGAGGGGAATTACAGGGAAGGATCGTTCCACCAAAGAGACATATCTTGCAATTATAATAATAATTAATGTAATAAAATAACGTAATAATAAATCTGAATTTAGCTGCAGAGAGTAAATTCTCTCTAGCTGTACCCTTTCTGTAAAGCCCAGGCAACCAGAAGGTTTCAAGGGTCTCTAGTGGTCTTATTAGTGCAAACCTGCCCCCTGAAAATCCTGGAGCAGGGAGAGGCCAGAAGGCTCAGATTCAAACACCCATTTGGGCTCTGAATGAGGATTGGGGGTGTGGGGAGGGATGGATGTGTTTCTCTGACCATAAGGAAGGGTCCCCACAAGTTATCTCCAGGGGTTTTCCAAGAATAGATAAGGGGGTTCTGAGAATAGACGTGATACGGAGTAAACCACAGTTTGTGTTGTACCACACACACCCACACACACACACACACACACACACACACACACACACACACCCCTTGGGTCCTGAAAGAAGTGAGAAGAAGGTCCCAGTAGGTGTCAAATCCAAAATATTAAATCGTGAGGTTCTCCACTACCACCCCATTTCTAAGGGACTCTGACTATGAAGGGCAGCAATGGATCTTGAGGGGACAAAGCCTCCTCTCTGGGGTCAAACTAGGGGAGACCTCAAGGCTTAGAGGAGATTGGGAGGCATGGTCACTGATGAAATTTGAAGTGGGGTTTGCGAGCCAGCGGCAAAAAAGACTTCTTGAAGACATCTTTGGTGCAAAAAGGTGATTTCATTAAAGCACGGGGACCGGACCCGTGGGCAGAAAGAGCTGCACTGGGGTTGTGAGGAGTGACTAATTATATACTTTCAAGTTTGTGGAGGGAGAGGAGGTATAGATAACAGGGGTCTCCAAGGAATTTCTGGATGCTGAAAGCAGGGCCTCACAGGACCCTAAAGATTTAGCTATTGTCAAAATAAGGTTGCTTTTAGTTTTCAGGGAAGTGTAAAAACGGAGACATTAAGGCAGCCATAAACGTCTGGGGGACCGTTATACGCTGGGGGTCTCTGACACCTATCAATGGGCTGCAGGCTGAATTTTTCTTGTCTTTGTTTCCCTCATCAGTCGCCCCCAAGGCTCACCCTAATTCTCTGCTCCCTCGCCCACCCCCAGACCCCACAGGGACCCAGGCACTGCTCCCCTCAAAGCTCCTACTCCCATGAGCCCCCTGCCCCCCACCTGTTTCTTGACATCCCTGGCTCTCATCCAGTCCCCTGTTTACTCACTTCATTTTCCTGGTTGACTTTGGGTGCCGTTCAACTCCAAGCCTTTATCTCTCCCTCTGGGAACCTGCCCTTCGTGGGGAATGCCAGAGCCCTCACCCACCCTGGCCACCCAAGGCCCAGGCTTTGGTGATAAGAGAGGAGGAGTCCTGGGGGCAGCAGCTGCTGGGGTGTTGTCCGAGAGGGCTCCCAGGCCTTGCAGCTGCTGTTTCCAGGGGAGACTCCCCAGCAAACAATGAGTCTTGATGTTGGGAGGAGGGGAGCAAGACCTGGGCATGGCCAGCTCCTCCGGAGGAACAGACCCCATCTCAGAAAGCCCACACCACCTCTCAGCAGCCCCTTCTTCTGCTCCCCATGTGCAACGTAGGCCCCCATTTCCCATCCCAGGTAGATCCTGGGGTGATGGGGAGCATAGAGTTCCCCAAAGCCTGTTCAGCCAGTCCCTCCTCAGGGCAAAATGACCTCCCAGAAAACAAATAATTCTCCAGGAAGTAGAACCCAGTGTCTGCGTGGAACCAGGAAACAGAGACCTCCATCCTTCTTCACACACAGCTCCCAGCTCCCCAGTTCCCACCCCACTCTTCCCAGGGGGAACCCCACCAGAAGAACCTGCCTCCCACCCTACAGTCCTCGAGAGTGTACAGAGTGCTGTCTGGGAGATAAGCCCAGTGAGGCTAGTTTTGATGTTCCCATTTTGCAGACAATGTACCTAGGAGGCCCTGCTAACCTGGGGGTGGAGGTACCCACCAGCCTGGGTCAGGTGCCCAAATTCCTGCCCACCCCAGACACCTGTCCCCATCCCTTGAAGCACTGCCTGGATGCAGGATGTGGATGGCTGGGGCCCAGGAATCAGCTTGCGGGACTAGGGAGCAGCCAGAACCCGGATGTAGGTCCTTTGCTCTTGTTCCTGGCAGGAGGGAAAGGAAGAAATCCAACCATCGGCCCAGCAAACAAGATCAAATACCACCTTCCGCCCCTACTCCCCACCCCCCTTCCCCGGAGACCCAGGCCTTCAGCACCCTGCTCCCCAGCTGTTTCCCTCAGGGACACCACCCTTCCAGTTCTGAAGTTTCCAGCCGGTTCCCAGGCCACAGCCACCAGCTGTTCTCACACCCCTCTCAGGACCCAGGTGTCCGAGCTGGCCCTCCACCCTTTCCAGGCCTTCAGGGTCCCCATTCCACCTGGCTCTGGGATCACCAGCCTCCTCCAGGAAGTTGACACCATCTTCCTGGCAGATGGCCCAGGGTGTGGCCCAAGGAGGCAAGAAACTCTGCTATATAGCCCAACCCAGGGGCTAGCCCCACAGCTCCAGGGACCTGCAGGTGAGATAGGCTGGGGTCCCCTTTAGAAGTGGGACATCAGGTCCCCTACTCTGGCCCCTGGCTCCAGGCTTCCTCACCCCAACCCCAGACCACTGGACACCCAACTCCCCATCCTTGCCCTGTTCTGCCCTCTCCCCACCCCCAACCAGATCCACTGAACATCTGAGTCCCCTATATATACACACACTGGCCCTTGGATCCAACCTGCCTCAGCCTTCCTGGTGCCCAGGTAGCCCCTGTCCTGAAACTGGGCCCTTCTGTCCTCTCCAGAACAGTGTCCAGCCAGTGGGGCCAGACTAGCCTCCTATGACCCCCTCTCTTTCCTCACTGCAGACATGGGGTCCCTGCTGAGCTGGTGGACGCTCTGGACCGGAGCAACCCTCCTGTGGGGTAAGTCGGGCAGAGATCCCATCGATGTCCTTGTTCTGGTCTGGGGCACGCTGCCTGCCGGGGTCAGCACCCTCCATCCGTACACCCTCCATGAGCCTATCTCCCAATGCCACCCCAGGCTAGCCAAGATGGAGAGAGGTCCCGTGGGTTCTACAGAGAAATGTGGAATTTGCCCATTGTCTCTCTGTCCCAGAAGGAAGCAAAGAAAAAACGCGGTCCCCAAATTTAAGTATGTGAGAACTACCACTTTCTCTGTTTTCTGTAACTCCACCAACGTTTTGACTCTGAGCCTCATTCTGCGGAGGTGATGGTAATTTTTACTAAAGTCATTCTTGGAGGGCTTAGTGCCCGATTCCCCAGGGTTATGCCCAGGACCTAGAGTCTCAGGTAAAGCCAGGGTACTGGGGAAAAGATGGGAATCAGTCAGCATCTGCCTAAGTTACTTTTGAAGCCTTCATTATCCCTGATTCTCTGGCCCCGTGGAACATTGGGACATCCTTCCAGCTCTCCTTATTTGACAGACAGTCCTTCTATAACCCCTATACTCTCTCCAAGACTCTGTAGATCTCCTCCCCCTCTTTCTCCCTGCTCTCCCTTCTCTTCCCAGCCCTGGAGAATCTCTTCCTAGTTAGGGGTGTTGGAAAGCACCCACTCCTCTCTATTTCTAGGAGACACACTGTCCTCACTTCCATAATCTTCTTCCCTTTATCCCCTTTACTCACCCCCAAGTTTTATTAAGACAGAAATCAAACAGGCACCTGAATCCAGGCAGTTTGAGCCCCACAGTACTTAAACCAATTTGAAAATTTTTCATGGAAATTCAAAGAGCCAGCTTCTCTTGAAAAAATGGTAAGATCTGGCATAAAAAGAAAAGAAAAGAAAAGCCCATAAACCATCATAATAACAGGCTGAAACCAGTGGCAACGCCGCGCTTTCCTTGGTATATGAATGCTTTGGTTTGCACACTCACCAGCCAGATTGTTTCCCACATTCACATTGTTCGCCTGGCCTCATCAGCCTTGGAGTTTGAGATCCCCTTTGAAAGTGTTCAGGCTTTTAGGAAACCAAAGCCAGAAAGGCCGGTAGGTGAATAAGGAGAAA
>NW_024412425.1:681631-718963 GCF_014898765.1 Herpailurus yagouaroundi
GGTGGCGGTGTGGAATGCTCCAGTCACTATTTCAGTATGGTATCTAGGCACAGTGCAAACGGTTACTTGTCCGCTGGGGAGGATTGGATAAGCAGACCCATAACTCATTCTCTCCCCCTCAGGGTTGACCCAGGGGGCGTCAGTGGACCCCCAGGACCCCAGGGAGGTGGAATTCCTCGCAGCCTTCCTACAGAACTACGTGCCCGGGTACAGCCGCGCCTATCTCCAACTCCTCCTCTCCAGTCTGTCGGACAGCCCTGCCTCAGTCTCCGTTCTCAGTCAGGCAGACGGCACCTCCCAGAAGGTCACAGTGAAGCCCGGCCGGTCGGTCATGGTCAACATCAGCGCCAAAGCCGAGATGGTCGGCAGTAACACCTTCCAAAGCGCGGTGGTGATCCGCTCGGACCGCGCGATCTCCGCACAGGCCGTAAACACTAAGCCCAACACGGCAGAGCTGACGCGGCTGTGGCCCGTCCGGGCTCTGGGCACCGAGTATTTTGTGGTCACACCTCCCGGCATCTCCTCCAAGCATGTCAAGGAGTTCGCTGTGGTGGCTGGGGCAGCGGGAGCCTCGGTCAGCGTTCAGCTGGAGGGGGCAGTGACATTCCAGAGCAAGTTCTACGCAGCGGGAAGTGTCCTGAGCCTGACTCTGAAGCCCTACCAGGTGGCCCAGGTGCAGGGCACAGCTGAATTGTCGGGCTCAAAGATCACGGCCAGGAGCCCCGTGGCTGTGTTCTCCGGCCACAGCTGTGCCCAGAGACACACCAACTGCAACCACGTAGTGGAGCAGCTGCTGCCCACGTCCGCCTGGGGCACCCGCTACGTGGTGCCCACCCTGTCCTCCCAGAGCCGCTACGATCTGGTCTACGTCGTGGCCAGCCAGACCACGAGGCTGACCTACCAGCAGGGGGGCACCACCGGCTCCCGCGGGCTCCGGGCAGGTGACGTGGCCGAGTTTGAGGTCCGGCCATCCCTGCCCCTCTACCTGTCCGCAGATGTGGGCATCCAGGTCCTGCAGTTTGGCACAGGTGCCATGAGGGATGGAGTCACCTATGACCCCCACCTGGCTTTGATCCCAGACATGGCGGCCTACTGCCCTGCCTACGTGGTGAAGAGCATGCCAGGCACTAAGGGCGTGGCAGTGGTGGTGGCCCGGACGAAGGCTGTTAACGAGCTGACCATGGAGGGGCACAGGCTGGGAGCCGATCTCTCGTGGACAGCTGTGCCAGGCAGTGAGTTCTCATTCGCCGAAGTGGACCTCGGCACGACTGACAGGACCCACGTGATTGAGGCCACTACCGACTTTGGGCTGCTCACCTTCGGGCTGGCCCACGCCATCAGCTACGGGACAGCAGGTGTCTGCGGTCGAAGTGAGTGATGGGAAATGAGCCTGGGGCCCCTTTGTGGGCTCTCTCACCTCCTCCCTTTTCCCACCCACCTGCTCCCCTGTGGATTCCTGGCTCCGCTGGGCTGTCCCCACCTCACCTCCATCCTCTGCCATCCTTCCCTTCCCTAAGGCTTCCCAGCTCCTCCCTCTCCTACCAGGAACTGCTAAATATTTAGTGACCAGTAAGATCCAAGGTCCCAACCAGTCAGAAGAGATGCTGGTGCCGGACAGACCACTGCAGCAGGGTCTTAGAAGCCACCATGGTGTCCGGGGGCTTAGAGATAGGATCCTAGGGAAGAGCCAAGGTGCCTGGAGGGAGGGATCTGTGTGTGTGTGTGTGGGGGGGAGATGGAGAGCAAGAAGGGGAGGGGCAGAGAGAGAGGGAGACAGAGAATCCCAAGCAGGGTCCGCACTGTCAGCACAGAGCCCGATGCCGGGCTCGAATTCACAAACCCTGAGATCATGACCTGAGGCTGAAATCAGAAGCCTGGTACTTAACCGTCTGAGCCACCCAGGCACCCCAGAAATATTTTGATAATTTAGCAACTATACCAATTGCTAACTACCCCTCCCCCACTTCCTATAGGAATGTTTATACCCCAGCTCAAGAGGTCTGGAAGTATAATAATAACAATGGCTACCGTGTTGGGGGGAGTTACCTCTCAATATACCAGAGACCATTCTAGGTGCCTTGCATGTATTAACATAGTTAATCTTTAGGACCTGGCCCTATGTGTAACCTTAGGCTCAGCGCATGGAGGAACGGCCCCCAGACAGTACAGTGTGGTGTCTGAGGTCACACATGCTAAACTCAGACTTCCCAGGTTCAAATCCCACTTCTGCTTGTGTGACCTTGGGCGTGTGACCTCACCTCTGTGGGCCTCAGTTTCCACGTCTGTAAAACAGGGGTAATAACTGTCACAGGACTGTAGTGAGGGGGTTATAAGTTAACATTTGTAAAGTTCTTAGGGGGTATCTAGTAAGTTATTATGAGCGGACAGAAAACAAGAACTTTTGAAGACAGGGAGGCAGGGAAGAGCTATTTCTTCCTGTGTGGACCCCCTGCCTCAAGCTAGGACCCTGGACATTAGGATTCCCTGCACTGGCAAAGATGCCCCCTCGGACCCTGGGCATGGAAGTCCCTCAACTTTAAAGAGTCACTTTGGGCTTGAATAGTAGAAATGGGGAAGGGGTGGGTGATTAATCATAACAAGGAACACTCAGTTAACGCCGGGGCCAACCCCTACTTATGTTGTAGCTTATTTGAGCCTGGCAACACCCTCCTTCCCAAACATCCCGGTGAAGAACGTACTGTTATCACTCCCTTGTTACAAATGAGGAGACTGAGGCACAGAGAGTTTAAAATTACTCAACCAGTGTCCGCACATATCATTGGTGGAGCCAGGATTCTAACATGGGCAGCCACATCCCTAGTCATTTCTGTTGTGATGAACAGTCTGTCTTCCTTTAAAAAAACAAAAACAAAAAAAACAAAAAAAACCACAACTCTTTAGGGGGCACCTGGACGGCTCAATCGGTTAAGCGTCCGACTTCCGCTCAGGTCATGATCTCATAGTTTGTGAGTTCGAGCCCTGTGTCAGGCTCTGTGCCGACTGCCCAGAGCCTAGAGCCTGCTTTGGATTCTGTCTCCTGTTCTCTCTGCCCCTCCCCCGCTCACACTCTGTCTCCGTCTCTTTCTCTCAAAAATAAACATTAAAAACAATTTTTTAATTAAAAAAATAAAGATGCCTTAGCCTTCTGACCTGAGTGGGGATGCACGGGAGGGGGAAATGGGGACAGAAAACCCACCAATTAACCTTTCCATGATGATCCTTCTCCACTACCTTCCAGTTCCTCTGGGCTGAGCTGTGTCAAACTAGGGGATCAGAATACATGGGGTTGGGTCATCCCTAGGCGCCTCTCTCCCTGTAAGATTCCAGACCTCAGTTTCCCCACTTCTAAAATGGGTAGTCGTGGGCCCACTGCCCAAACTCCCCGCAGCAGGAGAGCTCCACGGTTCCCACCTGCTAGGATACTCCTGACTCTTTCTCTGCCGCCCCCCGCCCCCAGCCGTGCTGCCCCAGGAGCCCTCCTGCCAAGATGTGCAGTGCACTCCTCAGCAGCAGTGCCAGGTGGTGGACGGGCAGGCCCAGTGTGTGGCGGTCCCCATGGCCACCTGCCGCGCCCAGGGTGACCCGCACTACACCACATTCGACGGCCGTCGCTACGACATGATGGGCACGTGCCTGTACACCATGGTGGAGCTGTGCAGCGAGGACCAGAGCCTGCCCGCTTTCAGCGTGGAAGCCAAGAACGAGCACCGAGGCAGCCGCCGCGTCTCTTATGTGGGCCTGGTCACCGTGCGCGCCTACAGCCACTCAGTGTCGGTGGTCCGCGGGGAGGTTGGCTTCATCCGAGTGAGTACCCAGAAGCTTCAGATTGAATACCTGTGAGCCTCCAGTCAGAAGGAGGAGGCAAAGACTGGGGCAGAGGGTGTGGAGACGGGGAGGGGGGGAGTTTGAAAATCTGTGGCCGAGTGTTAAATCCCCTTTGTCCAGAAATTCTACTTGTAGAAAGTTAAAGGATACTCAGAAATATGGTTTAGAAAAAAAAAGTCTATGCCAATGTCGCTTGTAATAGCAACAGGATAAAAAAAAGGCTACAAAATGTCCAACAATGGGGAATTTCTTAAGCGACTAACACTAAATTTAGTGAGCACCTATTATATCCTGGATTTGTTTCTCAGTGATTTCCATGTATGAATGCATTGAGTGCTCACAGCGATCTGTGGGGGTAGGCATTTTTTTTTGAGACAGAGAGAGAGTGAGAGAGACAGCACTCATGAGCATGAGCAGGGGAGGGGCAGAGAGAGAGAGGGAGAGGGAGAGAAAGAATCCCAAACAGGCTCCATGCCCGGCGCCGAGCCGGACCACAGGGCTCTACCCCACCATCCTGGGATCACGGCCTGAGCCAAAATCAAGAGTCAGACGCTCAACCGACTGGAGCCACCGAGACGCCCCCCACATTATTATTATTATTAATACTTCTAGACAAGGAAACTGAGGTCCAGGGAGATGACAGACTTCCCAAGGGCTCAGATGCAGTCTGGCTTCTGAGTCACTATGCTTAGCCTCTTCACCATTCTGCCTTATACAATATTTTTACACTGTTGTGTTCACTTTTGATACCAAATATGCACGTAATAAAATCCATAAATCTCAAGTCATGGAGTTTTGACAAATGTGCAATGCACACCTCCATTAACAAACAGAATATTTTCATCATTCTGGAACATTCTCTCATTCCCCTTTGCAAACAATTCCAACCCACCCCCAGAGGCAACCACAGTTCTGATTTTTCCCCCCACCATGGATTAGTTTTGCCTGTTCAAGAACTTGCGTGTGTGTGTTTAAGAAATTCACATGAATGGAATCACACAGGTAAGAAGACTTTTGTGTAAAACCTCTTTTGCTCTGCACAATATTTGTGAGTTTCTTCCATGATGCTGCGATTCATATTTTGTTAATAGGTAAAGCATTCGTGTAGCTCAGAACAAACAGGGCTTTTTGCGAAAGGTCTGGCTTTTTTTTTTTTTAATTTTTTAATGTTTATTTACTTTTTGAGAGAGAAAGAGAGACAGAGTGTGAGTGGGGGAGGGGCAGAGAGAAGGAGACAGAATCTGAAGCAGAGCCTGAGGCCGGGCTGAGAGATCATGACCTGAGCTGAAGTCAGATGCTTAACTGACTGAACCATCCAGGTGCCCCGGCTCCCTCCCTCCCTCCCTCCCTCCCTCCCTTCCTTCCTTCCTTCCTTCCTTCCTTCCTTCCTTCCTTCCTTCCTTCCTTCCTTCCTTCCTCCTTCCCTCCCTCCCTTCCTTTCTTCCTTTCTTTCTATGTTTATTTATTTATTTTTGAGAGAGAGAGAGAGAGAGAGAGAGAGAATCCCAAGCAGGCTCCAAGCTGTCAGAGCAGAGCCCCACATGGCGCTCAAACACATGAACTATGAGATCATGACCTGAGCTGAAATCGAGTCATCAGATGCTTAACCGACTGAGGCACCCAGGTGCCCCTAGGTCTGGCTTTCATTCCCATCTTCATCTGCTTTGCCCCTGCTCCCCACAGGTAGCTAGTTTTACTGATTTCCTGAGGGTTCACCTAGGGTTCCTTTATGACAATGCAAGCAATGTAAACAATATGTTCTTACCTTTTCCCTTTCTTAGCAAAGAGCACTGTACCATCTGCTCTGTTCTGCACTTTGCTGTGCACTGAGTGGTGCCTTTTAGAGCTGTTTCCATATCAGCATAAAGGGAGCCTCTGAGCTCTCTCTCTCTCTCTCTCTTTTACATCTGCACGGTTCTCCATTGGATGGATGCCTCCTCATTCATTCAACTCAATCCCCCGCGGATGGATGCTTTTTTCATGATGGCAAACAGCACAGCACTGAATAGTCTGGTACCTCCCTCTTTTTGCGAGTGTGCCGGTGATTCTGTGAGATGAATAAGTAAGCGGATTCAAGTAGGTGTGCTCCAGATCTAGAGGGATTGAGCACAAGTGCAGAGGGAGTTCAAATTCCTGAATTTACGTAAGGAATTGTGCACATGCTGGGCAGTTTTTCAGAGAGAGAGAGGGCCTATTCCGTTGGTCAGATCCTTACAGAGGTCAGTGACTTGACAGAGGTTTAGAGCTCCTGATAGAATCATGATAGGAGCCCCGGCGTGGCTCAGTCGGTGAAGCGTCTGACTCTGGATTTCAGCTCAGGTTATGATCTCTCAATCTTGAGATCAAGCCCCGAGTCAGGCTCCGTGCTGATCATGGAGCCTGCTTGGGATTCTCTCTCTTCTCTCTCTGCCCCTCCCCTGCCCACACTATCTCTCTCTCTCCCAAAATAACAAATTAAAAAATAAACATTAGGGTCACCTGGGTGGCTTAGTCAGTTAAGCGTCCAACTTGATCTCGGCTCAGGTCATGATCTCGCAGTTCATAGGATCAAACCCCACGTTGGACTCACAATGTGTTATCACAATGACCGTGCAGAGCCTGCTTGCAATCCTCTCTTTCCCTCTCTCTGCCCCTTCCCTACTTGTGCTCTAAATAAATAAATAAATAAACAAACTAACTAAAAAAAAGGATTTTTTTTTTTTTTTTAAGAAAAGAATCATGATCTCGCAGTCCGTGAGTTCGAGCCCCGCGTCGGGCTCTGGGCTGATGGCTCGGAGCCTGGAGCCTGTTTCCGATTCTGTGTCCCCCTCTCTCTCTGCCCCTCCCCTGTTCATGCTCTGTCTCTCTCTGTCCCAAAAAATAAAATAAAAAACGTTGAAAAAAAAATTAAAAAAAAAAAGAAAAGAATCATGATAGGATGTCCCCAAAACATTGCTAGGAGAAATGAGGCCTTCATAAAATGGGGACTTCAACATGGCCTCATTATTTAAAAGGAAAAAAATTACATAAATTAAAAGGTAGAAAAAAACCCTGGCAGGCAGGATTTATAAATGCACCTGTGTGTGCATGCATGCACACACGTGTGTGTCCACAGCAATAGGAGTGATTTCCCTCTCCCGATTTTTGCTCATGAGTATTTTGTAAGTTTTCTGTAATGAACAAATATTACTTGTATCATTGAAAAACGGAGGTGACTAGGTTCCCTGGGCTGAGAGCTTGTAAGTGTCTCAGTCACGGCTGCATCCACAGCACTGCCCATGGACGCAGACACACAGGAGGGCTCACGGAGGCCTCGCTGACCCACTGACCAAATGAAGATCTATCTTACCTTTGGACCTTTCTCCTGCAGTCTCCCTCTGCCTCTTATTCCCTTTTTTTTTTTTTCATACCCCATCCTCCTGACTAAGACAAGCATATGGGAAGAAGGAATTAAGAAGAAACACGCAGAAAGAGGAAACTGGGCCCAAGGGACCGAGAAACACACTCCTCATCTCCTGGCCAGACTCTCTCTCCGCTTAGGATATTTGCGAAGGAATCCCCTTCCCCTTGTCTCCGTGGCTCTCCCTCACTGATCCTTTACAGCTCAGCTCAGCTCAGCCCAGCTCAGCTCAGCTCAGCTCAGCTCAGCTGTCCCTGCCTCCCCTGACCTGCAAGATTGGGTCTGGCTCTTCTTCTAGACTCCCACAGCCTCCTGTGCGTCCACCATCCCAGTCCTGATCACCCTGATCTGTTGCTCTGATCTCGTGACAGTTCTGTCTCCCTCATTGGGCTGGGAGCCCCACGAGAGCAGGCTCTGGGTTGTCTCGGTGATCTCCCGGCCAGGACCAGGCATAGAGGGAGTGCCCAGTGAATGGTCATTTAATGCAGCAGTGCCTTCACGTCCTGAGCACTTGCGATCCTACCAGGCACCGTTCTAAGCAGCAGGAGGAAGGAATCGCAGCTGGACTAGGGGAAGCGAGAGAGAGGGTGGAAGGGGCGAGGGCCGGACCACACGGGGTCTGACCACCCACTCCTGCCACCACAGATCGACAACCAGCGCTCGCGCCTGCCCGCATCCCTGGCCGAGGGTCGCCTGCGCGTCTACCAGAGTGGGACGCGGGCCGTGGTGGAGCTGGACTTCGGGCTGGTGGTCACCTACGACTGGGACTGCCAGCTGGCCCTGAGCCTGCCAGAGCGCTTCCGAGACCAGGTGTGCGGACTGTGTGGCAACTACAACAGCGACCCCACCGATGACTTCCTCACGCCCGACTCGGAGCTGGCGCCGGACGCCGTGGAGTTCGCCAACAGCTGGAAGCTGGACGACGGGGACTACCTGTGTGACGATGGCTGCCAAAACAACTGTCCCTCGTGCACCCCGGGCCAGGCCCAGCACTACGAGGGCAACCGGCTCTGCGGCATGCTGACCCAGGCCGACGGCCCCTTTGCTGCCTGCCACAGCGCACTGCCGCCCCGGCCCTTCCTGGAGGAGTGTGTGTATGACCTGTGTGTGCTCAACGGGGACCGGTCCAGCCTGTGCCGTAGCCTCAGCGCCTACGCCCAGGCCTGTCTGGAGCACGGCATCTCTGTCGGCGACTGGAGGTCACCAGCCAACTGTCGTGAGTGATGCCCCGGGGTGGACTGGGAGCACGTGGTGGGAAGGCACGGGTCTCTTTGCATCTGTTCAATGTCTGAGCACTTCGTGTGGTTCAGCCTGAAGCCGGACCATGCCAGGAACACAGGGATAGCCGAGATGGCCACACAGTGCCCGCGGTGAGCCCGAGGTTGGGGCAGACACATCACTAGCCGGTGACAGTCCCAAGCGGTCCCTGCTGGGCTCGGGGAGGCACAGGCAGAGTGGCCAGGGCCAGCACGGGGGAATTCCAGGGTGGGCACGGGAGACCAGGAAAGCTTCTCAACTCAGCCTGGCAGGGTCAAGGAGGATTTCCCAGAGGAAGGGATGCCCGATCGGAAGCCTGTGGGAGGAACTCAACTAGGCAGATAAAGGGGGAGCAGGAAGTGGGTTTGGGAATGAGAGAGGGGCATGTGCAGAGGCCGGCATGAGACGTAGTCCTCAGAGTCCCGAAGCAGAAATGTGAACATCTCTTCGTTTGCGTTCCTTTCGAGGCTCCCCGATGCCCTCTGGGTAAAGTCCGGGCGTCCATCCACTTAATCATTCATTCACTCAACGGGCATTCCCTGAGCCCCTCTGTGGCCCCATCCCTCCACTGGCGATAGGCACAGTGGGGGCCAGCACACACCCATCCCTGCCCTTGAGAGGCTCCCAAAGAATTTTTCTGGAGACAGAAAGTCTACTGTGCAGGGAAGGGGAGGTGCCCAGACCCAGGCCTAGGGCTTGAGACAGAGACTCCGGAGGAGGAGCAAGTCTGGGGGAGACACTGTGGCCATGTGGGGTTTATCTTGGTCACTCCTATATGTCCTCACTGCCCAGTAAACGCCCGCCCTCCCGAGCTCCCCAATGCCTGGTGCAGAGGAGGAACCAGTGAGTTCTTTTACCCATGCATTCATTTCTGAATGAGCGGGCATCTCCTGTGGACCAGACCCTGTCCTTTGTGCTCTGGGATTGGAGCAGATCAGATCCCTGCTCTCAGAGTTCATATTCCAGTGGGGGAGACAGACAGTAAGCAGTAAACTATGGAACGTCTTCAAAGAGCAAAAGAAATGGCATTCGTGTAAGAAGAGGAAATGGGAGGCTCACGACGAGGGTGCTCAGGGAAGGCCTTTCTGAACAGGTGACATCATTGCTGAGAGCAGCAAAGGGCAATAGAGTGAGCTAAGTAACAATGATGCTGTGGGGTGTCTCTGCATAGGTTAACTTATTTACCCCTCACCACCCTGTGAGGTCAGTGCTAGTATCATCTCATTTTACTGACGGGGGAACTGAGGCAGGGAGCGAATGGAGTCATTGGCCCACAATCACACAGCTTAGGAAGGGAAGACTGGGATTTGAACCTAGGCTATCCGGGCTCCAGCAGCTTTCTCTTAACCACATGCTGCACTGCCTTCGGAGGAAAGGCCAATACAGGCATCAGAAACAGCCAGCCAGTGCAAAGGCCCTGAGGTGGGAGCGTGAAGACCTGTGAGGAAGCCTCTGTGGCTGGGACAGAGTGAGCCAAAGGGAGAGGGAGAGGAGATGAGGAGGGAGGTGATGGGCGCGGGTGATGGGGAGCTTCATTGGCCACCAGGAGGACTCTAGCCTTCCCCCTGAGATGGCACCACAAGGGGGCTCTGAGCAGGAGAGGGATGTCACAGGCATTCACAGGGTCCCTCTGGCTGTCTGTGAGGAGCAGCCTGTGGGGGTAGCATGGGGGCCGGGGGAGACCAGGCAGAAGGTTGCTTGGAAGGGACTGGACCAGGGTGGGGGGTGGTGAGAGAAGGGGGCAGATTCTAGATAGATTTTTGAATATGGAGCTCACAGGACTTCCTGACAGATCGGTTGTCGGTGAATGAAGAGGGAAAGGAGTCAACTGTGTCTCTGAGGTTTGGGGTCCCAGCACCTGGAGGGATGGAAGTGCCATGCGGCGCTCTGGGGAAGGAGCAGAATGTGGGGAGGGAAGTCCCGTAGAGCGCTTTGGGCGGGGCGCCCCGCCAGGAAAGGGAGCCGCCAATGCATCGATGCAACACCCTTGCGCTGGCCTGACGCATCCTCCCCGCGTCTCCGTCTCCCCGCAGCCCTGTCCTGTCCCCCCCACAGCCGCTATGAGCGGTGCGGCCCCGCCTGCCCGGCCACCTGCAACTCCGAGGCGACGCCGTCCAACTGCTCCGGGCGCCCGTGCGTGGAGGGCTGCGTGTGCCTCCCGGGCTTCGTGGCCAGCGGTGGCGGCTGCGTAGCGGCCTCCTCATGCGGCTGCATCTTCCAGGGCCGCCCGCTCGCCCCGGGCCAGCAGATATGGGCCGACGAGCTGTGCCGGCGGCGCTGCACTTGCGACGGCGCCACCCAGCAGGTGCGCTGCAGCGACACACAGGGCTGCCCGGCGGGCGAGCGCTGCCGCGTCCAGGACGGCCTCCTGGGTTGCTACCCCGACCGCTTCGGGAGCTGCCAGGCGTCCGGGGACCCGCACTACGTGAGCTTCGACGGCCGGCGCTTCGACTTCATGGGCACCTGCACCTACCTGCTGGCCGGCTCGTGCAGCCAGGCCGCGGGGCTGCCCGCCTTCCGGGTGCTGGTGGAAAACGAGCACCGGGGCAGCCAGACCGTGAGCTACACGCGTGCCGTGCGCGTGGAGGCCCGCGGAGTGAAGGTGGCGGTGCGCCGGGAGTACCCGGGGAAAGTGCTGGTGAGCGACGCGGGTCGGGGTGGTTGGGAGGCGGGCAGGAAATCCCCCTTCAGGAGTGGGGCTCTGAACCCCCCGGTAGGGCTGGGGATCTGTTAAAAGATCGTGTGGCCAGTGGTTAAGTCCTGGGCCCCCGAGCCAGGCGGTGCTGCCTCTCCTTGGCTGTGTGACTGTGTCTCCAAATGACTGTCTCCAGGTTTTGTCTTAGTTTTGTCTTCTGTCAGCGTGTCCACCACGCAGCAGAAGTCAAGAACCAGTGATTTTCTCTTTAAAAAAAAAAAAAAAGAAGATAAAAGTCGAGAGGTGGGGTTGTAAGATTCACAACTCTAGTAAATAATCATTGAACAGTTTTAGACAGTGGCCTGCGCCCTGGAGAGGAGGATGAATTGGAAATGGATGGAAAACTGAAAGAAATTCCCATGTGGCAGGCACCACCCCTAAACCCTTTACAGGCCTTAAGTCATAGTCCTCAGAACAGCCTTGCATTAAAGGAAGTTTTGCTCATAAAGCCGAGTGTTTGGCATAGAGAAACTTCTGGATAAACAAATGATTGCTATTTATGTTCCCACCTCTCTGAGTCTGGAATAATAATAGCCAATATATGACATTACCCCTAGGTGTTAAATGCTTGACATATAGTAACTCATTGAATCTCTACAACAACTCTGTAAATAGCTAGATGAGAAAACTGAGGCACGGAAAGGTTAAGTCATCTATCCGAGGTCACACAGCTAGTAAGTCACAGAGCCACAATTTGTAACCAGGCTGTTTGGCTCCAGAGACCATACTCTTAACCACTACATCCTACTGCTGCTCTTGAGGAAAGGGATGGAACAGATAGGGACAGAAGTAGATGAAAGAGTACTCCAGGTAGAAGGAACAGTGAGTGCAAAGGCCCTGAGGCAGGAACAAACATGAGGGGTAGAGGAACAGCCTGGAGGTCCATGGGGCTGGAATGGGGGCAGGGGGATGATGTAGGGGACAGCTGCAATAGAGGTCTTGATTTAAAACAAAACCTGAAGGACAAGGAAGAGTGAAGAGTGGTGGTTCCGAGGAGGAGGGAGCAGCAGGTGCAAAGGTTGAGGCTGGACAGATTTTGAAGACTCAGGAGAACAGTGTGGAGCCAGTGTGCCTGTACCGGAGAGTGAGGCTGGAGAGACAGGGCAGAGAGGGTGGTAGGAGATGAGGTCAGAAAAGTGGGAACAAGCAGGGCCTGGTGGGAGAGGGGTTCTGTTTTAAGCCGAGACGTAAAGGGTGATGGGGAGGCAACCAGGCGGAGAATGGGGACGGGCAAGAGGGTAGGAATGTCACAAGGAGAAGGTACAGCAAAAGCCCTGAAGCTGGGCTGAGCTTCAGGAGATCAAAATGGCTTCGTGGCTGCCGTCACAGGCGTGGGGAACGGGGCAGTACTGGAGAAGAGATTGGAGAGTAGTGAGGCTCAGGTCACCTGGGGCCTTTTAAGCCACCGTAAGGGATTTGGATCAAAGCTAACACCTAGCAGATGAAGTAGCGTTGGCCAAGGAAAGAGTACTGGGGGGGGGGGTATCTAGGAGGAGGCAAGTGCGAAGGCCATGAGGTGACAGCGCACTTGAGGCTGAGTGCGCAATGTGGTAGGTGATGCGGGTACAAAGGTGGACAGAGCCAAGGTTAAACGAGACCTTGTAGGGAAGGGGCTTGGATTTGCGCCGTCCTGAAGGCTGCAGGACATGCAGCCAGGAGAGAAGTGGTCAGTGATGTTCTCGGCCAAGCGAAAAGACCCTGAAGTTGGACCAAATTGAGACAAGTGGAGGAATAGCAAGAAAGCCAGTGTGCCTGGAACATACTGAGCGGGACGGAGGGAGGGAGTAGGAGGCAGGAAGATCAGGGAGGTAATGAGGAGACAGAGCCTGTAGGCTCTTGAAGGCCGTGGGTTAGGGATTTGGATTTGAGCCGATAGTGGAAGGTTGAAGAGAGGTAGATGGTGTGCCAGACCAGAGGGATAGCAAGTGCAAGGGCCCTGAGGTGGAACGAAGCAGAACGTGCTCAAGAGAACAGCAAGGAGTTGAGAGTATTTGGAGCCAAGTGAAGTGAAGTGAAGGGTGGGACACAGAACCATGAATACCCTGACCCCGTGGACCTCCTTCATCTCCACCCAGGTGGATGGCGTCCTTCAGTACTTGCCCTTCCAGGCCGCAGATGGCCAGGTGCAGGTGTTCCGCCAGGGCCAAGATGCCGTTGTGCGCACAGACTTTGGCCTGACTGTCACCTACAACTGGAACAACCGCGTGATTGCCAAGGTTCCCGGCAGCTATGCTGGGGCCCTTTGCGGGCTCTGCGGGAACTTCAACGGGAACCCAGGTGATGATCTGGCCCTGCGTGGTGGAGGCCAAGCTGCCAACGCGCTGGCCTTCGGGAACAGCTGGCAGGAGGAGACGAGGCCAGGCTGTGGGGCAACCGAGCCGGGTGACTGTCCCAAGCTGGACTCCCTAGTGGCCCAGCAGCTGCAGAGCAAGAAGGAGTGTGGGATCCTTGCCGACCCTGAGGGGCCCTTCCGGGAGTGCCACAGCAAGCTGGATCCACAGGGCACTGTGCGTGACTGCGTCTATGACCGCTGCCTGCTGCCAGGCCAGTCTGGGCCATTGTGTGATGCACTGGCCACCTATGCTGCTGCATGCCAGGCTGCCGGGGCCACCGTGCACCCCTGGAGGAGTGAGGAACTTTGCCGTGAGTACCAGGAGTGACAACTGGGGGGGCTCAGCCTTGTAAAGAGTATTGGGGGGTCTCTAGGATACCTATAGATAGGATGATCTATAAGTATCATTAATTCACGTAACTCTGACAAAAGTATCATGAGGTGGGGACTGTGGTGATACGCATTTAACAGATGAGGAAATAGAGGCTTAGAAAGAGTTAGTTACATGCCCAGGATCACGTACAGCTAGAAAGGCACAGTTGCAGTAAATATTTGTAAGATGACCAAAAATATCTGGTAGCCCTGCATCTAATTCCCATATGACAGCTGTCATTCAGAGATGAGTAGCAATGCTGCCTTTAGAAGAAGCCTGGTTCTGGTCCCCTCTCCAGTTTTTCTTGGTCACCATCTGGCCTACTTCACTCATTTACAATATCTGCCTGGATGGTACACATCACATCATCTGTTGAAATACACATGATAAATACATGAATGGTACATCCTTTCTTTTTCTCCTTCAACTTATATTCATTCATTCATTCATTCATTCATTCAACAAATATTTGTTGAACACCTACTATATTCCAGGTACTGAAGATATAATGGGGGAGAAAACAGGAAAAAAAATTCTTGCTCTCCCAAAGTGACCATCTAATGGTTTTTAGTTCCAGCAGAATATACCTAATGTAATATACTTATATACATGGAAGTCTCTTAAAAAAAAATGTCTTATTAATTTTGAGAGAGAGTGTGTGCATGTGCATGAGTGGGGGGGTGGGTAGAGAAAGAGAGAGAGAGAGAGAGAGTCCCAAGCAGGCTTAGGGCTGTCAGCATAGAGTCTGACATGGGGCTCAATCTCATGAACCATGAGATCCTAACCTAAGCCGAAATCAAGAGTTGGATGCTTAACCAACTGAGCCACTCAGGTGCCCCAGAAAGTCTCTTTTTATTTTTTTTTTAATGTTACTTTTGAGGGAGAGAGAGAGAGAAAGAGTGAGAGCAGGGGAAGGGCAGAGAGAGGGAGACCCAGAATCCAAAGCAGGCTCCAGGCTCTGAGCTGTCAGCACAGAGCCTGATGTGGGACCTGAACCCACAAACCGTGAGATCATGACCTGAGCCAAAGTCAGATGCTTAACTGACTGAGCCACCCAGGTGCTCCAGAAAGTCTCTTTTTAAATCATTGCATGGGTTAGTTTTTGCTGTGTAACAAACATCCCCAAAGCTAAAAGTGGATTACAACAAATATTTATTATTTCTCATGAGTCTGTGGGCTGGGCTATTCTCCTAATCTGGGCCAGCATAGTTTATCACTGCAGTCCTACTGACAGTTCTATGGGGGCTGGAGGGTCTACAATGGCCTGATTTTACACAGCTGGCAGTTGTTAGGCTGGTTGGTTTGGGGGACCTCATCCAGGACGGCTTACCCCTGCTCCACTTGGTTTTATCTTCCAGCCAGCTAGCACAGACTTCTTCACACAGTGGTCTCAGTGTTCCAAAGAACAGCGAGAGTGGACAAGCCCCAGTAGGCAAGCACACTTCAGGCCTCTGCTTGGCGTCACATTTGCTGTTATCCCATTGGTCAAAACCAGCACCATGGCCAAGCCAAGAAGAAGGGGTGGCTGTCATCAGTCTGTCCCAATCCCCATCATACTTCTCTGCCACAAACATATATACATGTAAACGACATTTCATTATTTTTAGAAATTCTTAAGACCATCAGACTCTAAGTGTTAAAAAAAAAGATAGAATGAGTTATCATTGCAAATATCATTAGTACACAACTAATAAAACATATAAAACACTAATATATTAATGTCTATATAAATATATTAAAACATAAAAATATTAAACATAAAAAACAATGTATTGGAAAGGCATCTCTTAGTGAGATGGATTCAGCTTTCCACCCAATAGTTCCCTTTATTTTTTTATTTTGCTGAAATATCTTATTTATTTTTATTTTTGTATTTTAAAAATTCTAAGATTTTATTTTTTGATATATGGAAAGACATCACATGTTCATGGATTGGAAGATTTAAAAAAAATTCTAAGATTTTATTTTTAAGCAATCTCTACACTCAGTGTGGAGTTCAAACTTAAAACACTGAGACCAAGAGTCCTATGCTCTACCAACTGAGCCAGCCAGGCACCACTTGCTGAAATATTTTAAAGCAAATTCTAGACATATGAATTTTCCCATAAATACTTCAGTAAACATCTGCAACAGATAGCACTTTTTAAGAAACATGCCACAATGCCGTTATTACCAGTAATGAAAATAACACTAATTCCTTAACATCATCTAAAATTCAGCCTAGGTTCAAATTTCCCCAATTGTCTAAATAAAAACAAAAAAAGTGTGGGGTTTTTTTTTTTTTCAGTTTATTTGAATCTGGATCCAGACCAAATCTACACACTGCATTGGGTTGGTTTTTCTTATGTGATTAAAAAAAATTTTTTTTCTAATGTTTATTTTTGAGAGAGAGAGAGAGAGAGAGAGAGAGAGAGCGAGCGAGCGCATGAGTGGGGTTTGGGGGCCAGAGCCCAATGTGGGGCTTGAACCCATGAGATCATGACCTGAACCAAAGTCAGACACTCAGCTGCCTGAGCCACCCAAGCGCCCCTTTCTTAAATCATTTGTATCCTATAATAGCTCTTTTCCATTTTCTGCCTACATATTATTATGAAGTTTTTCAAATGTATAGGAAGATTGAAAGAATTTTACAGTGAATACTCATACACTTACCAGCTAGATTCTATAGTTGACCATTTTACTGTACTTGCTTTATCATTTATCTGTCCCTCTATCCATTTTGTTTGTACCATTTATCTGTTGGGGGAAAAAAAGTCATTTGTCCTGCAGAATTTCCTATTTTCTGAATTTGGCTAGTTGCTTCTTTGTAGTGTTATTTAACTTGTCCCTCTATTCCCTGATTCTCTTATAAGCTGGTTATGAGATCTAGAACAGTGCTGTCCAATAGAACTTTGGTGATGATGGAAGTGTTCTGTCCCTGAGCTGTCCTGTATGATTGCCACCAGTCATGTATTGAGCACTTGAACTGGGGCTAGTGTGACCAAGGAACTGAATGTTTTGTTTTGTTTTGTTTTGTTTTGTTTTTAATTTTAGAGAGAGAGAGAGAGCTCGTGCACAAGCTTGGGGGAGAGAGAGAGAGAGAGAGAGAGAGAGACAGACAGACAGACAGGGAGATCCCGATGCCGGGGTCAATTCCACCACCCTGGGATCATGACCTGAGCCGAAATCAAGAGTAGGACGCTCAACGTACTGAGCCACCCAGTTGCCCCAATCTTCTATTTTTTAAATTTTAATTAACTTACACTTAAATGGCCACAAGTGACTATCATATCAACACAGAGGCTTTATTTGGCTCAGTTTTAGTTTTTTTTATTTTGTTTCAAGGAAACCACCTGTCTTATAATTTGGAGTGACTGGAGTTTGGAGACAGGACTAGGAATTATTATTCTTTTTCTCTTCAAAACACGGGCCAAATATTTTAATTTGCTACTACTATATCTCTACTAGAGAAGGAAGAAGTCAAAACCACTGCATTCACGAGTACATTGCATAGATTAAACACACACTGTACCTGCACGTATGTGTTTAAAATATGTCATTGAAGACATTACAGATAACCACAAACCACAGTTAATTTGGAGTTGAATCTTATTTATCAGGACCAGGTTAATTGTGATATCATCTGCCCCCCCAGGAAGATCATATCATAGATTATACAGAGGGTTCCTTGCAGCTGGCCGGCTTACGTGTGAGCGCGGGAGCATGCGTGTGCCTGCGTGTGCGTCACCAGGGAGCAGGGACCCTGGATGCTCATGGCTGCTCTCCCCACAGCTCTGAGCTGCCCGCCCCACAGCCACTACGAGGCATGTTCCCATGGCTGCCCGCTGTCCTGTGGAGACCTCCCAGTGCCTGGGGGCTGCGGCTCCCACTGCCACGAAGGCTGTGTGTGTGATGAGGGCTTCGCACTCAGTGGTGAGTCCTGCGTGCCCCTGCCCTCGTGTGGCTGCATATACCAGGGCGCCTACCACCCGCCAGGCCAGACCTTCCACCCTGGCCCGGGGTGTGATTCCGTGTGCCGCTGCCAAGAGGGCGGCCTGGTGACCTGTGAGCCCTCCACCTGTGGCCCGCATGAGGCCTGCCAGCCGTCCGGTGGCGTTCTGGGCTGCGTGGCCGTGGGCTCTGCCACCTGCCAAGCATCGGGAGACCCCCATTACACCACCTTCGACGGCCGCCACTTCGACTTCATGGGCACCTGCGTGTACGTGCTGGCTCGGACCTGCGGGACCCGGCCGGGCCTGGAGTCGTTTGCCGTCCTGCAGGAGAATGTGGCCTGGGGCAATGGGAGAGTCAGTGTGACCAGGGTGATCACTGTCCAGGTGGCTAACTTCACCCTACGGCTGGAGCAAAATCAGTGGAAGGTCACGGTAAGAGCAGGGGCGGATCATGAAGGGGAGGGGTCCTGGGGTAGAGGGCGCTGGGTGGGTGGGACATGGGCAGCACTCGGTCCAGGGGCGGCGCTCACATCTGGGAGTGGATGTGGAAGGCACAGGGTTCCCGAGGAGAGGAGGTGCCGGTCAGAGCCCTGAGTGGGGAGCCAAGGAGCAAGGAGGCTTTGGGGACCTGGGACCTGCTCCCACGTGGCTCTGTTTCCCCCTCTGTCTGCTGCTTAGTCTCTCCTCTCCCTGCCTCTGACTGTCCCCTCTGAGCATCTCTCCCACCCCCCCTTCCCTTCCCCTGCACCTTCTCTGTTCCTGCCCTAGCCACCTCCCTGGTATCCTGGCCAGCGACATGATGCAATCAGCGGCTGGGCAAGTTCAGGGATGGGAAAGGTTCAAGGACACAGGACAATCTGGGGGTGACCCCCTCACCCCTCGTCAACCACTGCAACAATAACAGTAGCTACGGTTTTTACTCCGCTGATCCCTGACTTTGGTGGCCGCTGAACACTTCACATCCACGGTGTCATTTCATCCTTGCTGCCAGAAGTACCATGATTTGCTTCATTCTTTAGAAGGGAGGTCCCATCATTGGCCCAAAGTCCACCAGCAAAGACACAACTTGAATCCAGGACAGCATGCCAGGAGACTGCACGCTGGACCTTGGGCACACCATGGTGCTTCTCTGACTGAGAAGCACTTGGTCTCCTATGGAAGCTGGAGGGATACCATGCTGCCCCCCCCCACCCCGCCGCCCCAGAGATCTCACTAAAAGGCAGGCACATGACCCTTGTGCTCATGCAGTATGGACAATGAGGATGCTGAAAAATAGCTGACTTTTTCAGGTGCCCGTATGCACTGGCCGTGCGTTAGATGCTTTAATCGAGTCCCTGAGGTAGCACAGGCTCCTAGGATAGCACCTGACATATAGTTGGCTGTGAATACACGAGTGGTTGGTGTTATTTGCATCTCACTGAATCCCCCAGCTTCTCCTTGAGGTGGAAACTATTATTATACCCACTTTACAGATGAGAAAACTGAGGCACAGAATAGGTCATTTGTCCTTAACTGCTCCCTGTCCCTGCTTGCGAAGTATGGCAGGTGACTATGTTTTGGGGAGCCTCAGACAGGATTGTGTCTTCTGCCTTCTCCTCTGGTTCCTTATACTTCCAAAAGAATCCGATGCTCATCATGTCTGTATTAAGGAAGGATGAGCAAGCATGTTAATCAGGGGTGGATATATGAGGTTTTGTTGGTGCCCAGCAGCTTTCAGTTAAAGCCACTGGTTCTTGGCTCGGGGGTCTGATGTTCATTTCCCATTAGCCTAATGTTCCACCCACTGATGTTTAAAGCAAAAAGCCTCAGAACCCACTTACTTGTCAAAATAAAACCTTCCGACCGTAGCTCGTCACAGTAGCAGATGCTCCCAGAACACCCATTCTGTGCCAGAATTTGTAAAGTACAAATATCAATTTATCTAATCCCCACAGCAACCCTCTGGACCCCACTCTGTAGATAAGGAAGCAGAAACCCAGCGAGGGGTCCTGACCTGCACAAAGTTACAGAAAGAGTAAAGGGCAGAGCTGTGTTGAAACCCAGGCCAGTGGCTCTGGAGTCCATCGCTGCGTTCTTGATCAGTGGTGAATTTAGGGGTAGCTGGTGAGCATGTTACTCCTTCGAAACCTGTACGAGCTTCCCCTGTGGCTGCTGTAACAAGTGACCACAAGTATGGTGGCTTAGAACAACGGAAATGTGTTTTCTCACTGTTGTGGAGGCCCGAAGTCCAAATTCAAGGTATTGGCAAGGCTCTAGAGGAGGATCCTTCCTTGCCTCTTCCGGCTTCTGGAGGTCCCAGGTGCTCCTTGGCTCACAGCCACCTTCCCTGTCTTTGTCTCCACGTGGCCTCTCCTCTCTATCTCCTCTTCTGGTTCTTATCATTATATAAGGAAACTCGTCACTGGATGTAGGACCCACCCTAATCCAGGATGATCCTGAGATCATGACCCTAAGTACATCTGCAAAGACTCTTATTCCAAATGAGGTCATATTCAGGGCTTCTGGGGGGGCATATCCTTTGGAGACCACCACTCCACCCACTACAAAGACTCGACCATGCTCCCCATTTTCCAAATATGGAAACTAAGGCCCAGAGAGGCGAGGTCACACGGATCTCCAGTGTCAGGCAGGGGCTCGACAAGGGTCTGCCCTCTCAAAGTGTGCCCCTGACGCGTGGACTATCCCACCTCCCAGGTGAATGGTGTGGACATGAGGTTTCCCGTGACGCTGGCCCAGGGCCGGGTCCGTGCCTTCCAGCACGGCTCGGACGCCGTGATCGAGACCGACTTTGGCCTGCGCGTGGCCTACGACCTCGTATACAACGTGCGGGTCACCATCCCAGGCAACTACTACCGGCAGCTGTGTGGCCTGTGTGGGGACTACAATGGTGACCCCAAGGATGACTTCCGGAAGCCAGATGGCTCCCAGGCAGGCAACCCCACCGAGTTCGGCAACTCATGGGAGGAGGCGGTGCCAGGCTCTCCCTGCCTGCCGCCACCCACCTGCAAGCCCGGCGGGGACTGTAACTCGGACCTGGAGTGTAGACCTGAGCTGCAGGAGAAGTACCAGCAGGAGAAGTTCTGTGGGCTCCTCACCAGCCCCACTGGGCCGCTGGCCGCCTGCCACAAGCTGGTCGATCCCCAGGGTCCCTTGCAAGACTGTGTCTTTGACCTCTGCTTGGGCGGTGGGAACGAGAGCATTCTCTGCAGCAACATCCATGCCTACGTGAGTGCTTGCCAGGCGGCCGGAGGCCACGTCGAGTCCTGGAGGACTGAATCGTTCTGTCGTGAGTAGAGGGCAGAGAAGGGAAGAACAAGGGACAGAGGGCAGGGAGACTGAGGCACAGAAGGGGCAGGACACTGGGCCCTGCAGCCCCTCCCTCAGAGCCCCTGGGAGGGAGCTCTGACCAGCACCCTCTCTTTGCAGCGATGAAGTGCCCCCCCAACAGCCATTATGAGCTCTGTGCAGATACCTGCTCCCTGAGCTGCTCGGCACTCAGCGCCTCCCCACTGTGCCCGGAGAGCTGTGCCGAGGGCTGCCAATGTGACTCCGGCTTCCTCAGTAACGGCCAGGCCTGCGTGCCCATCCAGCAATGTGGCTGCTACCAAAACGGCATCTACTACGAGGTAGGAAGCCGGTCATTGTGGTCAGAGCCCAGGGCCTCACGCTGGACCCCCTCCCATGGCCCGTCGCTCCACAGCCTGTCCACTCAGCCTCCTGAATGTCTCTCCCACCTGTCCCCTCCCCCCATCATGGCCCCACCGTGGTCCCGTTTGTCATCTCCCACATGCTCCCTCCATGCCCCCACTTTTGCTCCCTCTGGGTCACCTCCCTGATGGCAGTGGGAAGACCTTTCTCAAAACAGCCATGGGTCCTGCAACTTTAAACCCTTCCCTGGCTCCCCGGGTCTAGACTGTCTCTGTGACACAGTAGGTAACTCCGTCTGCTTCCCTCTCCAACCCTCACCCAGTTACTCTTTCTTTGACTTGACTGTGTGTTTGTCTGTCTGTCTCCCTCAGAAGACCATGAGCTCTGTGAGGGCTGGGCCCCTCTCTGCTGCTCTCCTCAAACAAATGATAGTGATGATAAAAGCAAATAGGTAGATGGTGCTTCCTACATGCCAGTTACTGCTTTCAGTGCCAAATCCACAGCATATGTGCATTACACATACATATGAACTTTTTACTTATTAGGAAAATTTTCAAACATGCAAATGTTAAGAGAACAGTGTAAATCTCCATGTACCCCTCACTCAGCTTTAGCGAAAACCACATTTTCCTGATCTTGTTTTGCCTCTTATCCCTGTTTCCTCTCTAATCTGGATTATTTAAAGGAATTCCCAGGGCTCCAGCGTAGCTCAGTTGGTTGAGCATCTGACTCTTGATTTCAGCCCCGGTCAGGATCTCAGGGTTGTGGTATCGAGCCCTGCGTCAGGCTCCGTGCTGAGCATGCGGCCTGCTTGAGATTCTCTCTTTTTCCCTCTGCCCCACTCCCCTGCTCACACACACTCTCTCTCTCAAAGTAAAAAAAATAATCATAATAAAGGAACTCCCTTTTCATTCCCCCGTACCTTATACGTATTATTAACCAAGTTATACTACCATAGTTAGGTGCTATGATTATCGACTGCTTACAGATGAAGAAACTGAGGCATAAAAGGTTAAGCAATTTGCACAGTGATACAATTTGGAAATAGCAGAATGAGGCTTCAGACCCAGGCAATTTGCTCCAGGGCCTTTGCTCTTAATTCATGTTACACCGTTTCTCATATACAGCAGACATTAAGTGGATATTTTGGAAAAACGAGTGAGTGAGTGAGTGAATGAATGAATGAATTGGACCCCAAGGCCATGCGGTGCCCTAGTTGCACAGACAAGGGGCCACTCTGCTGAAAGATGTTCCCTTGATGTCCTCTGGACCCTCTGTCCCCGGGACACTGGAGATGCCAGTTCAGCTCCCACCCTGATGGCCGTGTCCTCTGTCCTCACAGCCGAACCAGGTGGTCCTCATCGACAGGTGCCAGCAACAGTGTGTGTGCCACGCCGGAAAAGGCTTGGAATGCCAGGCCCACAGCTGCAAGCCAGGGCAGGTGTGCGAGCCCGCAGGAGGTGTCCTGAGCTGCGTCACCAAAGGTGCTGGGCTGAGGCTGGGCCCCGTGGGGCTGGGAACAGAGGATGGGGACTCTGGAGCAGCGGGAGGTGTGAACCTAGATTTTCACAGTGGGTGGCACAAAGGACTAAGGATTGAGGTCTCCAATATGGGGACCCCGGGGCTGGGATTCCCAGGGCTAGGGGCACAGGCCCTCCAGGCTGGGAGGTGGAGTTCTACCTTATGGTAGAATGCAGGCTTTGGGGACCCTCAGGGCTAGGTTCCCTAGGGCAGATGTCAGAGACCCTTGGCATAAGGCAAGGACAGGCAAACTTTTTCCCTAAAGGGACAGATGGTAAATATTTGAACTTGCAGGCCTTATAGTCTCAGTCATAACTACTCAACTCTGCCACTGTGGCATGAAATCAGTCATAGGTTATGTAAGTGAGGGGGTAAGGCTCCAATAAAACCCTCTGGTATTTATAAAAACAGGCAGCTGGCTATGCCATAGTTTACTGACCACTGATATGCAGGATTAGGCTCAGGGCTTCTAACACCATCTCCCCTTCAAGGTAGGGGAAATCAGGACCCCCAGGGACAGAGACAGAAAGTATAGTCCTGAGGTCTCAGGTAGAGACCCCACGAAGGCTGGGGTCTTAGATACAGGACCCCCCTCCAGAAGAGGATCGGGATTTATAGGGAAACAATCTCAGACATGGGGCCCCCCAGATTAAGTCTAACTCACAGAGCTGCCCACCCCCCAGGACTGGTTTCTTAGGGTGAAGGACAGAGAATAACTCCTTATTCCCAAAGATAAAAGAATGGGGCCTCCAGAACTGAGACCCTTGGTGCCACTGGACAGGATAATAGGGACCCAGGTCTTGAACATGGAAAACTCTGGGGCTGTGGATGCCGTCATGGATGCCCTCAGGGCTGGCATCACAGATACTGGTAGCCCTGGGGCTGGGTTCTGATGTAGGGACCCTAGAGTCTAGGTCTTGGCAGTCAGGTACTCGGGGCGTGGGTCTCAGACAGCAAACTGCAGGGCCTTGGCCTTGGATGTGGGAGACTTTGATGGGGTCTTAGACACAGTCCACCACAGGGCCTGGATTTCAAACATGGGGGACCCCCAGGGCTTGGTCTCAGATGGGAAGCCCCTGGTGTCTGTCCTCACCTGCAGGAGCCCTTAGCCCCGGGGCAGAATCCCTGGGGCAGACCGGGGCTGAGGCTGGGGAGCAGCCGGCCTGTGCTGGACAGCCCCACAAGTTCCTCTCTCCCTGTCTCCAGACCCCTGTCACGGTGTGACGTGTCGGCCACAGGAGACGTGCCAGGAGAAGGATGGGCAGGGTGTGTGTGTACCCAACTACGAGGCCACGTGCTGGCTGTGGGGCGACCCGCACTACCACTCCTTCGATGGCTGGGACTTCGACTTCCAGGGCACCTGCGACTATGTGCTGGCGGCCGCCGGCTGCCCGGGGGTCAGCACCCAGGGCCTGACCCCCTTCACCGTCACCACCAAGAATGAGAACCGGGGCAACCCTGCTGTGTCCTTTGTGAGGCTCGTCACCGTGTCTGCCCTCAGCGTCAACATCTCCATCCACAAAGGCGAGATCGGCAAAGTCCGGGTAAGTTCTGCAGGATGGTCTCTTGAACCCCCTAGTTGGGGAGAGGGGTCCTGCCAGCCACAGTTAGGAGCTGAGGGCTCTCTCTTCACCTAGGCCTGAAACAAAAGGACAGCAAAAAGCAACAATAACAACCGCAAACATCAACTCTCTGTGGGGTATTAAAGGAGTCTAGCCCTTTGCTAAGGGTTTTGATGTAGGACTTCAGCATTAGCCTTTTTAGAGACCTAGGCTTGAATCCAGTCTCTCCCTATGAGCCGTGTGATGTTGGGCAAGTGACTTTTCCTGGTGGTCCTCAGTTTCCTCACCTGTGACAGGGGGATCCAATGGCACATGATAAGTGCTCAGCTGAGGGTCTGACCCGGGTAAGAGGCCATGAATGTTTGTGAGGAGGCCCAGAGCCTCCAACGTGGAGTGAAATTCAAGGAGATGAGAAAGAGAGGGGAGGCGGTGGGGGGAGACAGGCCACCCTTCTTGCCCATGGCAATGGAATTGGAGATTAATGGCAGTTCACAGGGAGAGAGAGAGGTATGGAACAGGGTAGGTGCTCAATAAATGATGGTGAGTGTGTCGAAGAGATGTCCAGACACTCAGAGATGCACAGGAAAGAGAAAGAGTACACGCACAGAGATGCAGAGAGAGTCAGTGCACGTGTGAGAGAGACACAGAGAGGGAAGGGAGACCCAGAGAGAACGAGAGATACAGAGTAAGAGAGAAACTCAGAGAAAGAGAGATCCAGAAAGAGAAATAGGTGTAGATGTAGAGAGAGGGAGAGACAACAGAGAGAGAGGAAGGGAGGGAGATGGAGATAGACCCAGAAAAAGAAGCAGAGCAGGGTTTTAGCAACGCCCACAATGTCAAGTGACCTACACCCATGGCTCGTGAGGAAGGCCTTGGCAGCTCCCAGCCACGGCGCCATGAGGGAGGGAGGCAGGGGGTCAGAGCTGGAGCCTCCCCGCCTCCAGTGGCCTCTGTTTGCCTCCTTCCCCCCTCAACCCCCAGGTGAACGGTGTGCTGACAGCGCTGCCTCTCTCTGTGGCCAAAGGGCGGCTCTCAGTGACCCAGGGCGCGTCGAAAGCGGTGCTGGCAGCCGACTTCGGGCTTCGGGTCACCTATGACTGGGACTGGCGAGTGGAGGTGACGCTGCCTAGTAGCTATCACGGCGCCGTGTGTGGGCTCTGCGGGAACATGGACCGCAACCCCAGCAACGACCAGGTCTTCCCGAATGGCACCGTGGCCCCCTCCATACCGGTCTGGGGCGGCAGCTGGCGAGCTCCAGGCTGGGACCCGCTGTGCTGGGATGAGTGTCAGGGGTCCTGTCCAACGTGCTCTGGGGACCAGCTGGAGGAGTACAAGGGCCCTGGCTTCTGTGGGCCCCTGGCCCCTGGCGCGGGAGGCCCCTTTGCTGCCTGCCATGCCCACGTGGCTCCTGACAGCTTCTTCAAGGGCTGCATTCTGGATGTCTGTCTAGGCGGTGGGGCCCATGACATCCTCTGCCAGGCCCTGGCCGCCTATGCTGCTGCCTGCCAGGCCGCCGGGATCGTCATTAAGGACTGGAGGGAGCAGGCCGGCTGTGGTGAGTGTCCGGGGGAGCAGAGCAGGAGCTGAGGGGGGAGGGGGTCCCAGTCTTTCTGGATCTTTGTGTCTGTTTCTCTCTTTCTGTTTTTGCCTCTCAGTCTCTTGGCGCTTATCTCTGTGTCTCCCTTTGATTGTCTCTCTGTCTCTCCGTTTCTCATGCCGTCTCTCCTGGTCTCCGTTTGAGTCTTCCTCTGTGTCCCTCTCTCTGTCTGTCGGTGCCTCTTGCTGTTTCTCTCAGTCCCTCCGTCTGTCCCTCTTTGTCTCTCTCTGCCTCTGTCTCCTCCCCTTCCTCTGACCCCACCCCCGACAGCATTTTCTCTCTTTCTCTCCCTCCCACTCCTCCACCCACTCCTACAGAGATGTCCTGCCCCGAGAACAGCCACTACGAGCTCTGTGGCCCACCCTGCCCAGCCAGCTGCCCGTCCCCCGCGCCCCCCACGACCCCCACGCCATGTGAGGGCCCCTGTGCCGAAGGCTGCCAGTGTGATCCGGGCTTCGTGTTGAGTGCTGACCGTTGCGTTCCCCTGGACGGTGGCTGTGGCTGCTGGGCCAACGGCACCTACCATGAAGCTGGCAGTGAGTTCTGGGCCGATGCCACCTGCTCCCAGAGGTGCCACTGCGGGCCTGGGGGTGGCTCATTGGTCTGCAAGCCTGCCAAGTGTGGGCCGGGTGAAGAATGTGCCCTGCTGCCCTCTGGCCAGCACGGCTGCCACCCTGTCAGCACAGCTGAGTGTCAGGCCTGGGGTGACCCCCATTACATCACCCTGGATGGGCACCGATTCGACTTCCAAGGCACCTGCGAGTACCTGCTGAGTGCGCCTTGCTCTGCACCACCCAAGGGTGTCGAGAACTTCACGGTCACTGTAGTCAATGAGCACCGGGGCAGCCAGGCCGTCAGCTACACTCGCAGCGTCACCCTGCACATGTACAACCACAGACTGACCCTCAGTGCCCGCTGGCCCCGACAGCTGCAGGTGAGGGGTCTGGGGCCAGAGACCAGCCCTGGGGTTGTCTGGGACAGTTAGGGGTCTGCCATTCCCCTGATTACCTTTCACAGGTTAGTGGGACGTGATGGGGGGAGGGGGTTCAGAGTATAGGCCTTGGAGCAGCAGGTCTTCCCCATTTAAACTAATAAAATTAGTTTATTCTTTTAGTTTAACCTTAGTTTATTCCACTATAAAATGGGTCTAATAATAGTACCTGCCTCAGAGGGTCCTGTGAGGAGGCAGTGGCATCGTGTCTATAGAGGCTCCTCCTCTTCCTCCTCCCATCCTTATTATCACACAGTGTAGATCACATGCTCAGGGTTCCACCCCATTCCCCCCCCCCCCCGTAGGTAGTGAGGTCAAAATTCGAACCTGTGCCCGCGCCGTTCACGACCCACCCCTACCCGGTACCCACAGGTGGACGGCGAGCTCGTAGCACTGCCCTATCAGCTGGACTCGCGCCTGCGCGCTTACCTGAGTGGCGCCGACGTGGTGCTGACCGCCGCCACCGGGCTCTCTCTGGCTTTCGACGGGAACAGCTTCGTGCGCCTGCGCGTGCCGGCGGCGTACGCGGGCGCCCTTTGTGGCCTGTGCGGGAACTACAACCGGGACCCAGCCGACGACCTGCAGGCTGTGGGCGGGAACCCCGCAGGCTGGCAGGTGGGCGGCGCCGAGGGCTGCGGAGAGTGCGTGCCCGGGCCGTGCCCGCCCCAGTGCACGCCCGAGCAGCAGGAGCCCTTCGGCGGCCCGGACGCTTGCGGCGTGATCTCGGCCCCCGACGGCCCGTTGGCGCCCTGCCACCGCCTCTTGCCACCGGAGCACTACTTCAAGGCCTGCTTGCTGGATGCCTGCCAAGCCCAGGGCCATCCGGGAGGCCTCTGCCCTGCCGTGGAGGCCTACGTGGCAGCCTGCCAGGCCGCGGGGGCCACGCTCGGCGAGTGGAGGCGGCCGGATTTCTGTCGTGAGTACTGATCCATGCGTGGTCCACACAGTGGGCGTCTTCCCGCCTGCCCTCTTCACACGGCTCTTAGACAAGAGTCTTCTCCTCCGTGGGTCCTGTCAAAAGTACACCGTGGCATTTACCCACGGAAATGCACCAGGTCACATACTGCAATGGCGGACACTCAGGCACACCTGGTCAGAAACCCTAGGTGCTGGATCCTCTCTGGGATTCATGTGCTCAGATATCCTAGTCAGATAGACTGGGGTGGTTGACCCTGTCACAGCTATTCAGCGAGGTGCCCTTCGTCAGAGAGACCTAGAGAGTTACACCTGGTCAGATGCACCTACACTGTTTCAAACACTGAGATCCACAAGGTCAGATAGAATTGGTCTGATAACCTCAGCCAGGGACCCTTCCGGTTAGAGACACTCGGGCAGATACTCCCAGGTAGAATCGTGACCCTGACAGAGCCCCAGGTAGATATCCACAGGCTCACGGTCAGAGAGTCCAGGGCAATTCCCCCCTCACGCACATTTGGTCAGATTTATCCTGTCAGCTTCACCCAATCAGATATACGTGGTCAGAGTCACACTGACACCAACCTTGTCCTCTGAGACACTCCATCAGAGGCTCCAGGCCAGACATCCACAGTCAGGTGTATTTGCACCAGAGATACGGGACACATTTGGTCCCGTAGCCCGGTCAGAGCCACCCCCCAAGGTACCCACACGTTTGGTTCCAATCCCGCATATCTTGGTCAGATGTAGGTGGTCCAATTCACTTCATCTATAGAAATTTTTGATCAGGCCGACCCACGACGTGGTCAGAGAGACTTGGTCTCCATGTCCCCACACCGAATCCCCCAGTTAGATGTACTGGATCAGACACTCTCCTCAGATCCCTGGATGGATTCGCTCATGAAATATTCTCAGGCAGAACATGCAGATTCCCCTGGGCCGGTTCTCCCACTCTGTCACCCTCCTCCCCCCCCCCCCCCGGGCCCCTCCCTCTGCCCGCCCGGCTCATTCCCCTTTTGTCCCCACAGCCCTCCAGTGCCCTCCCCACAGCCACTACAAGCTCTGCGGTGACTCCTGCCCCGTGAGCTGCCCAAGCCTCTCTGTGCCCGATGGCTGCGTGCACACCTGCCGGGAGGGCTGCGTCTGTGATGCCGGCTTCGTGCTCAGCGGTGACACCTGTGTGCCTGTGGGCCAGTGCGGATGCCTCCACGAGGGACGCTACTACCCTCTGGGCGAGTCCTTCTACCCAGGCCCTGAGTGTGAGCGGCGCTGCGAGTGCGGGCCGGGTGGCCAAGTCACTTGCCAGCAGGGTGCGGCCTGCGGACCCTACGAGGAGTGCCGAGTGGAGGACGGTGTCCAGGCCTGTCACCCTACAGGCTGTGGCCGCTGCCTGGCCAACGGGGGCATCCACTATGTCACCCTTGATGGGCGTGTCTATGACCTGCACGGCTCCTGCTCCTACATCTTGGCCCAAGTCTGCCGCCCACAGCCTGGGGACGAGGACTTTGTCATTGTGCTTGAGAAGAACTCGGCTGGAGATGCCCAACAGCTGGTGGTTACTGTGGCTGGCCAGGTGGTGGTACTGGCACGGGGGCCGAGGGTGAGTAAGCGGACGTGGCCTTACCCTGGGGGTCTGAAGGGGACGTGGCCCCGCTCTGGGGAGGGGGGGCGGGGAGGCAGGTTCTGAGTGGGACAGGGCCCACCCTGAGGGCTTGAGAGAGATATGACCCCAGTCCAAGGGGACTAAGGGTGACACAGATCTGGAGGTCTGAAGGTGACACAGTCCCACCCTTGGGCAGTCCAAGGACATGGTACAACCCCAAAGCGCCTGAGAGGGACATAGCTCCACGCCAGGAGTCTGAGGGGTCTGTCTCACCTGTGGTACTGTGAGTCCCTGACCCCTCCGTGGCCTTTCCACCCAGGTCACCATGGATGGCGAGGCTGTGGCCCTGCCTGTGGCTGTAGGTCGTGTGCGGGTGACCGCCGAGGGCCGGAACATGGTTCTGCAGACAACCAAGGGACTGCGGCTTCTCTTTGACGGCGATGCCCATGTCCTCATATCTATCCCCAGCCCCTTCCATGGCCGGCTCTGTGGCCTCTGTGGGAACTTCAACGGCAACTGGAGCGACGACTTTGTCCTGCCCAGTGGCGCCGTGGCCCCCAGCGTGGACGCCTTTGGAGCCGGGTGGCGGGCGCCCAGCTCCTCCCAGGGCTGTGGCGAGGGCTGTGGGCCGGGCGGCTGCCCCGTGTGCTCAGCGGAGGAGACGGCGCCCTATGAGAACATCCAGGCCTGCGGTCGGGTCCGGGACCCCCAGGGCCCTTTTGCGGGCTGCCACGCGGTGCTGAACCCCTCTGAGTACTTCCGCCAGTGCGTGTACGACCTGTGTGTCCACAAAGGCAACACCACCTTCCTCTGCCGCAGCCTGGCCGCTTACATGGCGGACTGCCAGGCGTCTGGTGGGGCCGTGAAACCCTGGAGGACAGACAGCTTCTGCCGTAAGTGTCCAGGGGGGCCCCTCGGAAGACTCCAGACCAGGCTCAGGGACTCCTCCTGACCTGCTCCTGTCCTGTCTGCCTCTCAGGAGCAGTGCCTCCCTCTTGAAGCATGTCCCTCCCACACCCCCTGCCCCCAGCTTCTCCCACAGCACTCCCTGTCTGCTCCTTCACCCCCCCACACCCCCCCCACCCCCCCACCCCCGCCCCGCTGACTCTTTCTCAGGCTCCCTGCAGGGGCCCACGCTCCTGAAACCATAGACAGAGCTCTTTCTCAGGACTCATCCTGAACCCTTTCTGTGGGGCCCTGGGAGGGGTGGTCAGACAGACCAGTAGCTCACATAATACAGCCTGAGTCTGTGACTCACCTGGGCCCCCCAGGATGGGGGTACATTTCCTTCAAACTCCCAGGGCAGGGCTGTGTCTCCTTCATTCTCCGCAGGAAAGCACCCATATCGGGGGCTGTCATCCACCCCTGTGGCCTTAGATTTGTCCTCAGTGCTGACAGGGGACACTGTCTTCAGCCCTGACCTCTCTCTTGACTGCCAGCCTCGGGGGTCCAGTGGTTTCCTGGACACTTTCCCCTGGGTGTCCTTCGGGTCCCTCACACCTGCTGTGTTCCCATATGACATCAGCATCTCACCCCAAACCTGACCCTCCGATTCTCTGACCCCAAGTCTGCATCTCCGGACAGCCGCACCATCCATCGATTGCTCAGGCAGAGCCCAGGGGGGTCCTCACAACTCCCTGTTTTGGCCTCATCCGGGCCCTGACCTTTCTGTCCACGCCTCCCCCTGCAGCCCTGATCACACACTGCACTGGGACTATCTTTTTCACTGATATGAGCTCCATGGGGCAGGGCATGAGACCGTCTTCATAGCTGGTGTCCCCAGCATGCCAGCCCAGACCCGGTATGTGGGATGCCAAGGGCAGGGCCCGACACCCACAGGCCTGACCCTGCCCTCTCTCCTCCCTCTGCAGCGCTCCAGTGCCCTGCCCACAGCCACTACTCCACCTGCACTCGCTCCTGCCAGGGCTCCTGTGCCGCTCTCTCCGGCCTCACGGGCTGCACCAGCCGCTGCTTTGAGGGCTGCGAGTGTGACGACCGCTTCCTGCTCTCGCAGGGCACCTGCGTCCCCGTGCAGGACTGCGGCTGCACCCATGACGGCCACTACTTGCCGGTGAGCCCGGGCTGGAGGTGGGCAGGGAGGGTAGAGGAGCCCGAGGGAGACTCAGAGCTTCTCTGCCGACCCCCTCAAGGATGGGGACAGAGGAGCCACCTCCATTTCCCAGTGGGGTGACTCAATGCTGGTAAAGTGTCTTAGTTTCCTGAGGCTGCTGAGACAAAGGACTGCAAGCAACCTTGGTGGCTTCAAACCAGGGAAATTTTCTCTCTCACAGTTCTGGAGGCCAGCGTCAGAAATCAGGGTCACTGGGGCAAAATCGAGGTGCGGGCAGGACGGCACTCCCTCCAGAGGGCCCAGGAGAGAATCCACTCCTTTCCTCCCCCCATTTTTGGTGGCTGCAGGCATTTCTTGTCTTGTGGCCACCTGACCCCAATTTCTGCCTCTGTGTCCCATTTCCCCTCCTCCTTGTGTGTGTCACAAAACCTCCCTCTTATAAGGATACATGTGATTGCATTTAAGGCCCACCCAGGTAACCCAGGGCAGTCTATCCATCTCAAGATCCTTAATTTCTCACATCTGCAAACACCCCTTTTTTCACGTAAGGTAACATTGACTGGTCCCAGGAATTGAGACCTGTTATATATGGGGGGCTGTTACCCCGCCTCCTACAGTCCCCTCATCTGAGCCTTTCTTCATCTAGAACACGGGGTTAATCATCATCCATGCACCATGGGTATCTGAGGATCCGGTGTCATTGTGCCTGAAAGGTCCCTGCCGGGCACTGGGCCTCAGCCTCCACCTTCATCATACGGTACAAATGCCAGCAACATACACATGGTGCAGCAGGTAGTGTGGCTGGCAATCGTTTCATGATAGAAGTTGAAAATTTGATTAATTTTTGTGCTTGATGTTTTCTGAGCTCTTGCTGTGCACCAAGTTTGTAACAGATATTAATTCATTGAATGATCCTTTTTTTTTAATATTTATTTTTGAGAACAGAGAGAGCAAGCACAAGCAGGGGAAGGGCAGAGGCAGTGGGGGGGTTGGGCAGAGGATCCGAAGCAGGCTCTGCGCTCACAGCACAGAGCCCGATGCGGGGCTCAAACCCACAAACCGTGAGATCATGACCTGAGCCGAAATCAGACGCTTAACCAACTGAGCCCCCCAGGCACCCCAAATTCATTTAATGATCTTATGCACCAGGCACTATTGCAACAAAGAGAAGTCAGCCCAAGGCTGTCCGTTAGCAAGCAGGGGTGCTGGGATTGACACCCCAGCAGCCTGGACCCACCTTCTGAACTACCAGGCACCCTGCCCCCTCACAAGCCTATTTACCAAATAAAGGAAAGATGAATGACCACATTCCATACTCCCTCATCCCCATTTTATTAATGGCGGTAAGATAGGCTAGAAGGCCTGGAAGTTCAAGCCTTCTGGGGAAGGACATGCCAAACTTCTCCTTCCTCCAGGTCTCACTGCTTCCAGGAAGCCCTCCCTGATCCCCTAGGCTGGGTTACCCCTGTGCTTCCCCCATCCCAGCCCTGACAGCTCTGCCTGTGCCAGGTTTCCTGGATTCGTGAGTCTGGCATTCACCAGAGAAGTCTGGGCTGGGGAGCCTTCCGTAGAGAGATGGTATTTATCTCTTTTGTTACATCTGTTCTTTTAATGTTTTCAGACATTTATTTATTTATTTATTTATTTATTTAATTTAATTTATTTGAGAGAGTGTGCAAGTGAGCAAGGGATGGAGAGAGAGAGAAGGGAGAATCCCAGGAGGGGCAGAGAGTTGGGGGGGGGGGGGAGAGAGAGAGAGAGAGAGAGAGAGAGAGAAGCCTGGCTCACCCAGGGCTCATGTTTTACCCAAAGCAGGGCTCAAGCTCACCTGAAGTGGGGCGCGAGCTCACCCGATGTGAGACTCGAACTCATGAACTGTGAGCCAAAGTCAGATGCTTAACGACTGAGCCACCCAGACTTTTATTTTTAAAGAATCCAAACTTAAGAAAACTTGCAAGAATCGTACAAAGCACTCCCAGATACCTGTCGTTTAAGTTTCTTGTTGACCTTTTGACACGTTTGCTTTCGCAACCTCTCTGTGTAAGTTTATACGCACATTTCTTCTGAAGCATTTGAGAGTATGATGCTGACCCAGTGTCCCTTCGCCCCTAAGTACTTTAGCATGCACTCCCCAAGACGGAAGTTCATTTACAGGGTTATGATGAGATTAACTTCCAAATCAGGAAATGAACACTGATTCAATACTCTAAAAGGTTGTATTTGAACTTTACTGGTTGTCCTCATAATGTCCTCTACGACTACCTGCTCCCCTGCGCCAGAGTCCAAATGAGGAACAGACGTTGCTTTTGGTTTTTATGAGATCTGACGAGGTCATCAGGTAGTGAACATAGAGAAGGTGGGCCAGCTGAGAGCCAGCTGGAGTGCAGTGGCATCAGCTGGGATCATTGTCTCTCTCCCATGGGGTCTCATCCTCCAGCAGACTAGCCCATGCTTATTCCTATGGTGGCTGGGCAGGGTTCCAAGAAAGAGAGAGAGAAAGCTGTAAGGTCCCTGAGGTGCAAGCTTGAATTTGGTACAAGCATTGCTTCTGCTGCATTATAATAACCAAAGTATAGTTGTAAGGTGAGCCCAGATTCGTGGGGGAAGGGGAAGTAAACTTCATCTCTTGTCTTTTTTTTTATTTATTCATTTTTTTTTTGTGAGTGAGAGAGAGAAAGAGAGCATGAGTGGGAGAGGGGCAGAGAGAGAGGGAGACCCAGAATCTGAAGCAGGGTCCAGGCTCTGAGCTGTCAGCACAGAGCCCGATGTGGGGCTTGAACTCACAAACTGTGAGATCATGACCTGGGCTGAAGTCAGACATTTAACTGACTGAGCCACCCAGGCGCCCTGTAAATTTCATCTCTTAAAGGAAGTTGCTGCAAAATCATTCTGTGTAGGTCCAGAGGGCTGGAGGATTGTGTTGGAGGTTCCGATCCATCACACCGCGGTAACCTGGCCCCTCTCTCTGTGCACAGGTGAACTCCTCACTGCTGAGCTCAGACTGCAGCAAGCGCTGTTCCTGCTCCTCAAGCACTGGCCTGACGTGCCAGGCAGCCAGCTGCCCACCAGGCCGCATATGTGAAGTCCAGGCTGAGGCCCGGGACTGCTGGGTCCCCCAAGGTCTCTGTTCCCTCTTGGTGGGTTCCAACCTCACCACCTTTGATGGGCTCCGCAGAGCAGTCACCTCCCCTGGCATCTATGACATGTCTTACCGCTGCCCGGGAGTACAGAAAACCATCCCCTGGTACCGTGTGGTCGCTGATGTCCAGATTTGCCGTGGCGGAGTTGAAGCTGTGGGCCAGGCTCACATCTTCTTCCAGGATGGGCTCGTGACTGTGAGCCCAAAGAAGGGTGTGTGGGTAAGCCGGGGCATGAGGGGGCGGGGGACTGTCTCCCCTGGGTTTTTGTTCTTCCTGTTGCAGTGTCCCCACAGTCCTGGCTGCCCATCTGTCTTGCATTTTCTTTGTCCAGATCTCGCAGTTTAGTCTCTGGATTTGTGTTGGTCTCGGTATTTCAAACCTAGTCCCTCTGTTCTGGCTGAGTTCTCGAGGAGCAAAAACACGCTCAAGCGAATTAGCAGTTTTGATAATAGCGTTCATTGAAACTCTATTGGTCGCAAGTAACAGAAAATGAATTCAGATTGCCTTGTGCAAAAAGGAATTTACTAGCCCACATAACTAGAAAATCCAGGGAGAGAGCCTCAGGAGTGGCTGGATCCAGGTGCCCTGGCAGTATTATCTGGATTTATGCCTCTGTCTTTTAGACTTGCTGTTCAACCAAATCCATTTCATTCTCTGTGGTTCCTCACAACATACCCACAAGACAGGGACTGCTATTATCGACATTTAACACAGAGGATAAACAAGGGCCTAAGAAGGTGAAATCATTTATTTAAGTAATTCAGACAGTGCCTGGGATCCCACCACCTTTGAACCCATCAGCACCAGGCTCTGTTCCCAACGACTTTTTTTTTTTTTTTTTTTTTTTGTAATTTTTGGGACAGAGAGAGACAGAGCATGAACGGGGGAGGGGCAGAGAGAGAGGGAGACACAGAATCGGAAACAGGCTCCAGGCTCTGAGCCATCAGCCCAGAGCCTGACGCGGGGCTCGAACTCCCGGACCGCGAGATCGTGACCTGGCTGAAGTCAGACGCTTAACCGACTGTGCCACCCAGGCACCCCTGTTCCCAACGACTTTGATGGGAACAAGATGCTGGTGGTAACCATGGCTACAAGGGACCAAGATGGTTTCCAGGTGCTCAGTGGGAACTTGCTCTGGACTCTGACAAAACTGGGCCACTGATCCTTCCCTCACCTGCCCTTCATGTTGCTCTTCGGGACCCCCTCAGGCCTGTCATTGTTTGCCTCCAGGGGTCTGCTCCAGCCCCGTTGCCCCCTCCCTTCTGCCCCTTGACTTCCTCTCACTTAGAGCTGCCTTGCATTTACCAAACTCCATAGCTCTCACGACACCAATTTCAAATTTCTGAGAGAGGATCTGTTTGGCCAAACAGAGCTGATGCCGACTTACGGTCTAATCATTCATGGTCCACGTGACAGAGACCCCGACCCAAGCACGGATGTCAGGCCACACTAAGGTCCCTAGAGGAGCACGTCCCTATTTCCATGACCTGTTTGTTGATTGCAGAGACATCCACTGGGGTTCTCTGGATTCAGGGGAGAGATACAGCCATGATTCATGCACGCCTCCCTCAGTGGATGGTCTGTGTCCTCCCACCAACACACGGAGATGGTCCAAGACTCAGCCCTGCTGGAAGCAGGGAGGCTTGAGTTCTCTCTTTAGGGTAATCAGGACCAATTATTCCTTTTCTCTGGCCATCTGCCTGATCCATAATTCAGGTTAACAGACACCTACCCTTGACCTTCCCTTGCCCCTCTATCAAGAAACAGTTCTCTATATGGCAGACAGATGCTCTAGAAATGTGAATCAGATCAGGGGTAGAACTCTACGGTGGCTTCCCAGAGCAGCATTCCAAACTCAAGCCACCTGCCTTCCTTGGCCTAAAAGGTTTTGTGTGATCTGACTCCTGCTGGCCTCCAGCCCCACTTCCTGTAATTCCTTCCCTCATTAGCCATGCTAATGATTGGCCACACTGGCCTTTTCTGCTATTTGTACAGCAGACCAAGCTTGTTCCCACCTTGGGACTTCACATTGGCTATTCCCGCTGCTACAGGGCTCTTTGCCCAGATTGCATGCATTGACTCCTCTCACCCTCCAGGTCTCAGTTCCAGTACTCCTTCTACAGTAAGGCCTTTTCTGACCAGCTACAGAAGCTCTCCCTCTCCATCCCAGTATCAATGCTATTACCCTCTCTTACTTCCTTCAACATACTTCTCGATATCTGAAGTTATCCATTATTTGTGTTTATTGCCTTTCTCCATCACTAGAATATAATCCACAGGTGGACAAGGGTCCCATCTGTCTTGATCACCACTTTGTCCCCAGCAGATGATTCCCAGGAAAAATTTGGTTTTGTGAATACATTCAGCCCTGTTCCCTCTGCAACAGGCTAGGTGCCAAGTGACACAGATGTTCTTTCCTATCTTCTAGCCATCCATCCATGCATCCATCCACACATCCATCCATCCATCCATCCATCCATCCATCCACACA
>NW_024412425.1:719363-725192 GCF_014898765.1 Herpailurus yagouaroundi
CATCCATCCATCCACACATCCATCCATCCAGGTATATCTACCTATCTTTCCAATCATCTGCCAGAGGAAGACCCAGACCCAAAACATTTAGAAAAAAAGAACTTTTCTTTCAAAGAAGGTTTTCCAGAGAGTCTCACTTTATAAGGATTAACTCATCGGTGAAAAGAGACAACAGTTATTTAAAGGAAAAACCCAGATAGGGTTACCAAGGTTACTGAGTCCACAGCTTATGACAGAGAAACAGGACTTTTCTCACATAACTGTGATACTTTCCAGGTCGTTACTTGTCTTTAGACATCAGCATTGAAAAATTAAGTCATGCAATTGCTTTTGTTAGAGAACCAATAACTTACAGGACATGCGTAAAGCTTCTTTTATTTTGAAAAGTAGAACAGGATGATGCTGGGGTTTGATCATGTATTTATCTGTCTGGTATAAAGTGCTCCCCACCATCCTGGCTGCCCTTAGAATGCTTTGTGCATGACCATTTATCCACTGATGCGTCTCTTTGTCCATCTGTCCTCTGTCCTTTGAACCTCTGCCCAAATCCCCAGCTAGCTGTGTATACATCTTTCCATTCAGTGCATCCATCCACATCTTCATCGCTTTCAGCACCTGTGTCTCTTTTTTTGCTCCTTGAACTTCTTGTCTTGCTTGGAGTCTCCATCCTGGTAACACTCTGTGTTTTCCTCAACCACCACCAGGTCAACGGTCTCCAAGTGGCTCTCCCAGCTGAGGTATTAACATCTGTGTCCGTGCGTCAGAACCCCGATGGCTCTGTGCTAGTCCAGCAGAAGGCAGGGGTCCAGGTGTGGCTTGGCACCAATGGGCAGCTGGCCGTGATGGTCAGCAGTGACCATGCTGGGAAGCTGTGTGGGGCCTGCGGAAACTTTGACGGGGACCAGTCCAATGATGGGCATGACTCCCAGAAGGCAACATTGGAGAGCTGGAGAGCGCAGGACTTCTCTGCATGGTGAGGGATGTAGCATGGAAGCCAGGCCGCTTGGGGCAGGGGCGCTGGGGCCTTCATGGGAAGCAGAAGGTCGGGGTAGGTGCTCAGTCTGCAAGAGGAAGTGCTAAGAGTCTGTCTTTTACAGTCACAGCTGATCAGCCATCCACCAGGAATGAGGACTTCAGGACCTGACCCTCCTGGAGACCGAAATAATTGGAGAGTGCACAGTGTCCCTATGTGCCCCTACCCGATTCTACGCCTTTGATGAGCCACTGAGGCCAACTGTGAAAGCACTGAATAAATATCTTGGGCTAAACTGCATGCTGATGTGTGTGTCTTATGCCTTCTCCTCCATGACTCTCCTTGCACAGCAGCTGTCAGATGCCTGGGGCATCTGGCACACAATGAATATTTATTGGGGGGTGAAAGGATGGGTGGATGGATGGATGGGTGGATGGGTGAAAAGGAGGGGGAAGGGAGAGAGGGAGGAAGGGGACATGAATGGGTGAATGAGGGGTGGAGAAATGGGAAGAGGAGGAAATGGATGATTAAAAGAGTGGATGAAGAGAAGATGAAAAATTGGATGGAGGGAAGGGTCAAAAAGGGAAAGAGAGGGGCTCCTGGGAGGCTCAATCAGTTAAGCGTCCGACTTCAGCTCAGGTCATGATCTCGTGGTCTGTGAGTTTGAGCCCCGCATCAGGCTCTGTGCTGACAGCTTGGAGCCTGGAGCCTGCTTTGGATTTTGTGTTTCCCTCTCTTTCTGCACCTCCCCTGTTTGCTCTCTATCTCTCTCTGTCTCTCAAAAATATAAAACATTTAAAAAAAATTTTTAATAAAATAGGTCCACCTTGGAAAAGTGTGTCTGTTTCTTTCAAAGGTAAGCATACTCTTACAATAGGACTCAGTCACTTGACTCCTAGAACTCTTTACCAAAAAAAAAAAAAAAAGAAAGCATATTTCCACACAAATATCTGTACATGAATGTACCTAGCAGCATATTCATAATAACCAAAAACTGGAAACAACTCAAATGCCCATCATTGTGTGATTCCATCTGTAGGAAATGGGAAGACGGAAGTATTCTGAAACTAGGTCAGGTGATGGTTGTACAATTACATAAATTTCCTAAAATTCACTGAACCATACATATACTTATGGATTTTGTGATATATAAATTATGCTTTGACATATCATTTAAAAATTAACATGTTGCCGATACTACTAATAGGGAAAATAAGAAAATGGGAGGGGCATCTGGGTGGCTCAGTTAGTTAAGCATCAGTCTCTATGATCTCGGCTCAGGTCGTGATCTCACGATTTGTGGGTTCCAGCCCCACATCAGGCTATGCCCTGACAGTGCGGAGCCTGCTTGGGATTCTGTCTTCCTCTCTCTCTGCCCTCCCCCAGTCATGCTCGCACGCTCTCTCTCTCTCCCTCAAAAACAAATAAATATTTAAAAAAAGAAAAAGTGGGGCGCCTGGGTGGCGCAGTCGGTTGAGCGTCCGACTTCAGCCAGGTCACGATCTCGCGGTCCGTGAGTTCGAGCCCCGCATCAGGCTCTGGGCTGATGGCTCGGAGCCTGGAGCCTGTTTCTGATTCTGTGTCTCCCTCTCTCTCTGCCCCTCCCCCGTTCGTGCTCTGTCTCTCTCTGTCCCAAAAATAAATAAAAACGTTGAAAAAAAAATTTTTTTTAAAAGAAAAAGAAAGAAAGAAGGAAGGAAGGAAGGAAGGAGGAAGGAAGGAAAGAAAGAAAAAGAAAAAATGGGAGAATGAATGGATTCAGGGCACGCGGTAGGATTGGCTGGGCAGTATTAGGGCCCACTTGGGTTTGTCATTATGAATCCAAAGTGAGACCAGCCAGAGTGAGTGCGGGTTTTTCTCTATCCACATTCAGCTGCCAGGATGCAAGTGCAGAGGAGAGAGAGGGTAGACTCAGTTGGGTAAAAAAAAAAAAAGAAACAAGTACAAAGCGTGAGGGTATGAGCCACAGAGCAGTAGTAAGGATGGACGAGGAATCATCCTGGGCGGTGGGAATGGTGTGATCATGAAGGGGGTGAGGGACAGGGAAGAGGTTAGTTTAACGGATTGATGGCTGAAGGGTCATTGGCACAGTAGTTTTAGAGGGCATGAGTTGGAGAGACCTGACGCGATGGGCAGACACTGAGACGCACGGAACTAGATTTTGAAGGGGCTGCGGTTTGGGCGGGGGCATCGCTCTCTGGGGAGGGGTCTTTCTCCCCCACCGGGCTAGGACCTCTGGGCTGCCACAGTCACCACTGTGTCCCCACCCCACCTGGGGTGTGAGCATGGGAAGGAAGGGTTGGGTGGAGGACAAGATCACTAGAGGAGAGAAGGTCAAGGCACTGAGGGGCCAGAACAGTTGAAATCACCAAGAATCACGGTAAGAGGAGCCTGATTGACAGCAGGCCCGGAAAGAAAATTACGAGGTGAGCCGCGGTGACTTTGGAGAACAGGCAACAGGAATGGGAGCCGGGGCTACAGTGTGAGTGCACAGACTTCAGAGTCAGAGGCTTAGGGAGGAGGCAGAGAGGACACGGTAGGAAGATGCAGAGGAGAGTTTATTCTGGAGTTCTGGGAGCTAGGCAATGAGGAGCTAGGAGGGTCTCACCCCATCTGCAGGCCTGGTGGCTTGAGGGCTGAGTTGAAGAAAACAGCCCCTTCCTGGAAGGGCTGGACGGAAGGCATGCCTTCCGGGCAGAACTGTGTTGCGGTCAGAGCAGGAAGATAAAAGGTAGGTTCAGAGGGAGTTGGGCATAAGAGAAAACTGGGGAAAGCCCTCGGTGCTCCCCGCTTCTCAGCCCCGGGTGTTCTGTACTGTCCCCATCCTGGCCCCAACCACTCTGGGCTGACACTGTCAGGGCACCTGCCTGCTCCAAGAGGGTGGGGCCTGGGACTCTTTCAGCCACCATTGTGTCCCCGGCACCAGACCAGAAGGCGCCCACTGACTACTCACCGGTATTGCCAATTTCAGGTCTGCGGAGCAAGCTGGCAGGTGAAACGCCTCAGAGCCAGGAGATGGTGCCAGGATTCCAGAAAATAGGGCTGGCAACTCTAAATCTGCCCTGTCCTCTCAGTATTTTCGTCCTTTAAAAAAAGATCCTGTTAATTGGAAGGGAAATAGTAAAAATCCATAAGAAGTAGGTGACATGATCCCCAACTGGAGCCATCTGATTATTACACAGCCTCCAGAAATCCCGAATGAACTCAGCAGATTCTCCATCTTACTATTTAAACAGACTTTCGGAAATGCTTCTGTGTGGCTGGAACACCCCGCACATAGAACGCTAAACAGCATGGGTTTTTTCATTCACTTGGTAACATTTACTGAGGACCTTCTCTGTGCCAGGCCCAGTTGTAGGCACAGAGCGATACAGCAATGAATGGAACAGACCGGTGCATTCTCCTGCAGGTTTTTAGTAATTTCTCATAGTAGCACTTGTTTGGCTTTGCGGGATGAATATTAACATCATTAAATTACAAAGCACAAAATTCCCCTACCCTTAAGTAGACTCTGCTCACTCCTCACTCCTTCCTCTGCCTACACCCTGACCTTGTCTATCCTCATCTGCTGCCTGATCCACTGCCTTAGGCCCCTCCTTGGTCTTCCTGCTCTCATGGCTACTTCCACACTGTTTCCCACATGCACGGTGATCCCCTGTCAGATCACATCCCTTCTCCGTTCAGGAAACTTCCATAGCTCCATCTCACTCCGAGTAAAGGGCAAAGTCCTCCTCATGGCACAGAAGGCCCAGCGCAATTTCCCATGTTACCTCCCTGCTCTCCTCCTCTTCCACTTTCCCTGCTAACTCTGCCCCAATCACACCCCTCTCTGCATCTCCAACCCTCCATGCCCTTCCTGCCTCAGGGCCTTTGCACCTATTAATCCTCTCTACCTAGAATTCTTTCCCCCCACGTAGGTGCATGCCTCACTCCTCACCTTTAAGCTCTTTGCTCAAATCACCTGATGCATTCCTTGACCACTTATTAAGAAATGTCACCGCCCCGCCCCCCCCCCAGTTCTATTTTCCTTCCCTTCTGTTATTTTCTCCAAAGCACTTACTGCCTTCTACTAACTCCCACTAGAAGATGAACTCCAGGAGGGTGGGGATTTGTATGTCTTGTTCATTGCTGTATTCAGTGCCTAGAACAGTGCCTAAATGCTTTTACCAGTGCATGAACGGGAGCCCAGTATGGTCCCTGTTCTTAGGGGTGGATATAGGTCAGGGAAGGCTTTTGGGTGTAGAAGGATCCTTAGGGAGTTAATTGGAAATAGAGAAGAGGGACAGAGGGCAAAGCCTGGGGTGAGCCCTGATTACGGGATTGGAGGTGGGGTGAGTTAAGAAGAAGCAAGAAGCGCATTCAAAGAAGGGATCTCTCAACCAGCAGCGCGTTAAGCCACCGACAAGGCGGGGCCCTGAGAGGCTGGCGAAGCCCCGCCCACAGCGCGCGCGCCGGCCCCGGCCCCGGCTGGGGCTCCGAGGGGCGGGGCTGCGAGGCTGCGTCACACGCCGTACGTCGCCGCGCGTGCGTTCTTTTCCACGTGCGAAAGCAGACTCGTGTAGTCTGGGACGCTGCAGAGTCCTGACCCGCCGAGCTGAGTTCTCTCCATGAAGCCAGGTGCAGGCCGGGTGTGGGGTCCGGGGTCTGGGACTGGAGCCGGCACGAATCGAGGGGCCAGACCGGAATCGGAGGGGCGGGGCCTGGGGCAGGGGATCCGGTCTCTTGTGGGGAGGGGGATCCTAGTTCCGGTCTTCTGTGGCGAGGGGTCTTGGTTCAGCCTTGTGACCGACGCTGAGCCGGGGGGGGGGGGGGGGCAGCGCTCTCGGGATGGGGAACCGTGCATGCCCTTCCGGGGC
>NW_024412425.1:725292-728501 GCF_014898765.1 Herpailurus yagouaroundi
GGGTTCCTGGTCTGGAGATGTGTGACTGGCTTCGGAGGTCACGGTCGTGAGTCGAGGGTCCTGGGCCTGAAATGGGAGTTCCTGAACTAAGATTCATCTTACTGAGGCCATTATTAGGGGTCTTGGGAATTGGACAGGGGGTGGCAGTCGGGGGTGCTGATCCAGAGTCTGGATCCAGGCATCTGGTGTCTTGGATCTCTGGCCTTGAGATTTGGGGATAATGTCTTGGTTCAGAAGTGGAGAGTCCCGATTTGGGCCCGGGGAGAACCCCCTTAGCCTTCCGTATCACCGCCGCAACGATCGTCCCCTTAGCCCCCAGCCTGGCTTCTCCGAGAGGGCCGTGGTGAATGAGGACTCCCGGCTTGATAGTTTGTGGCCTTCTCTGTCCCACTTTCCCGCTCTCTACTCTCCCGAGGGGGCGGATCCCTGAGGTTTGAGTGATCAGAATAATTCGCGGTGAGAACTTTCACAAGCCCAAGATACGATTCGTGTGGGGTGGCGGGGGAGAGATAGTCACAGGAGAGGAGTGATTTTATTCATTTGATTTTCCCCGAGACTCTGATGAACCCACCCCTCCTTCCCTCGTGGCAGATTGAGGAGTCCTGGCTTTGACAGCAGAAAGGTGTCAATTGAATTCGGTTCTTTGCTTCTGAAGCTACTGTGTGGCCTTGGGCAGGTGGCTTTACCTCTCTGAGTCGGTTATCTCATCAGTAAAATGGCGCCCAGTTATAATTTAGCAAGATCGTGTTAAGAGAAAACTGGCATGCTGCAGTAATCATTTGCAGTGTCTAAGTGTACAGATCAACAGGTTGTACATGGTAACCTCACACGATGTTGTGTGTCAATTACATCCCGGCAAAGCTGAGGAAAAATAGCACAGCGCTTGACATAATAGTATTGCCACTCATTGTTATCTTTATGTTTCTTCTCAAGAGGAACAAAGGTTCCTCTCCCTGGTGTCTCGGGTCTTCTTAAATCAGGCTGTGCCCCTCCCCCAATTTGCTCCACTAGAGTTTAGGGAAATCTTCCACTGTGACCCAGAAGGTATTTCCTAGTGCAGGTTTTCCTCGTTTTTTTTTTTTTTTTTTTTTTTTTTTTTCTTTTTTTTTTCTTTACTCCACGTGTGGAGAGATGGGGTCATCTGGTGGGAGGGGGGAAGGTTTGTGGATCCATGCCCCCTCCCAAGCTCCCCTTCTGTTCAGCATTTGGGGATCTCCTGATGAAATGGTGTGGAAGCTGCTGGGCTGTGTACCTCTGACCCTGTGATCCGATACACCTTCCTCCCAACCCTTCCCTCATTGTGTTAGGATTTGAAGTTGCCCAAGTTGTCTAGAGTCGGCCCTTCACTAAGGATTTGAGTCTGATTGAGAAAAGAATCCTTTGGGGGATTTTGAGCAGGGACGGGATGCAGTCTGATAGACAGCTTTAAAAGGATCAGCTTCTGGCTTCTGTGTGTGCAGGACGTCAGGATAGCAGAAGTGGAAGCGGGCACATCAGTGGGAAGTCTGTTGCCGTGATCTAGTAGGAGATGATGGGGTGTGGCCCAGGGTGGTAGCCTGACAAATTGTCAGTTTGGAAATCTGTTTTGAAGATGGAGCCAGCAGCTTGTATGTGGGTCTAAGAGAGGGGTCAAGGATAACTAAGGGTTTGGGCATGTGTAACTGGAAGGATGGAGTGTCCGGTTTTGAGATGGGGGAAGGTTGTGGGAGGAGAGGAGAGCAGGTTTTAAATTGAGAGTCCGTTGGATCCTCCCCCCCACCCCACCCCCCAAACTTCTGGGAAAGTGTGTGTGAACGTGTGTTTTCCCGAGGAACCGGTACTCCTAGTACATTTCTCTAGGCTCCTGGAGCTGAAATGGATTAGGCTAGGTTTTGAGACTCCTGCCCACTGCACCCCATGCCATGCCCACACTTCTCAGGTCTCAGTTCCATCAGGCCTGGGTTGAGTCTCTTAGGCCTGGTCGTTTCTCCCCTAAGTAGGAGGAAGGGGGACTCATTGTCCCCTCACTGAATACTCAACCTGTGTGCCAGGCTGTGTATTGAGAGAAGCGATTTGTGTATATTAAGCCATTTGCTTATTCTTTACAACTCTGCGAGGCGGGCACTGTGTTACTGCTGTATCTCTGTCTTAAAGATGAGGTTTTCAAGATCCCCATGAACCTTCCCTACTCTCTAGGGCCGTGAATGGCATGGCCATCGCCCTGTAGGGGATACACGAATTGCTTGAGGGGAGGGGACCAGGGCACTCTGGTCACCATGTCATCACCCGTTTCCTGAATGAACAGAGAGGGTGTTTTTTCCTGGGGGTTTAGGAGTCTTCAGCAGACCAGACAGTTGATTAAATGCTTACCAAGCCCACCACACTTTGTGCCAAGTGTGTGCACGGTGCTGGGGGGTGCAGTGTGACCGAAACAGTTAAAACATCCCCGTTCCTTTTGGCCTTGATTCTGGTGCAGGAGTCAGGCAGTAATAACGTAAAAACTGCCACGTATGATAATTGCCAGGAAGAACAAGAAAGCCAGGTCAAGGTAGGGAGCCCAAAGACCCTTCTGAGGAAGGAATGTTTCACCAGAGACCTGAGTGCAGTGAAGAAGTGGGTGAGCCCAGCAAATGTCTGCAGGAGCCAGGAAGTGGGAACAGCAAATGTTAAAGGTTTAGAAGCTGGAGGACGAGCATGAGGCCCAGCATAGAAAGAGTGAGGTCAGAAAAGTCAGCAGAGGCCGGAGCCTTGTGACGGCCGTTCTTAGTTTGGGCTGCACGTTTAGAATCTCCTGAGGAACTTTAAAAAGCCCTATGGTCAGGCCCCTACACTGGACAACTAATCAGAATCCCTCTAAGTCCCAGGGATTAGCCAAAGGTGAGGCCCACTGATCTGGGGCTTTGGAAGCCAGAGAAAGGAATTTGGGTTTCATTTTCCTCTTTTTCTTTTTCTTTTCTTTTTCTCAATGTTTATTTTTGCTTTTGAGAGAAAAAGCACAAGCAGGGGAGGGGCAGAGAGAGACAGACACGGAATCCGAAGCAGGCTCAAGGCTCTGAGCTGTCAGCACAGCCTGACATGGGGTTGATGTAGGTTACTGTTAACATCCTGCTTTTCTCGGTTGGGTAGCAGATTGGCAGGATCCATTGTATTTTTCTCCCTCCCTCCCTCCCTCCCTCCCTTCCTTCCTTCCTTCCTTCCTTCCTTCCTTCCTTCCTTCCTTCCTTCCTTCC
>NW_024412425.1:728511-748898 GCF_014898765.1 Herpailurus yagouaroundi
TCCTTCCTTCCTTCCTTCCTTCCTTCCTTCCTTCCTTCCTTCCTTCCATGTTTATTTATTTTTGAGAGAGTGGGGGAGGGGTAGAGAGAGGGAGACGGGGTCCAAAGTGGGCTCTGCGCTGCCAGCAGTGAGCCCGATGCTGGGCTCAAACTCGCAAACTGCAAGATCATGACCTGAACCGAAGTCGGACACTTAACTGACTGAGCCACCCAGGTGCCCCTGGGTTTCATTTTCAATGGGATGGAAAACCGTTGAAGGGATTTGGGCAGGGGCATGAAGAGATCCAATTTGCAGTTTGAAAAAGGTCAGTCGCTAGCTGCCATGTGGACAGGAGACTGCAGGAGTAGAGGGAGGAAAGGTAGGCACCTCTGAGTCATGTCTGGGGAGTTCTGAAACTGTCCATTTTTAACACTTCAATCAGGAAAGGCGCTGAAAAGTTCTGCATTTTCATCTTTAACGCCATTACGAGGCATGAAGCTTTCATAGAGGTGAATGTGGTATGCCTTTCCCAAAACCCTAGCAAGCTTAGTACTGAACAGTTTTACATCAAGTGAGATTATTTTTTAAAGCATCACTAATTTTCGCACTATTATTTTATAACTTGTGTGATTGGCTGAAAGTACGGCAGAGCTTAGGGAACCACACAGGAAAATACTGAATCTGTTAGTACCCGAATTCCGTCCGCCTCTGCCGTTGTTTTGTGCTCAGTGAAGGGAACGAGTTTGCCCTGACCTGAGCTCGTGAAAATAAAGCCTCTCTGAATCTCTTTTTTTTTCCTCCCGACTTTGCATGACGTCCACAAGCCCTACACTGCTTAGGCACTGTCGCCCATCCATAAAGGACAATTCAAGAGTTTTTCTTTTTTTTCCCCCTGAGCTGGGAGGGACTTCTGCAAGTTTGCAAGCAGGGGGGTCAGATAGCAGAAAGGATACATCATGCCGACCTCCCCTCTGTTTGGGGGTTGGCACTTTTCTTCCAGACGAGGGAGGGCATGGAAATGTTTCCAAGGTCTGAGGGACCTTGCTGCCACGGTGCATGCGCACAGGCGGGTATTTGCGCTTCTCCAGACTAATACTGAAAATAGAATGGAGGAGCACCTAGTGACTTAGTCGGTTAAGTGTCTGACTTCGGCTCAGGTCGTGATCCCATGGTTCGTGAGTTCGAGCCCTGCATCGGGCTCACTGCTGGCAGCGCAGAGCCCGCTTTAAGAAAGGAAGGGAGGGAGCAAGGAAGGAAGGACGGGAAAATACAATGGATCCTGCCAATCTGCTATCCAACGGAGAAAAGCAGGATGTTAACAGTAACCTACATCTCCCCTACCTGCACCCTGTAATTTTTCTCCCTTTCGATACTCAGTATCGTATGAGTTTTGCATTTATCCCCTTGGCCTCTATTTTGGTGGGAGGAGGGGGCATGGGGCGTGCATTACCACATATATCAACACGGCATGGCATTGTTTAATTTTAATTGTTGCTGAACTTTATAAAAGATACTATGTTGGGTGTGGTTTTCTTCAACTTGCTTTTTCACTTAACATTATGACCCTAAGATTTTCATTATCTGTTGTGTGTAACTGTAGATCCCGTCATTGTTGATTATGAATGTGCCCCTGTTTTATTTGCCCATTCTGCCGATGGACATCTGGTTTGGGCCCGATTTTTTGGCTACTGTGGATATTTGTGGACACCCTCCAGTGGAATTACCAGATATAGGAATAATAACATCTCAAACTTCGTTGCCCTGATTCCTGTTTCTGTTGCCACTACAGGTTTCAGCCCCCGTGGGGGCGGCTTCGGTGGCCGAGGAGGCTTTGGTGACCGTGGTGGACGTGGTGGAGGTCGAGGAGGCTTTGGTGGGGGCAGAGGTCGTGGTGGAGGCTTCAGGGGCCGTGGCCGAGGAGGAGGAGGAGGAGGACGAGGTGGTGAGTGACCTTGTAGGGGGGATGCAGTCTGGAGGCAGTGCCTGGGCTTGGGGCTCAGGAAGGAAGAGATGGGATGTCCCTGTGTCACTGCATCTCTGCCTTGTAGGGGGAGGGTTCCAGTCTGGTGGCAACCGGGGTCGTGGCCGGGGAGGAAAAAGAGGAAACCAGTCGGGGAAGAATGTGATGGTAGAACCCCATCGGCATGAAGGTGAGTGAGGAAGGCGGGGAGCTGCTGAGGGTGGGGTGCGGTGGGGTGCAGCCCAGAGTCTTCACCCTGCACTGGTCCCCTCACTTAGGTGTCTTCATTTGTCGAGGAAAGGAAGATGCGCTTGTCACCAAGAATCTGGTCCCTGGAGAGTCAGTTTATGGAGAGAAGAGAGTCTCCATTTCGGTGAGACCAGGGCCCTAGCTGATGGGGTAGCCAGCCGTCTGGTCTCCCTCCCGCCCCACTGTGCGCCCTGTGCAGGCCAGCCAGAGGGTCATCTTAATACCCGAGTCCGATCCCTGTGGCCTTCAGGTCAAAGTCCCAGGTCCTCAGTGTGGCCCAGAGGACTGTGTGCATTCCAGCTCCCCCTCCCTACTCCCTCACCTCGCATCTTCCAGCCACACGGACCTCCTTGCTCATCCCCCAGTTGTGTGTGTGGCTGGTTCCTTTCACCCCTAGTGTCTCTGGTCGGATGTCACCTTGTCTTTCTCACAGTGCCACCTTGCACCACCCAGTCTGTCAGAAGCAGTCCTCACTGCCCACCCTCTGCCCTGTTATCCCATTTTCTTAATGGCCAGGCCCACTCCTGCTCAGGGCCTTTCTGTGTCCTCTCCTACTGCCTAGAATGCACTTCTCCAGATGAGTTGCACGGTCCCTGCCTCCCTCAGGGTCTACTGCAGATGTCTCCTGGGCTCTTCCCTGGCCACCCTTTCTCGTTTTCACCTGCTCCTTAGCCCACACCCCATACTTCATGTCCTCTTTCCTGGCTTGATCTTTTCACCTTAGCACCTGTCACTGGTTCCTGTACCATATGTGTTAGTTCTGTGCATACTTAGTCCTTGAGGACAAGGGTCTTTGTCTCATTCTCTGTGCATCCCCGTTGCCTGGCGTAGAGTCTGGCACACTGGGCGTGCCGGCACAGTGAATGGTTGTTGATTGATCACACAGGTCCTGCTGTTGTCTCGTATGGTCTTATCTCTGTGTTGATCGTCTATCCCTGCCCCTTCTACCTGAATCAGTAACCTCCATGAGTGGGCAGGTCCTGCATGTGTTGTGGTCATTGATGTGTACCTGTGTTCATTTCTCTCTCTCTTCTCTCTTGAGAGAGAGAGAGAAGCAGGGCTTGTGTTTGCCCGATGTGGAACTTGACTCAGGAACCGTAAGATCATGACCTGAGCCCAAGTCAGATGTTTAAGCGACTGAGCCACCCAGGTTTCCACCTGTGTTCATTTCTTGAACAATGAATGAGCACCTGGGGCTGAGGGCAGTGGGGTCTAGCACAAGAGCCCAGCACTGACTTCCATCCCCATCTCTCCCGGCCCAGGAGGGAGATGACAAAATCGAGTACCGTGCCTGGAACCCCTTCCGCTCCAAGCTGGCAGCAGCAATCCTGGGCGGCGTGGACCAGATCCACATCAAGCCAGGGGCCAAGGTGCTCTACCTCGGGGCTGCGTCCGGCACCACTGTCTCCCACGTGTCTGACATCGTAGGCCCGGTGAGTGGATGGAGGGGTGAGTAAAGGCTGGTGGTGAGGTGGAAAGAAGGGAGAGGCTGCCCCTGCCAGCCTGGAGGCAGTGGCCTTGGCTGCCTCCCTGTACCGTGTAGCTTGGAGCTAGGCCCTCCGTCTTCAAAGTGCCTGTGGGTGGAAGGAGCAGCTTGGACGCCTGGTCTCCAAAGCCTCGTTCAGCCTCACTCCTGAGTTCTTAGCCTGGAGGGAAAGGAGCTGTATAATTTAGTGGTTAAAAACCCCGGGCTCTAGTGTGGCATTTAACAGTGAGGTGGCTTTCAGCAGTTAATAACTTAACCTGTCTGAGCCTCCGTTTATCCCTCTGGAAAATAGGGTTACTGTGAAGATAAACGAGTGAATTCCTGTAAAATAACAGAGTGGTGCCTGGCCCATTGTAAGTGTTCTTAGCTGTTAAGACTTCATCTCAGTGCCCTAGCTTCCTCGTTTTAAGACCGTATTGAGGGACTCGGCTCTCAGATGAGCAAAGCGGGATTGAATCGAGCAAAGCAGGATTGAATCACTGTTGGCCGGTGACTTCATGTCTCTGGCTCTCACTTTATTCATCTGTAAGATGGACATAACAATAGTTGTTAAATGGTAGGGTTTTGATATGGGCATTTGCATGGCCACATGCAGTGTTTGGGCCCATAGTGGGTGTTCCATTTAAGAACCAGTATCTGTTTCTATTTTTTTGATTATTGTAGGACGGTCTAGTCTATGCAGTTGAGTTCTCCCACCGCTCTGGCCGTGACCTCATTAACTTGGCCAAGAAGAGGACCAACATCATTCCTGTTATTGAAGATGCTCGGCACCCACACAAATACCGCATGCTCATAGGTAGGGGTCCAGGATTGTGTAGTCCAGGCCACTCCAGGTTTCCTGGGAAAGGTGGCCAGAATCCCGATCTGAGTGGAAGCAGAGTGAATGAGCAGGCCTCCTGAGTCTGCAGGAATGAAGGGGGGGAAGGGGAGGGGGAGGCAGCTGAAGTTGTGGAATTTGGGTGTTTGGCAGGCCTGAAGGGCCAACCTCCTTCAATCTCCTGCGCCTCTCCCTAGGCACCCCCATACTTCCTGCCTCCCTCCAGAACATGGTACTTTTCATGCTGCCCCTGGCTTATGTATAAAAGCCCCCATCCTCCTCGTTGTCTGGTGAGATCATAACCCATAAAGCACAACCTGAGTGTGGCCTTGGCTGAGAGGGGCCTGTTGTGAATATTACTTTGTTTTAAAAAAAAATTGGGAAACATGATGTAAAACTGGAACTCCTTATAAACAACCCTCAGAGGTAACTGATAGGAGCAATTTAAAAAGCTGCTTTTCCCAATTTCAAAAAGTCAGTTTTCATTATACCCTCTTTTTTTTTTTTTTTTCTAATCATACCAGCTTAAAAATAATACTTTGCAAAAAAAAAAACAAAACACACACACACAAAACTGTGCATTTCGCTGGTTTTCTCTGGAGTTTTTTTTTCCCCCATGCATTCATACAATACCCTTTGTCCTACAACTTATTTATTTATTTATTTATTTATTTATTTATTTAGACAATCCTGCAGGGACTCTGGCCTGTAAGTGCTTTCCTTTACTTGCCTTTTTTTTAAATGAATTTTTTTAGCATTTATTTATTTTCGAAAGACAGAGAGCATGAGCAGGGGAGGGGCAGAGAGAGAGAGGGAGACACAGAATCTGCAGCAGGCTCCAGGCTCCAAGCTGTCAGCACAGAGCCCGACGTGGGGCTCAAACTCAGAATTTGTGAGATCATGACCTAGGCCAAAGTCGGACGCTTAACTGACTGAGCCACCCAGGCGCCCCTTTACTTGCCTTTTTGATGAGTGTCTGTTTACCCCCCATCCCAAGACCTGGGAGCATCTCGAGGACCAGGTCTGGGTCTGACTCATCTCTGTGTCCCCCACACCCGGCCCAGGGCTGGCCACAGAGTAGGTGGCAATCGTGACTTACAAGAGGAATGAATAGATGGTGTGACTGGGTTTCTTGGACCCATCCTGGGGGTACTGCAGAGGGAGGGAGATCAGTGGGGGGGATGTGAGACTGGAAGCAGGGAAGACTGCCAGGAACCTGCTGGTAACAGGGCACAGGCCTCATGGGAGGAGCCGAGAAGATCCAACAGATCCAATTTGTAACTGCCACTTCTTTCTCCCTAGCGATGGTGGATGTGATCTTTGCCGATGTGGCCCAGCCAGACCAGACCCGGATTGTAGCCCTGAATGCCCACACCTTCCTTCGTAATGGAGGACACTTTGTGATTTCCATTAAGGTACGGGGCTTGGTGGAATCTAAGGTGGGGTGGTCGTGTCTTCTCTGTAACTGCCAGTCAGTCAGTCAAAACGAGGAGGCCTCCATTCTGGGATGCCTCATCCAGCCAGCTCTATCCCTGCCCCAGTCGTATAGCACATGATGAAAAAGGTCTGCAAAACGAAAAGGCTTTGGGTTTGGCAATAGAAGGTACTGGTCAAGTGAATAATTGTGGAGTCTGACCATTTGAGTTTGAATTCCAGCTTGCTCTGTGACTTTGAGCAAGTTACCTAACCTGGGTACCTGTTTCTTCATTAGTCATCTCTCTTTCAGTGTTGTCTGTAAGGATTAAATTTATCAATATATATGAAGTGTTTAGTACAGCATGGTAGAAAATAAGTTTTAGGTAAATGTTCGGTGCGTTTTCAAAAACGTTTTATTTTAAAATAAAGATCCTCAGCCAGATTCACCATTTGTTGGCCTTTTGTTACATTTGTTTTTGTATTCTCAGCATTACTATTGTTAAAGAAAGAGAAAATAAAACAAAAACAACCCTGGGTATAAAATTTAAACACTAGCTTTTAGATAAATAGGTCTCTGTTAAAGTCTTCTGTTGTAAATCCAAACCAACTTGAAGAAAATTTCTGTGATGAAGTCTTTTCCCTCCACTCCCAAAACCTGAGTTTCACTGAGTTTCCAATAAAAAACAAATACCTGTGGTTTAAAGAGCAAAAGAAAAAAAAAAAAAAAGCCCAAAGCCTTGCTGCAGACTTCCAAGTTCTCTCTTCTGCAGGCCAACTGCATTGACTCCACAGCCTCTGCTGAGGCCGTGTTTGCCTCTGAAGTGAAAAAGATGCAGCAGGAGAACATGAAGCCCCAGGAACAGTTGACCTTAGAGCCTTACGAAAGAGACCACGCTGTGGTGGTGGGCGTGTACAGGTGAGCAGGGGGCCTGGAAGCCACCAAGACAGCCCTGCGCCTTAGCGCTTGGTAGGAGTGCCGGAAAATGGTGACAGGCTCTGAATCCCCTCTCTCCTTCCTCTTACAGGCCACCTCCCAAGGTGAAGAACTGAAGCCCAGCGCCATCTGGATTGCGAGAGATTGTGTTGCTACTGTTACACGTGTGTTTTTCTATTAAAAGACTCATCCATTGCTCCCGTCTGCTGATTGCTCAGCGACCTCCATTCAACAGAGCGCATGCTCCCTTGGTCAACTGGCGCGGTGGTGGGGGTGGACGAGCTCATCCGGTCACACGTGCGCATGTTCCTTTCTTGGCTGCCTTTTGCGCAGTCGCAACCCGGATTTCGACGTTTGGGCGGGGTTGGTAGCTTACTGTGCGCGTCTACCGGTAAGCTCCGCTGCGCGCAGGCGCGGAGTGTTACCTTGGGTCACGTGGGTGAAGCGAATGGGGGGAGTGGGGGCGGAGCCCGAGGCGGGAGGTGGGGGCCGGTTTGTTGTGGTCGCCATTTTGCTGGTTGCATTACTGGGTAATCGGGGCCCTGGCTCGCCGCGTCCGCCGGATACTTTCAGCCAGTGGGCAGGTCTGAGCTCGGGCTTCCCGAGCAGCTTGAGTCCCCTTGCCCGCGCCCTCAGGTAACAACGCGGCTACAGGTGGGGTAGCACGAGCTCGCGGGGAGGGGGCAGTACGGACCCGCCCTGCCCGCGTCGCCGCGAGACTTAGCACGAGGCCGAGGGAGGAGGGCAGGGGGGCGGCGGGCAGGTGCAGGCCGTGCCTGGCTATTCATAGTCGGATTCTTGGAAGGGGCCGAGCCCGAGGGAGCAGTCTTGGGAGTGAGGCTGGGAGGGGGTAGCGGGGCCCCGCTCCCGCCCTTTGTTTGGGCTCGACTCCTCCGGCTGCATCGTCGTCGCCTAGCAACAGCTGTTCTGGACTGCGATTGGCTGAGCCCTTGGCAGCAGCGGCCAATGGCACGGTTGTTGCCATGGCAGGTGCGGACTGCCAAGCTCAGCTCAGCCGGCCCCGCCCGCCGGGGCTCCGCCGACCGGGGCGGGCCTCCAGGGTGGGGGGCGGGACGCCTGGGTCCCCAGGGGCGGGTGGCTGCGCGGGGCGGGTGGCTGCGCGGGGCGGGGCCGGCGGGGCGAGGGTTAACCCACCCCTCCCCCGTCCACCTGCTTTCCCCTTCCCCCGCGTGCCCCGGGCTGACCCTCGTTCCCTCCTCTCCCCACCCCCGGCGGCGGCGGCTGCTGCTGTTGTCACCCACCGGGCCGCCTGTCCCGCTTGCCCTCCCCGCCGCGGGGCTTGCCGGGCCGGCCGGGCCGGGACAGGCGGCCGTCTCCTCTCTGCCACCGCCGCCGCCATGCTGGCTGCTCGCCCACCCCACTGGGGGCCCCACCGCGCCCCAGCCCCCCGTGGGCCCCGCGCCAGCCCTGACCCGGGTAGGGGGTGGGTGCTTGGAGAGAAGGTCCTGCCGTGGGAGGGCCCCGGGGAAGAGGTTGTTTCGGGCGAGGGGCGGGGGAGCTCCAAGAGAGAGGAGGGATCGTGGAGTGGCAAGGCTTGGCATAGAAGAAAGGGAGTGCCATGGGAGAAGGCCTGTGGGGAGAGGATTTTGGTGTGACAGGTACTCTGTGAGGGGAGAACTCTATGTGATATTTGGGGAATTTGGTTCTGGGGGCCTTCTAGGAATTGGCACAGTTGTGTATTGACCCTGGTGTAGAGAAGAGTAACTGGAGAAAGGGCCCTGGTAGAAATCTTGGATGGGAGGAGGAGGGGAAGATCCAGTGTAGGGGAGAGAAGGGCGAGGGAAGAGAAGCCTCCTTGCTCCCATCAGGGAAAGTGAGCCTTGCTTCTGAGGGGGACCATGAAGTAATACGGAGAAGAGTCCCGATGTGCCACGGGAGCAACTACCTGGAGCAGTGGTCCCTGGTGTGGGAGGAGATGTTATAGGGAAGAGGTCTTGGCATGATATGGGGTGGGTCCCCTGGGGGGTGGGGGCTGGTGGATGGGAATGCCATGGGGTGGGACTCTGTTGTATGGAGATAATCCTATAGAACAGGTTAATCTTGGTGTGGTCCCCAGGACCCTGATGTGGTTTTAGGGGCCTGCAGAGGACTCTGTCGTGGGTTTGGAGGGGGCCCAGAGTTGTCTCATGTGGTTTGGGGGGATCCTAGAGCTCTCTGGATTGAGGGATCTACTGGGAAGGGTAGATCTTGAAGTGGAGGGAACTTGCTGTGATACGAGGAGATCCTGCTGATCAGGGAAGACTGCAGGAGGGCAAGATCTTGTGTGAGGGGGCGTCGGGGAGGGCCGTTAGTAGAAATGGGAAGCGAACAGTGACTCCTACTCTCTATACTGTCTGTGGTTTCTATCTTTTTCTTTTCCTCCCCCCAATTATTGGTGTCTTTCTGTTCTTTCTTGTCATGGTCTATATCCCTGCCTGGATTGCAATCATTCCCTTTCACACGTTCCCCTCTTTGTGCCCCCTACTTCATTTATTTGGTAATCATCTGTTGAGGGACTCCGCTGTGCTCCCACCCCCACCACTTCTCTCTGTCCCTTCTCATTACCACCTGTTGCTCTTTTTCTCCTCTCCCTGTGCCCTGCCTTCTTTCTGATGTCTACCTCTTTCCTGCTTCGTACCGTCCCATACATCCCCTTGTTCCATGTTCCCCTGCCTCCTGCCTGCTCTCAGGTCTCAGCGGCGGTGGCAGCCGAGGTGCAGGATGCGAGAAGGCGCCCCCCGGCCGGGCTCCCGCTCCAGGCCTCGCTCCCCTGCGGCCCTCTGAGCCCACCATGGCCGTCCCACCAGGCCATGGTCCCTTCTCTGGCTTCCCAGGGCCCCAGGAGCACACGCAGGTATGCTTTCAGCTGGCTCCTTACCAGTCTGGGGTAGGGGGAGGCTGGGGACAGAAGGGTCTGGAGAGTGAAAGATAGTTTGGTTGCCCAAAACAGTTTCCTTGGGGCAGGAAGGGTCCATCTGGAGTGGAAAATAATAGAGGAGTTGCTGGCAGAATCTGTTTAGAGAGCCTGGGTTCAAATCCTGACATGGTGGTTAAATTACTTAGGTTCTCCCTGCTTCAGTTTTCGAGAATTCTGTAAAATGGAGCCAGTAATGATACCTACCTCACAGGGTTGTTGTGAGAATTAAACAAGTTAATGAAATGAACATAAAATGCTGAGAACAGTGCCTGGCACGTCAAAAAACACTCAATAAATGTTCACTAAGGAAAAAAGTTCCAGAGTGAAAGATGGGGGAGGGAGGTGGGGTGAAAGTGGGTGAAGGTTGAACCCAAAGGATCCTGGAGCCAGCAGCACCTTAGGGTGCAGAGTAGAGACATTTAGGGGTAGAGACTGTTTAAGGCTCTGAAATGTAGAGCTTGAAGTGGGACAGAGTAGAAGATCAAGGGTGCTGGATCCTGAAACACTGGGCAAAAATGGTGCAGAGTTGGGGGTGAGGGATGAGAAGACTCAACGGGACAAGGGTAAGGCAAGAAGTGAGCCCTCAAGATGGGACACCCAGAATGGAGGGTCTCTTGGCGAAGGACTGCAAAGGGCAGAGCCCACGTTTTCTGTCTGGTCTCTCCCACTGAGGTTCGGAAAGGAGTAAAGGTGTGGGATGGAAGGTGAGGGGTAAACAGTTCCCCATTCATTCACTCGGCAAATCTCTAATGACTGTCCGCTATGTGCCAGGTCCTGCTCCAGGCACCGGAAATGCAGCAAGAACCAGAGAGTCTCTGCCCTTGGGGAATTTCTATCCTAGTGGGGTTGTCACATGATGACCGAGTAACTATGTGTGTGTGTAACCATGATGACCCAGCCACCCATACAGCTCTCCCTCTGGAGGTCAGAAGTGCACGCCTGTCCTCAGTGCCCACTCCTCGCCCTGCCCTGCAGGTATTGCCTGATGTGCGGCTGTTGCCACGGAGGCTGCCCTTGGCCTTTCGGGATGCGACCTCAGCCCCGCTGCGCAAGCTCTCCGTGGACCTCATTAAGACCTACAAGCACATCAATGAGGTGGGCGGGGGCCCGGCTGGGTGCTGAGGGGTCCTGGCTGCCAGCACAGGTCACTCAGCAGTCCTTATCTGCTGGCCGGCTGGGCAGGTATACTATGCGAAGAAGAAGCGGCGGGCCCAGCAGGCGCCACCTCAGGACTCGAGCACCAAGAAGGAGAAAAAGGTCCTGAACCATGGTTATGATGATGACAACCACGACTACATTGTGCGCAGTGGCGAGCGCTGGCTGGAGCGCTACGAGATTGACTCACTCATTGGCAAAGGCTCCTTTGGCCAGGTGTGGGACGCACACCCTGACCCAGGGATTGGGGGGCATGGGCACCCACTGGTATTGACCCACAGAAAAGTGGTGCTTTGTTCTGTCCCCCATCCCCCTTCCCATCTCCTCCTCCCCATCCCCCACCCCCATTCCCCACTTTGTGACATGTCCTGCCCTGGCAGGTGGTGAAAGCCTATGATCATCAGACCCAGGAGCTGGTGGCCATCAAGATCATCAAGAACAAAAAGGCCTTCCTGAACCAGGCCCAGATTGAGCTGCGGCTGCTAGAGCTGATGAACCAGCACGACACAGAGATGAAGTACTACATAGGTGAGGCCTGGGGCAGCCATACACCCAGTACAGGATGGGGCTAGTGTCTTCAGGGCAGGCTCTGGTCTGTAATTCCCTGACATCAGTGATTGTCTTGCCGCCTTCATGATTTCTGACCTATTCCCAGCATAGTGCTGACCAGAATTTATTGGGTGCTCACTAAGGGTCAGGCTTGTTGCAAGCACACGTTGAATCAACTGGTTTCAGTATGACCACAGCCCTGGGGGGAAGGGGCATCATGGCCCACAGCTTGGAGTAGAAAAGGAAGTATTCGGGCGCTGTCACTTGCCAAAGGCCACCGAGTTTGTACTTAGTGGAGCTATAATGTCACCAGGCAGTGGACTCCAGGGCCTTTACTCCTGACGTCTGTGTCATTCTTTTTCCTCTTTCCCACACTGATTCCTCTTAGAAAAAGCAAGAGTAGATTAGAGAGTGTGTTTCTTGAAATACATATGGTTACAGTAAATGGAAAGCGAGTGTCCTCTGCCACAAAAATAAACAGAACTGAGAGTAAGACAACGTTACAAAATTAAGGAAATGGCGAAGGGTATTAAAGACCCATCAGCACCAAAGAGAAACGTTCTCTTTCATTTATCAGGAAGTTGGAGAGAGACTTGAAAAAAATGAACTTGTCTTAATCAAGAAAATCTTTTTCTTGACGTGAATCAAGTTACAGACCGAATGAAAACACCCTGACCAGCAGCTGCCTCCCGTGGGCACACCACTATCTGTCCGGTGCTCACACGGCAGAGTCACAGATCTGCTTGTGGCCTCTCTCCCTATTACCGTGTGTCCCCGGCTGCCACTGGCCCTCTCTGAGGCTCCGCTTCACCAGCGGCCCGTTTCTGCCTCCTTCCCCGCAGTGCACCTGAAGCGGCACTTCATGTTTCGGAACCACCTGTGCCTGGTGTTCGAGCTGCTTTCCTACAACCTGTACGACCTCCTGCGCAACACGCACTTCCGCGGAGTCTCGTTGAACCTGACGCGGAAGCTAGCGCAGCAGCTCTGCACAGCGCTGCTCTTCCTGGCCACGCCTGAGCTCAGCATCATTCACTGCGACCTCAAGCCCGAGAACATCCTGCTCTGCAATCCCAAGCGTAGCGCCATCAAGATCGTGGACTTCGGCAGCTCCTGCCAGCTTGGCCAGCGGGTGCGGCGCGGCACGGCCCGGCCCAGGGGCGGGGCTCACGGCGTGGGCGTGGCGGGGGGGGGCACTGGTGGCTGGAGCCCGAGGGGCGGAGCTAGGCTGGGATGGGGTTGCCGGGCCCAGCCTGAAGTGGCCTGGCGGGTGCCTGAAGGGTAGTATCGGGATGAGGTGTTGGCGGTACGGAGTGTAAGGGGGGGGGGGGGGGAAAAAAAGTGCCACAGGATGTAGTTCCCAGTAGGAAAGGAAGCGTGAGGCCTGAGGAGGCAGGGCCAGTGTTGAGGCTGCCAGATGTGGGCAGAGTGAAGTTGGGTTGGCTTTGAGCTTGGAGTGACGCTTTGCTAAGTTGTTTGCCCTGTGCCCTTAAGAGGGGACGGGTGCTTTAGTTTTGCAGCTTCATGTGAGCAGACATTTGAGATGGCTTGGAAAGGGTCTGGATTGCGGGGGTGGGAAGGGCCTGGGCTTGCAGACTGCCAGCCTCTGATGACCAGGGTCAGGCTTTGGGATGGAGATCAGGGTGAGACTAGGTCAGCAGAGACTTCTGAGGCTGGTGAATAAGATGATGGTAGTGGCTCCTGGAAAGCAGGGATGCTGGTAACATCCAAGTTTGGAACCTCCGTCCCGGTTTTGGTGAAAGGAAGCTTGTCTCAGCTTTGGGTATGGCCATGGCACCACTAGGGGAGGCTGGGACCTCTGACCGCTGCCTTCTTCCCTGCTCTGCCCCACAGATCTACCAGTACATCCAGAGCCGCTTCTATCGGTCGCCTGAGGTGCTTCTGGGCACACCCTACGACCTGGCCATTGATATGTGGTCCCTGGGCTGCATCCTGGTGGAGATGCACACTGGAGAGCCCCTCTTCAGTGGCTCCAATGAGGTGTGCTCCCGAGGAGGGGGTGTGCTGGAGGGGACAGAGGCCTGGTTGGCCTGATGACCCTGACTGCCCACCTGATTGCTCCACAGGTGGACCAGATGAACCGGATTGTGGAGGTGCTGGGCATCCCACCAGCCCCCATGCTGGACCAGGCACCCAAGGCTCGCAAGTACTTTGAACGGCTGCCTGGGGGTGGCTGGACCCTACGAAGGACAAAGGAACTCAGGAAGGTGCGGCCCCTGCCCCACGCCGCTCCTCCCACCCTGGTGGCCCCTCACTCTCTCACACTTGGGGCTTCCTCTCTCCCTGCTTCCTCTCCCTTGTGTCTTTCCCTTCCTTCCTCTCCCCCTTGTCTGTCCTCTCCTTCGTCCCAGCCCACCCCCCCTCCCCCGTCTCTCCTACCCACCCCACAACTCTTCTTAGCTTCTCTCCTTCCACTTTCTCTCTTGTGCCTCTGTTTCCCCGTGTGTGTCTCCCTGCCCCTCCTGCCCACTGACGGCCACTCTCTTGCCCCCCCTCCCACCCCCTCCCTGCCAGGATTACCAGGGCCCCGGGACACGGCGGCTGCAGGAGGTGCTGGGCGTGCAGACGGGCGGGCCCGGGGGCCGGCGGGCGGGGGAGCCGGGCCACAGCCCCGCCGACTACCTCCGCTTCCAGGACCTGGTGCTGCGCATGCTGGAGTATGAGCCCGCCGCCCGCATCAGCCCACTGGGGGCTCTGCAGCACGGCTTCTTCCGCCGCACGGCTGATGAGGCCACCAACACGGGCCCGGCAGGCAGCAGTGCCTCCACCTCGCCCGCACCCCTTGATACCTGCCCCTCCTCCAGCACCGCCAGCTCCATCTCCAGCTCTGGTGGGTGCCCAGTGCCAGGTGGGCTAGAACAGGAGGGTGGGCAACATGGGTTTGGCCTGACCTGGGGGACCTTGCCACTGGGCCTTCATCTAGAGCTTTGAAATTGTGGGATCCTGGACTCTGAATGGGTGGGGCAAGAGAGCTCTGCCTGGCTGTGACCTGATCTCTGAAATTGCACTTGGGCTCACACCTCTGAAACTGCTTCTGACTCTGAAAGCCAAAACTGAGCTCTGATCCTTAATCTCAGAATTGGGCCCATCCTTCAGATAGGCTCTGATCCCAAAGCCCAGGCGTGGGCCTGAGTCGCCAGCCAGACTCAGCCACCCGAAAACCCAGCCACCACCTCTCCTCACCCTAAGGCTTCTCCTCATTTCCTCCCCTGGCACCTCCAGGAGGCTCCAGCGGCTCCTCCAGTGACAACCGGACCTACCGATACAGCAACCGATATTGTGGGGGCCCCGGGCCCCCCATCACTGACTGTGAGATGAACAGCCCCCAGGTACTGGGGCCTTGGGGACCTGGGAGGTGGATAGTGGGTTATCTGGGCTTCAGGACCTGGGTCTCCATCACCCACTATTCCTCTGCTCCTTTAGGTCCCACCCTCCCAGCCGCTGCGCCCCTGGGCAGGGGGTGATGTGCCCCACAAGACACATCAGGCCCCTGCCTCCGCCTCGTCACTGCCAGGGGCCGGGGCCCAGTTACCCCCTCAACCCCGATGCCTTGGCCGTCCCCCATCACCAACCTCACCACCACCCCCGGAGCTGATGGATGTGAGCCTGGTGGGCGGCCCTCCAGACTGCTCCCCACCTCACCCGGCGCCTGCCCCCCAGCACCCGGCTGCCTCAGCCCTCCGGACTCGGATGACAGGAGGTCGTCCACCCCTCCCACCCCCTGATGACCCTGCCACTCTGGGGCCTCGCTTGGGCCTCCGTGGTGTACCCCAGAGCACGGCAGCCAGCTCATGACCCAGCCCCCTCCCTGGGGCCCCTCCTGAAGCCATACCCCCCATCTGGGGGCCCTGGGCTCCCATCCTCATCTCTCCCCTTGACTGGAATTGCTGCTACCCAGCTGGGGTGGGTGAGGCCTGCACTGATTGGGGCCTGGGGCAGGGGGTCAAGGAGAGGGGTTTAGGCGCACCCTCCTCACTAAAGACTGGACCCTTGGCCCCCTCTCCCCCCCCCCCCTTGTTTTCTATTTATTGTACCAAAGACAGTGGTGGTCCGGTGTCGGGGGGAGACCCCCTTCACCCTAGGGCCCTAGGAGGGGGTGGGGGCAGGTAGGGGGAGATGGCCTTGCTCCTCCTTGCTGTACCCCCCAGTAAAGAGCTTTCTCACATGCCTGCCTGAGAGTTTGCAAGGCCTCGGCTTCCCTCACCTGGCCCTCAGAGGCGTGGTGGGGAACGGTGTTTGGGAAGGGGTGCCAGAAAAGCTCTGTCATGAGGGATGCATCCCTGGGGAAGTTATGGCTATTGGCGCAGACACAGGGCTGCAGGAAGTCTGGGGCTACGGAATCCTAGACAAGAGATCCTGGATAGGATCCTAGCCCATGTTTGTCTTTTCCGTGGTAAACACAGACCCTGAACGAGTACACGCCCAGCTGTGGCCTGTCTCTGGGAAACATCAGGATCTGCCCTAATAAGCCAGGGCTTCCACAGAGTCTGCACAGGAGTGGCTCCTTATGCCAGGCAGGCATCTAGTAGGTGCCGAATGCTTGCAGCAGGCCTTATTAATGCCATCTGGGGAATGGCAGGCAGGCAGTGTAAAGTATAGACTTTACCCCACCCCCACCCCCATGTCTGGTCTTACCCTTTGGAACCGTGACGGAGCAAAGCATTTTGAGATTCTCTGGCAGAAAGATATTCCCGGGGTTTCAGGTAAGTGGGTCTGTTTCCATAGCAATTTGGAAACTTAAGTCTCCCAACCGGCCAGTCAAGAGCCTCCTGATTCAAAGGTACCTACCGTCTCCCGCCATTGGGGCGCGGCGCTTCCTGGGAAATGGAGTTATACGTTGCAATCCCTTTTGCCGCTTTTCGTCAGGCAGGGGACTACAAAGACCAGAATTCTTTTCGCTCACGAGTTAGGGCCGGTCTCAGGCAGCCAATCGATAGTCCGAGGTGGACGGGGCCCGGATGCTTGAGGCGGGCTGTAGAAAAGGAAAAAGCCGTGATTGGGTGGCGTTGGTCAGGCTGTTCGCCGGTGTTGAGTTCTGTCAGGCGTGCGGGAGGTGGGCCACTGTGCTGCTCCCCGAGACTGAGCAGGTTAGGCGTCCGCGGTCACAGAGCAGGAGGGAGGCGCTGAGGCCTGAAGCGGCCCCATCGCATAGAGCATCACCAGCCGCGGTGTCTGGCCCAGCTCACAGGAAGCCCCGGTCGGTAGGAGAGAGCGTGGACGCCGTTACGGACCTGCGGGTGTTCGGGAGGGGGCGCAGTGTGGAACGCTGAGGGGACCCCAGACGAGGCACGGGTAGGGAACATTCCCGGAGGAGGAGCTGTTTGAGCTGAGACCCGAAGACCGGATGTTTGGGGTGGCGGTGGTGCGGTGGTTTGCGCACAGGCAGCGACGAGAAACAGCCTGTTGTGTGAACATGAACTGCGGGTGATGTGGTGTTGGAGAGCTAATTGAAAGTTCTGTATGAATTTGATCGTGGAAGATTTTGTTGGCCTGATTAGGTAGCTTGGATTTTGTCCTAAAGACATTGAGGAGCCACGAGAAGATTTCTAGAAGGGAAGGGGCATGCATGGCCCAGTTTGCTGCCATCTAGGAATAGATTGATGGGAACGAGACTAGGGTCTGGGAGCCCAGGGTGGTGGCTGTGGCACGTTCCGAGGCAAGAGATGTTGGGGATGAACCAGGGTAGGAGTCTTGGCTGGGAGGGGAGAAAGGATGTTGGTGGGAGAGACGTCCAGAAGGCTGAGTTGACAGAATGTATGGCTTTACGGGCTGTGTGGAAGGGGGAGGCGGAGAGGGGCGGGAAAGGGGTATCTCCAGCAGGTAGAACAGTATCTGGCATATTATAGATGCTTAATAAGAAAAAAAAAAATTTTAATGGACAGTTCTAGGAGGCAGAGACTATTATGATCTCCATTTTGCAAACAAGGATGCTGAGCACAGAGAAGGTTAAGTAATTTAACCAAGATCACATAATTAGCAAGTGGAAGGCCCAAGATTGTGTGTGTGCTCGCGCATGTGTGCGCCATTGACTTAGCAACGTGCAAGATGAGCTTCGAGACATCATCAGGATCCAGTCGTGTAGGAATTTGGGATAAGTGTGGAAATGTATATCCCACATTTCAATATTCAGCCCAGAACCTCTCCCTGACCTGCTGACTGCCCACATGATACCTCCTCTCTCAAGATAGCTGTAGTCCTCTGGAGACCAAGGCATCTTGACCAAATTGAACTCTGGTCTTTTCCCCAAAACCTGTTCTTCCCACATTCTCAGTAAATGCCTCCTCCTTCATTGTCTTATATTCATGTCTGGTCCATCAGCAAATTCCTTCAAAGTGTATTCAGAACCTGATCCTTTCTTCCCACCTCCACTCTTGTCACCCTGGTCCTGTCCACTCTATACCCTGCCTAGACCATCACGGCAGCCTCCTCAGTGGTCTCTGTGCTCCCCACAGTCTTTCTCATATGCAGCAGGGTGACACTGAATACCTGTATCAGGTCACATTTCTCTCTTGCTCAGTACCCTCCTGTGGCGCTATCTCACACAGCAAATGCCGGTGTTCTTTCCATGGCCTTTGCAAGGCCCTTGATCCCTGCGTGATCTGTCCCTGTTACTTCTCCACCTGGTCCTTTTACCCTGCTCACTCTGCTCCAGCTACACTAGCCTCAGGGCCTTTGCACTTCCTCTCTTTACCTGGAACACTCTTCTCCAGATGTCAAGGCTCACCTTCATCTCCTTTAGTTTTTACTCAGATATCATCTCCTCCTTGAGAACTTCTTTGGTCGCCCTTCTGGAACTATACTACTAACATTCATATATTAATTTCCCTTTAACTGTTCCGTAGCATTAATCATATCACTATTTGACTCACTGTATAGGTTATCTTGTTTATTGTCTGTCTCTCCTCTGCACCCACAGCAGACCATAAACTTCATGAGGGCAGGGGCTTTTGTCTACTTCATATTTTATCTTTAACAGCTAGAAGAGCTCTTGGCACATAGTAGGGGCTCAGTAACAGTTTGTTGAAGGGACGAGTCAGTGGGTGATTTCAGAATGTAGATCCTTACCCCGGCATCGCAGGGACTCTGCCCATCCCTCTTCCACAGAACTTCAGAGGACTGCCTTAAAATTTTCTGAGGTCTCAGACATTCAGCAAGGATTTCGTCTTGCTTCTGCTTTGTGCTCAGCATCAGGAACACAGCAGAGAACAAAACAGTTTCCCTGTTCCCCGAGAATTCACAGTGTCAGGGGTAGAGGTTCAAATCGTCAGCTAATCACACAGATATGAAATTACAAAGAAATGTAGAAAGTGCCATAAGAGCACTTGGCCAGAACTCTAATCTAGATCCTAGGAAGTGGAATTGAAGTGATGAAAGTGTAGGCATTAGGCACTCCATTAAAAGGGGTGTGTGTGTGGTGTGTGTGGGTGTGGGTGTGTGGTGGTCGGAGCCCAGAGGCTGATGGGGAGCAAGAAGACTGGTAATGTGGACCCTGTAAGGAGTTGGGTCCTTAACCCCATGCGTAATGGAGACTCTCAAAGAACTTTAAGCAGTGAGAGGAGGTGCCATCAGTTCTGTATGTTACAAGATCCCTCTGGCTGTCGTGTGGGGGAACTGACGATGGGGTTAAAGATTGAAGTAGTGAGACCTGTGAAAAGGCTGCTCTCCTGAGATTAAAATAGCCTCCTCTACCGAAGGCCACACATCTTTGTTTCTCCCATCAAGAAGTGGAGTCTCTCTGCCCTCTATTCTAGGCTGGCCCATGATTTGTCTTAACCAGTAGAGTGCAGTGGAAGTGATGCTGTGCTGGTCGGGGACCTTAAGAGGCCCGCAGTACTGCTTTCACTTTCTTGGGCCCTGGGCTGCTTTACAAAGAAGTCCAGCTACTCCACTGGAGAGAGATGTGTACAGAGAGAGGCCCAGCCAGCCCCCAGCTGTTCCGCTGTTTTAGCTGATGTGCAGGACAAGAGTGATGCCGTCTAGGATGTTCTAGCCAAGTTCCCAGCTGACACCAGGTAGAATGGAGACTCACCTTGCCCTCCCCACTTTGCTCAAATTCCAGAATCATGAGCAAATAAATGGCTGCTATTTTAAGCCACTGTGTAATGGGATGATTTGTTACTCAGCGATAGCTCACTGAAACAAGCTTCCTGATATCTTATCATTTTGTGTATTAGCTCACGTAAGCCTCACAGTCACCCTGTGTGGTAATAATTGTTATTCCCGTTACACAGATGAGGAACTGAGGGCACAGAGAAGTTAATGGAGTACTGGCAAGATATCTAGCACGTAGTAAGTGCTGAGTTTGTGATAGCTATTAGTCGTTAGCATGAAAATGTTCATAATCGTTAAAGAAGGGATAGTAAGACGATACAAGCATTATTAACCCATTTACTAGTGGTATGATTTTAGGTAAGTGACTTCCTCTCTCCAAGGCTCAATTTTGTCATTGTAAAATGGAGATTATAACAATGTTCGTCTCAGGGTCTGATTTAGCAAGCGCCTAGCATATGGCAGGGATAATTACTATGAAGCATACAGCCAAGATTATTGTAGACAGTGACCTTAGGACCACAGGAGGAAGCCAATTTCTTGGAAGTTCTAGTGGAGAGACAGACAGGTCATTGGTGATATTGTTGAAGTGCTGCATCAGGCTTCACCTGAAGTGGGTTCCTTCTGGACTTTGTCATTAGGGAAACCAGTAAACCTGGGTATCATTTACGCCAAGTTGAACTGGCTTTCCGTTACTTGGAACCAGCATCCTAACTGATTCTAGCGTTTTATTCATTTATTATTATTTTTTTTAATTTTTTTTTGTTAACATTTATTTATTTTTGGGACAGAGAGAGACAGAGCATGAACGGGGGAGGGGCAGAGAGAGAGGGAGACACAGAATCGGAAACAGGCTCC
>NW_024412425.1:748998-759522 GCF_014898765.1 Herpailurus yagouaroundi
TGGAACCAGCATCCTAACTGATTCTAGCGTTTTATTCATTTATTATTTTTTTTTAATTTTTTTTTGTTAACGTTTATTTATTTTTGGGACAGAGAGAGACAGAGCATGAACGGGGGAGGGGCAGAGAGAGAGGGAGACACAGAATCGGAAACAGGCTCCAGGCTCTGAGCCATCAGCCCAGAGCCTGACGCGGGGCTCGAACTCACGGACCGCAAGATCATGACCTGAGCTGAAGTCAGACACTTAACCGACTGCGCCACCCAGGCGCCCCCATTTATTTTTTGATTCATCAGCTACTGAATACCTACTGCATTCCAGGCACTGTTTCAGGTGCTGGTGTTATAATAGTAAACAAGGTCCTCCCAAGCTCTGACCTTGTTGGAACATCCATTCTCCTGGGGAAGGTGGATGGTCGGGAAATCAGTGTTGGGGATAAGAGCCTGGGAGACTGTTGGGGGGAGGGGGGTTGAGGAGAGGAGGGGTAGAGAGGGACAAACAGGGGGAGGGGAGGGGGCCTAAATAAGTTTTGTGGAAATGTTAATGGAGGAGAGACCTGGCCAAAAGGGAGGAAGCCAGCTGTGCGTGTGTTTTGGGAAGGACGTTCCAAGTAAAACTAGAGAGCAAATTCAGAGGCCCCAGGTATGCGGGGATGTGTTGGAGGAGCAGGAAAGAGTGAACTGGACCAGAGTGAACCAGTGGACGGGAAGGGGATGAGGGTCCGGGCCATACGAGCTTGGTTGGCAGACTTGAATTCGATTTGCAGTGAGGGGGGCAGACACGCAGTGCGTTTGGGACTCAAGAGCGATGCGATCTACCATCTTGGTAGGGTTCCTTTGGCCACTGCGTGGGCACCAGGGTGGAAGCAGCGCAGAGGCTGCATCTCTCCAGCTGAGAGATGGTGGTGGTTTGGCCAGAGGTGTGGCCGAATTTAGGACATAATTTGAAGGAAGAGTGGACAGGACTTGGGGTACAGGTGTGGGGTGAGAAGGAGGAGCCAACAGCTCTAAGTTTGGGAGGAAGTAGTACCAGGAACTGCCTGGGGGAGACCTGGAGAGGCTGCGGGTCTGTGAAATGTCCCTGTGGACTGGCCGAGCACGTGGGACGTATGAGTCTGGCATTCAGGGCTAGATCTGAGCTAGAGATACAAACGTGGGAGTCACTGGCATTTTCACAGCGTTAAGGCCCAGGATGAGATTGCTAAGGGTGAGTGGAGGTGGAGAGCAGGGGGCCCATGAGGAGTTAATGCAGTAATCTAGGTAAGAGATCACAGTGGCCTGCACCAGGGCAGGGGCAGGAGTGAGCAGTGCTCTGGAAACATCTGGAAGACAGAGCCCACAGTAGATTGGTCATGGGTGATGATGGAGAGAAATGGACTGGGGCCTGGTGAGGGCAGGATCAAGTCTGAACACGGGGCAGTGACTCTGCTTTCCTCTTTCCCCTGGGCCCTGTGGTCCCCACCTCCCTTTGCATTCTGCAGGCAGCTAGGCTGGCCCAGAGTAGACTCTTGCCCCGACTCTGTGTGACCTTCCAGGGCAGTGCCCTACAGCCCCTCGGGCCCCATTCCAGATTCCCCAGATGAGAATTGAATTGGGGTCCAGTGTCCAACCCAGCTGAACCTGTTGTAGCTGGAAGATTCCTTCTGGGAGGGGTGTGCACTGGGCAGTCACCTTCAGTGTCCACACTCATGGACTGTTTCTGGCGGTCAGTGTATGGAAGGCTGGCATGTGGGCAAGGGGAATAATTTGGTGCTGTTTTGACACCAACACACATCTGTGTGGCCTCAGATGTGCCCTGCCTCAGGTGAATGGGGTTGGGGAGACCATGAAGATGGGAATCTGGCAGGCTCTGGGCTCAGAAGGGGAAGGGTCAGGTTGGGAGAAGTCATGGGGATCTGGTGCAGCTTCTGCCGCCATCAGCATTGACAGTTCCTAGTCAGGGAGACACTCGTCGCTCCTGGGGAGACACACGTCCGCGGCGGCCTCCCCAGAGGAGCCCAGAGGAAGCATGTGACCTGGTCTAAGGTGTCAGGAAGGACTCCCCAGAGTAGAGAACACAGGAGGTGAGATCTGAAGAACCAGATGAAGGGAGCGAGGGATTCTGCTGGGCCAACTCATAGCCAAGTCCACAGCTACTTTAAAATGTTTTTATTTAATAATTTTGGGTTTACAGAAAGATTGCAAAGATAGTACAGAGACTTCCCGTACATCCTACACCCAGCTCCCCCGCACGTTAACATCTTACATAACAATAGTTTTACATTTGTCAAAACCAAGACGTTAACATTGGTTAGTGTTGGATTAACAGAAGTCCGAACTTTATTCATATCCCCCCCGTTTTTCCACTAATGTTCTTTTTCTGTTCCAGGATCCAATCCAGGATACCCCGTTGCATTTACTCGTCCTGTCTCCTTGGTCTCCTCCAATCTGTGACAGTTTCTCAGTCTTTCCCTGTCTTTCATGATCTTGACAGTTTTGAGGCATATTGGTCAGGTATTTTGTAGACTGTCCCTCAGTCTGGTATTTTTCATGTTCTCCCGGTTAGACTATAGGCTGGGGATGAATCCCACTGAGACTCAGGTGACCTCATTTCATGAAGGTGGCATCCACCAGGTATCTTGCCCGCGGTATTACTGTTCTGCCCTTTCCTTACCGTGCATGTGTTAGGAGCAAGTCACAGCATCCAGCGTACTCTCGAAGGGAGGAGAATTAAATTCCGTTTCCTAGAGGGAAAAATGTCAGATATTGTCTTCATATATAAAAACCACCACAGTAATTGATAAATGTGGGAAGATACTTTGAGGCTGTGCAAATGTCCGGTCTCCTCAAAGTTCCTCCCCCTGATTTTGGCATCCGTCAATGGATCTTGCCTGGCACAGTTAATATGGTGGTTGTCTTTTTTTTTTTTTTTTTTTTAAGTAGGCTCAACGCCCAACATGGGGCTTGAACTCGTGACCCTGAGATCAAGAGCTGCACGCTCTACTGACTATGCCAGCCAGGCACCCCTACTGTGGTGTTCTAATGACGCTGCTTTTCTGTTTCCCTCAGTTCTTCCCTGTATTTTATTTGGAGTTCTTCTGTATGAAGATTTGTCCATTCCACCCCATTTATTTTATTTGTACAGTCATTGATTTATATCAGTATGGACTCACGGATATTTTTTGTATTCTTTCGGTATAACCCAATACCATCAAAATTTTTTCACTCAGATTTTTACACGTTTGGCCTAGAGGCCCTGTCAGGTTGGCTCCTGTGTTCTTTACTCCTTTTTTTTTTTCTCACTCAAGCACCTCCTTACTTTCCAGCACTGTAAGGAGCCCCAGGCTTATCTGGCACTTTCCCTGGTCCTTTTGCTGGAGAATGGTAGTAGGAACCAAGGTCTGCGCCCTGGGTGTTTTCATTGCCGGGTGTCACTGCTTCCAGTCGCTCTCAGCTGACAAAGCTAGAAGATGTATGTCTGTATACAAACCGACGGGTACATACACATCTGCATCTCTGAGCGTGTGTGTGCAGGTGGATGTCTGTGTCAATGCTGATGAGTGCACACTGGCCAGCTCTGACTCTACTCTAGCCCTGGAAGGTCCACTCCTGCCTACCCGCCCCCCGCCCCGCCCTTGCTTTCTTTGTAACTTCTTTCTCTGACAATGAGAACCTGGCTCAGTGGGCACCTTTTAGTGCTCATCTTGTTGGCCACTGTGGCAAAAATCAGCAGTGTTGGCCTTTCCTGCCTTCTCTAAGGACACTCTCCCCTTGGTTTCTGTGATGCTGCTGTCCCCTGATTTTTCTCCTCTGTCTTATTTCTTTGCAATAAGTTCCTCTGATTTCACCAATTCCTTAAGTGTTGGGGGCTCTTCTCTCCTCCCAGCCCCTGGGCCATCTTATCCACTTTTATGGTCTGTTTCCTGTCTCTGTGCTGGTGATGCCCATTCTCTGTCCTTAGCCCCAACCTCTACCTTTAGCCCCACGCTTGGGCATCCTGCGGCTTCATAAAGGCCCCTCACCCTCAGCCCTGAGTGACCCCTGGGCCCTTAACACTCAGTGTGTCCCAAATTCCAAACCTTCTCCTCCAGGGGTGGCTCCTCCATATCCCAAGTTTCCACAAAGAACCCTGGGCCTCATCCTTGATGCTTTCCTCCCCAACACATGCGCGCACACGCGCCCAGCCTGACCCATCAGCCTCCATGCCTTGTGCACTAGGCCTCCTAGATACCTCTCCCACCTGCCCTCTTCTCCCCTTTCATGGCCCTGCCTTGGTCTAGCCCCACCTCTCCCACCTCATCTCGCCTGGCCTCCTCCCTGGGCCCCTGGCCTCCTTTTTCTCACTTTCACCCACCTCCACTTGGCAGTTAGAGGGAGTTCTGTAAAACACCAATCTGATCACGTGTTCCTGCTTGAAGCCTTTCCGTGTTTCTCCAGCATCCTAAGGACAAGGTTCTAACTGATCCTGAAGGCCTGGTGTGATGTAGCCCCTGACCATCACTCTGCCTGTCTCCCCAACTGTCTAAGCTCCAGACACACAGAACGTGACGTCACCAGCTCTCTCACCGGGGCCTGTGCGTGGCCCCTCCCCCTGCCCCGCCCCCTCCAGTCTAGTCAATCCCGCCCAACCCACACTCCACCCTCGGTCTTCCCACGCAAAAATTTTGAAAGGATCCCAGACATCATCATCTATAAGGACGGTGAACAAAATGTAACCAGTGGTCATTTCTGAGTGTCGGAAGGGGGCAAGGGCCTTTACTTTTAAGAAATTTTTTGCAGTGACTGTTTTCATTGAACACCAACATAACACCAACAGTAGTTGTGGGAGAAAAAGCTAGCAAGGGAGAAAATCCCATCATGTTTGAATTTTAAGAGGAAAAAACATTCAGGAAGCGTCTTATAACTTCAAACATTCTGCAGCGGCAGGAAAAGCGCGGTCTTTCTCTGTGTGCACGGTAACAGTCATCAGGCCAGAATGGAATTGCAAATACCCAGCTAAGGGGATTTTTCTCCTACTGATTTTCACAGTGATTGTAAACACAACTTGTGTAACTTCTCTAAATGGTGTGATGCAAGCGTTTGGAACAACTGTCATATATAACACGGTTTCGTAGGTGTGAAGGAAGGCAACTGAAGTATATCGACCTAGGGAGAATTCTTGTCTTTACTCTGATACCAGGGACTATTGGGACAATGAACTCCATTTAAAGGAAGTAGGAACACATCTGCGTGGAGACACCCTGTGGTTTTGAACCTGGCTGGCATGTGCTTTATCATGACAACTGCCTGCATTTACCTGGCTCCTTCTTCATGCCAGGTGCCTTCCTAAGCCCTTTCCATGCATGAATTCAGTAATCCTCAGCCCTCGGGCAGCTACTGTTGTCATCCCTGGGTTTCCATGAGGTGTGAGAGTTGACATCGGGGACTTCAGGTTCCCTAGCTAGTAAGTGACAGCACCAAGATTCGAACCCAAGAGTTGGAATCTGCCTTGACCCACCTTCCTCCCGGATTCCATTCTTAGAGGATGACCACATTTCTGATCATGCGATTTCTTCTTTTCGGAAGAAGGACTTCAGTGAGCTTCTCCATCTGCTAAAATATTTTTTGACATCCGCAACTATTTATAAAGAACAACACGTTTTTTCGCTTTTAAGGAAAATTTCAAACAAACACAAAAGCGGAGGGAAAGTCTAATGAATGTCCCATCTCTCAGCTTCAACAGTCATGGCCATTCTTGTTCCATCCATATCCTGCACATTTTCTCCCCTGCTCAGTTACTCTACAGTAAATACAAGTATGTTGTATTAAAAGACCTTTTTTAAAGAAAAGGTCACCTACCATTCCTTGCCCCCAGTCCTCCCCCCTTTGGCAAAGTGACCGCCTTCCTGATTCTCTGTTCCCTTTCCCCTTGTTTTCCAAATGCAGACGGATCTGTGTGTGGTGTGCCACTATCACCAGGCTCTGTCCCTGGCTCGTTTCCTGTAACCCTACCCCCAGGCGCTTCTCGAGCCTGAAAACTGTCCCTCTTAGTGACCACGGACAGGCTGGTGTTGTTTGGCCTGCCCAGCCTCTGCAATGGGACATTTAATCTGCTTGTGGCGTTTTGCCATGATAGTGGCCTCTGCCCTTATTTGGGTTATTTTCTGGATGCCCTCTCCACTCAACCCAGGTCAGGACTCCTGAACTTGTACACAGTAACCCCACTTTAAGCACACATCCTTACCACGGTCAGAATGAAACAGGGATTTGGGTCCTTCTCTATTAATTGCCTAGGGGCTCCATGAGGTCAGGAATCAGGTCTGTCCTTGTCCCTGCTGTGTCCCCAGCATCACCGAGCACAGGGCCTGGGATGCAGTAGGTGCTCAGGAGTGGTGATGCACTAATGAATGAATGATTGCCAAGGTCAGTAGCTGAGTGTTTGTCACGAGGGCAACAGGAAGCCACAGAAGTGTTTCAGACAGAACTGGACCCATTTTTCTCAAAACTCAAGTGCGTATGAATCCCCTGGGATCCTGTTAAAATGGAGATCCTGAGTTACTGGGGCTAGGGAGGGCCTGCGATTCTGTACTTCTAGCAAGCTCCCCACTGACGCCAGTGCTTTGGGTAGCAAGGGTCTAGCTGTGCTGCTCAGTGCAGCACGTGGCTGTCGAGCACTTGAAATGTGGCCAGTGTGAACTGAGATGTACCCGCAGTGTAAGATGCCCACCAGATTTCAAAGACTTAGTACAAAAAAAAGAGAATGTAAAATATCTCATTAATAATTTTTATATTGATCACATGTTAATATGGTAATATTTTGGCTATATCAGGTTAAATAAAATAGATTATTAAAATTCATTTCAACTGTTTCTTTTTAACGTGGCTACTAAAAATTTTTTAATTATGTTGTGACTCATAGGTGGGGTTCTCATTATGTTTCTGTTGGATGGTGCTGGTCTAGAACATTCCACACTCCCTCTCACCTCTAAACATTTGCACATGCTCTTTCCACCTTTTGGAGCACCGCTCTTCCTCCTGATCGCCTCTTCACAACTAACTCCATACAGCTTTTGGGTCTCGATGTCTCCTCCTCCAGAAAGCCTTCCTTGACCCCCAGGGTGGGTCAGGTGCCCCTTCTGGGGTTCTACAACTCCGGCTTTCCCCCATCTCAGCCCTGACGGTCTGTGATGTCAGCGTCTCATGTCTGCCTCCCTCTCGAGACAGATAAATCCACGAGGATGCAGACAAAGCCTGTGCTGGTCACCATTTTATCTCCAGAACCTGGCCCAGAATGACTAAATATTTGTTAACGGAATGAAGAAGTGACAAGAAGTGGGCCGTCCTCATGTTACAGCTCTGGAACCGCACTGGGAAGCCAGCTTTAGAGGTCTTGTTTCGATGTGCCCGCCACCTGCACATCTTTCCCGGTTTCCCTGGGGGTGCGGTAGACACATGGTGGGTCTCCTCGGTCCCTCCGTAGAATTGTCCTGCTTCTGCCCCTGAGCTGCCTGGGGCTCCCGTCTTAGCGTGTGTCCTCTGCTGATGGCACAGCTCTGAATGAGGACTCCTTTGTTAATTCACACAAGCTGTTGCTGGTACGACACAAATTTTGATAACGATTTCCCCCAGTCTGAGATTTCTTTTTCTCTTATTTGCACAGAAACATTACCTTTAGGGGCGCCTGGGTGGCTCAGTCGGTTAAGCTTCCGACTTCATTTAGGCTCAGGTCATGATCTCACGATTTGTGGGATTGAGCCCCGCCTCTCTGCAATGACAGCACAGAGCCTACTTGGGATTCTCTCTCTCTCGCTCTCTGTCTGCCCCTCTCCTGCTCGCATACACCCTTTCTTTCTCTCTCCCTCCCTCCCTCTCTCTCTTTCTCTCTCTCTCCCTCTCTCTCTTCCTCTCAAAATAAATAAATAAACTTAAAAAAAAAAAGGAACATTGCTTTTAAAAAGTGGTCATTAAGAAATTGTTGGTCTTCTCCTTTGAGACTCTTCTATGCTTCACTAGTTTTGTAATTAATTTGATACAAAGAGATGCTCCACTTCATAAGTAATCAGAGGAAGACCAACAAAGATGGCACTGAGGTCATCTTCCTCCCAGTCCAGCCTGCTTGTTCATGTGTCCTCGCTGCAGGCCCCCCACTGTCAGCGTTGCCCTGGACTTGGTTGCCACACTCTCCCCGCCCCCATCCATCACATCCCTGCTTTGTCATCCCCACCCTGCCCATGTCCCTACCCATCCTAGACTCAAAATTATAATCACTAATGGGGTGCCTGGGTGGCTCAGTCGGTTGGGCGTCCGACTTCAGCTCAGGTCATGACCCCACGGTTCACGGTTCATGAGTTCGAGCCCCGTGTCAGGCTCTGTGCTGACGGCTCGGAGCCTGGAGCCTGCTTCAGATTCTGTGTCTCCCTCTCTCTCTGTTCCTCCCCTGCCTGCACTCTGTCTCTGTCTCTGTCTCTCTCTCTCAAAAACAAATAAAGATTTTTTAAAAATTAAAATTAAAAAATTATAATCACTAAGTTCCCTTCTTCCTCTATCTTGACCCCACCCAGCTGACCAAAGCCAGCCGGTAATTGTAGAAACACCTAGAGGGGAAAAGAGAGGGCCACACTGAGATTCTATTTTATGTCTTCAAATGAGCAAAACTTCAGATGACTGTAGGTGACAATGGGGATTAGCAGGGCACCTCATGCACTCCAGGTGAAGGAGGAAGTCAGTGCAACCATCTGAAGAATCATTTGGTATTTGAAAAATTCAGCCATGTTGAAGCTTTGAGTCCCTTATACTCAGCATCTCCATTCCTGGATACTTAACGAGAAGAAACGTGAGCATGCGCGCTGGGTGAGGCGTCCCAACAATGTTTGTAGTGATTCACCAACAGCAAATTGGAAACAAACCTGACGTCCATTAAAAGGAGAATGGTTAGGGGCGCCTGGGACGTCCATTAAAAGGAGAATGGTTAGGGGCGCCTGGGTGGCCCAGTTGGTTAAGCGTCCGACTCTTGATTTCAGCTCAGGTCATGATCTCATGGTTGTGAGATGAACCCCGTGTCAGACTCCACACTAAGCATGGAGCCTGCTTGAGATTCTCCCTCTCTCTCTCTCTCTCTCTCAGAATGAATAAATGAATAAATAATTAATAAAATACATGAGAATGGATGAATTGTGGTATATTCGCACAGAAGAGTATAATGTAGCAGGACAGACCTACAAAGGCATGAGGATAACATTGAGTGAATAGACCCCCACCAAAGAACTTTGCTTGCTTGTTTTTTTTGGGTTTTTTTGTTTTGTTTTGTTTTGTTTTTTTTATTTACATCCAAGTTAGTTAGCCCATAGTGCAACAATGATTTCAGGAGTAGATTCTTTAGTGCCCCTTACCCATTTAGCCCATCCCTGCTCCCACAAACCCTCTGTTTGTGCTCCATATTTAAGAGTCTCTTATGTTTTGTCCCCCTCCCTGTTTTTATATTAGTTTCCCTTCCCTTATGTTCATCTGTTTTGTCTCTTAAAGTCTTCATATGAGTGAAGTCATATGATATTTGTCTTTCTCTGACTAATTTCACTTAGCATAATACCCTCCACTTCCATCCACGTAGTTGCAAATGGCAAGATTTCATTCTTTTTGATTCCCGAGTAATACTCCATTGTGTATACATACCACATCTTCCTTATCCATTCATCCATTGATGGACATTTGGGCTCTTTCCATACTTTGGCTATTGTTGATGGTGCTGCTATAAACATGGGGGTTCATGTGTCCCTTCGAAACAGCACACCTGTATGTATCCCTTGGATAGATACCTAATAGTGCAATTGCTGGGTCATAGGGTAGTTCTATTTTTAGTTTTTTGAGGAACCTCCATACTGTTTTCCAGAGGGGCTGCACCAGCTTGCATTCCCAAGGACTTTGCTCTCTTTGCTTTTTATCTCCAGCTTCTAGAACTGTGCCTGGCAATTAGTTGGCATTCAATAAACATTCAATTTTAAGTAAAATTTGTATTGAAGTATAATTTAATTAAATTTGATCTTAAATGATTGGATTTCACAACCCTGGGACACCCTACCCCTGGCTTTCTTGCTCTGTGAAATAATGCATTTCCTTCTGATTCAAGCCCTTTCGATTTGGGTCCTCTTACGTGCAACCAAATGCATCATAACAGGTGACGCACATGGTGAATGAGTTACCGCTAACATTTTAGGGGGTCCTGCTATGTGTCAGGCACTGTGTCGAGGGCTTTACCTGCGTGACTTCTTTGAATTTTCACAACACCCCTGTGAGGTTAGTTTTGGGTCCTCCATTTAACTGAGTGCATCCTAAAAGGACTGCAGATGGTCTTGCTTGGTCTTGCCATCCATTGGATGCCTCCTGGGTCTAGACACACTGCTGTGCCCACCATCACCTTCAAGGAGTTCTAACATTTCAGTCACATATTTAAGGTCAAAGGAAAGTTTTCTTTTTTTTATTATTTATTTTTTTTATTTATATATGAAATTTATTGTCAAATTGGTTTCCATACAACACCCAGTGCTCATCCCAAAAGGTGCCCTCCTCAATACCC
>NW_024412425.1:759532-760107 GCF_014898765.1 Herpailurus yagouaroundi
CCAGCATCTATAGTCTCCTGATTTGTTCATTTTGGCCACTCTGACTGGCGTGAGGTGATATCTGAGTGTGGTTTTGATTTGTATTTCCCTGATAATGAGCGACGTTGAGCATCTTTTCATGTGCCTGTTGGCCATCCGGATGTCTTCTTTAGAGAAGTGCCTATTCATGTTTTCTGCCCATTTCTTCACTGGGTTATTTGCTTTTCGGGTGTGGAGTTTGGTGAGCTCTTTATAGATTTTGGATACTAGCCCTTTGTCCGATATGTCATTTGCAAATATCTTTTCCCATTCCGTTGGTTGCCTTTTCGTTTTGTTGGTTGTTTCCTTTGCTGTGCAGAAGCTTTTTATCCCAGTAGTTCATTTTTGCTTTTAATTCCCTTGCCTTTGGGGAGGTGTCAAGTAAGAAATTGCTATGGCTGAGGTCAGAGAGGTCTTTTCCTGCTTTCTTCTCTAGGGTTTGGATGGTTTCCTGTCTCACATTCAGGTCCTTTATCCATGTTGAGTTTATTTTTGTGAATGGTGTGAGAAAGTGGTCTAGTTTCAACCTTCTGCATGTTGCTGTCCAGTTCTCCCAG
>NW_024412425.1:760207-812906 GCF_014898765.1 Herpailurus yagouaroundi
CTAGTTCTGGGGTTTCTATTCTATTCCATTGGTCTATGTGTCTGTTTTTGTGCCATCAAAGGAAAGTTTTCTGTATTCACCTTATAAGAGCCACCGGAGGCATCCCAGTGGTTCCCGTTATCTACAACATAACAAACCACCCCAAATCTTAGCAGCTTGAAACAATTTATTATTATGTCACCTGCTTCTGTGGGTTGACTGGGCTCCACTGGGCAGTTCTTGCTTAAGGACACTCCTACCATTGCAGTTGGACATTAGCTGGGTCTGCAGTTACCTGAGTCCTGACTGGCTGGATGTCAAGATGGCTGGCTCACATGGCTGGCAGTTGACATTGACTGTGGCCGTGGGCTGTGGCTGGAGTGCCCATATGTGGCTCTGTTGGGCTTCTCAGCATGGTGGCTCCAAGAGGCAGCATTCCAAGAGTGAGCTTTCCAAAAGACCCAATCAGAAACTGGAAGGCTTCTTACAATCTAGCCTCAGAGGGTCATTTCCTCTGTATTCACTTGGTAAATCAGGAAGGGCAGGCTGGATCCAGGGAGAGGGCACCTGATCATCTCTCTCTGTCTCTCTTTCTCTAAATGTTTATTCATTTTTGAGAGAGAAACAGAGGGCAAGTGGGAGAGGGTCAGAGAGAAAGGAAGACACAGAATCTGCAGCAGGCCCCAGGCTCTAAGCTGTCAGCACAGAGCCCGATGCGGGACTCAAACTCACAAACTGTGAGATCATGACCTGAGCCAAAGTCAGACGCTTAACTGACTGAACACCCAAGTGCACCTCTCTCTCTCTCTTTTTAAATGTTGATTTATTTTTGAGAGAGAGAGAGTAGGGGAGAGGCAGAGAGACAGAGGATCCAAAGCAGGCTCTGTGCTGATAGCAGAGCCCAATTCAGGGCTCGAACTCATGAACCACAAAATCCTGACCTGAGCCGAAGTCAGACGCTTAACTGACTGAGCCACCCAGGTACCCCCCCCCCCCGCTGCCCCCCGCCAATCATCTCTTGATGGGAGAAGCAGTATGCGTGCACTCCAGGTGTCTGCTTACATTGACATTTTACAGTTTGTTATGACTCATCACCAGGAATGGCCAAGCATTGAGGTGCATCCTTTCTTCCTTCCCTCTCTCTCCATGGTGCCACTATCTCCAGGACTCCCAGCCAGAACCTTCACCTGGCATCAGGCCTTCTGTTGGGAGGGTCAGAGGCGGTTTAAGGTTTCACACGATCGGACTTTTCTCTGATGTCCTTCAGCTTTGAAAATTTTACCTTTTCATTGTTAAGTATTTTTTTTTTTTTACGAGAGCATAATAATACATGCTATAAAGTGCACAGATCTTAAGTTTAGTGTAGGTGAATACATTTCCACATCCAGCTCCATGGCTGGGACTACTGAGGTGTGCGAGACAGATCATCACCTGTCCTTGTGACACTCATGGTCAAGTTACTGGTCTCTGAGGAGCGGTCTGGTTCTCTGGGGGTTTTCTAGACAAACCTTCTGGGTGTAGGAAAACAGAAAGCCTATTCAGAACTGCTTTTATCTCCTCCTTCAAATATTTGTATTTTAGTGCATGTCTTATATTGTACATATTAGTACAGGGCAACTTGTCGATTACACACATATAGTGGAGATGCGAACGGGAAACTTCTGGGGGCTATGTGGTCAAAAGGTCAGAGGTCTTCTGGTCTAGAGTTAGGGGGAGACACAAACATGACAACTGAAGGTAAGGTGGTATTCTAATCGAGGCATCACTAGCCCCCATGGCATTGAAAGGACTGGGGATTGGAGGGGGTGAGGGATGGGGGATGTCATTGGTGGTTTTCTGGACGAGAGGACAGTAAAGCTGAGATATGAAGGATGAGAAAAGTCTCAAACTTTATGTACAGAGACTCCAGAAATGACATTGTGGTGCAGTTAAAAAAAAATGCAACTTGGGGTGAGTGGGTGGCTCAAGTGGGTGAGTGTCTGACTCTTGATTTCAGCTCAGGTCATGTTCTCATGGTTCGTGGGTTCAAGCCCTGCATCGGGCTCCGTGCTGGCAGTGCAGAGCCTGCTTAGGATTCTCTCTCTCTGCCCTTACCCCACTTACGTTCTCTCTCTCTCTCTCTCTCTCTCTCTCTCTCTCTCTCTCTCTCTCGTTCTCTATCTCTCTCAACAAATAAACTTTTTTTTTTAAAGAGACAGACTTTTTTTAAATTTTTTTTTAACGTTTTTATTTATTTTTGAGACAGAGAGAGACAGAGCATGAACGGGGGAGGGTTAGAGAGAGAGGGAGACACAGAATTGGAAGCAGGCTCCAGGCTCTGAGCCATCAGCCCAGAACCCGACGTGGGGCTCGAACTCACGGACCGCGAGATTGTGACCTGAGTCAAAGTCGGCCGCCCAACCGACTGAGCCACCCAGGTGCCCCCAAATAAACTTTAAAAAATATATATTTTAAAATATGCAACTGATTGTAAACAGCATCCAGGGGTTTTTTTTAATTTTTTTTAATGTTTATTTTTGAGACAGAGAGAGACAGAGCATGAATGGGGGGAGGGTCAGAGAGAGAGGGAGACACAGAATGTAAAGCAGGCTCCAGGCTCTGAGCTCTCAGCACAGAGCCCGACACGGGGCTTGAACTCACGGACCATGAGATCATGGCCTGAGACGAAGTCGGACGCTTAACCGACTGAGCCACCCAGGTGCCCCAACAGCATCCAGATTAAGAAACAGTGTGGGTAGAGCACCTGGGTGGCTTAGTCGGTTAAGCGTCCGACTCTTGATTTGGGCTCAGGTCATGATCTCATGGTTTGTGAGTTCGAGCCCTGTCAAGCTCTGTGCTGGCAGGGAGGTGGAGCCTCCTTGGGATTCTGTCTCCCTCTCTGCCCCTCCCCCACTTGCTCTCCATCTCTCTCTCAAAATAAATAAAAATAAACTTTAAAAAAAAAAAGAAAGAAAAGAAACAGTGTAGCTAGGTCCCAGAAGCCCCCCCAGCCCTTACCTCCCTGTGGCATATTATAGTTTCTAGAAATGTTTATACCCACGTCTCCTGCTCCACATGCTCTTTGCACAACATGCCACATGAAGAGATGACCACTCCTCTTGATCCTGGGCAGACATTTATGACCAAGAGAGTATGGCAGAAATGACACTATGTGACATCTGACGCCATAAAAAACAGTGCAGTTCCTGCCTGATTCTCTCGGAATGCTTACCTTTGGCACCCAGCCGGCATATGAGGGAGATCAGGACACATGGATGGCAAATGTGGGAGCCTTCTGGCCAATAGTCAGCATCAACTGCCAAACCTGTGAATGAGGGAGCCTTCAAGATGGCCCCAGCTCTGGGGCGCCTGTGTGGCTCAGTCAGTTAAGCGTCCGACTTCAGCTCAGGTCATGATCTCACAGTTTGTGGGTTTGAGCCCTGCATCGGGCTCAGAGCTGACAGCTCAGAATCTGGAGCCTGCTTCAGATTCTCTGTTTGCCTCTCTCTCTGCCCCTCCCCCGCTCATTCTCTCATTCTCTCTCTCTCTCTCTCTCTCTCTCTCTCTCCCTCTCCTTCTTCTCAAAAATAAATAAACTTAAAAAAAAAAGAAAAGAAAAGATGACCCCAGCTCTGACCACCGTCTGACTATAAGCACATGAGAAACCCCAAGCAAAAACTACTTGGCTGAGCTCAGCTAACTGCCAGAAACATGAGTAGTACCAGTGATCCATTATTATTGTTTTATGTCACTAAGTTGAGGGAAGCTTGTTATGTAGGAAAAATAACTGATACACACCCCCCCCCACTGATAACCACCCTGCTGATTGCTAACACCATAGGTTTTTTGTTTTTTGGTGTGGGTTTTTTGTTTTGTTTGTTTGTTTTGCCTGATTCTTTATATAAATGAAATAGTAAATTACATCAACTTCTGGGTTTTCTCTTTTACCACGATCTCTGTGCTTGGGCCCATCTTAAGGGAGTTTTAAGGAGTAGGTACACATTTTGGCTTTCTGGCACCCTGTCCTTTGAGGGTGGTGTAGTAGACACTGGTTATATTGGTCTGTCCAGCCTCCATTCCCTTTTCTGGTTACCCCGAATTCACACACACACACACACACACACACACACACACACACACACACACTGTCGGTCTATGTTTTGGATGCAGCTGAGCTCATCTCTCTGGGGACGAGCCCGTAACCCAGGCCTGATCATGAGAATCTTCCACCTCCCTGCCCACAGTGATTGTTCAGCAGTGGGTTGGTGGCCCCGGCCTGGCCGGTGAGAGCCCGGGTGGGCTGAGATAGGAAGAAAGGGGATCTATCTCCTTTTGTGATGTGGTTCCCTGCTGTGGAATCTAAGGCTAGAGCAGCTGGTCGCCAGTGTGAGAGGCAAGCTCGCCTGAAAATGAAGACAACACAGGAAGGCAGAGTGAGGGCTGGAGAGAGTAAGAGAGAATCCAGACCACCTACCTCCTTGGCCTCGGGTCCACGGCAAACTTAACCCGTTTCAGTTACGTGAGCCTATAAGTATCTTTCACACTTAAGCCAGTTTGAATTTGGGTTTTCTGTCATTTGTGGCCAAAGGAGTCCCGGCAAAGCGGCTGTGCACGTCATTTTCTCACGGAGCCCCGGTGGACGTTTCCATTTGCTGGACTCCGTCCTCACGTGGGAAAGGCAGTACCCTCGCTTCCTAGTGTGGAATCTGGACCAGGAGCCTCAGCATCGCCCAGGGCCTCGTGAGAAGTGCACATTCTTGGATCCGTCTTCAGGGAACCACCAGCTCTGGAGTGGGCTCCAGCAAGTGTCTTAGAAGCCCTCCAGGGGCCGCTTGCTGAAGCGGGTGGAGCAGAGAGGGCCCCTGCTTGAGGTTCAAGCTGCGTCTCTACCTCTGGCTCGGAGTTTAGGTGAAATACGGCAATGATCCTGCCTCACCTTTTCCACCTGTAAAATGATGCACCTCCTATTTTTTTAATGTTTATTTTATTTTAGAGAGAGAGTGTGTGAGCAGGGGAGGTATGGGGGGGGGGGGGATGGGGAGGACGGAAGATCCAAAGCCAGGCTCTGCGCTGACAGCAATGAAGCAGTGGAGCCCGGTATGGGGCTCGAACTCACCAACCATGAGATTATGACCTGAGCCGAAGTCCAGTGCTCAACCGACTGAGCCACGCAGGCACCCCAAGATAATTCTCAGCCTCCTTTAATGATCTGGATCAGTCATTCCTAAGTGAGGATCCACCGGTCACTCTTTTTTTATTTTTTTAATATTTGTTTATTTTTGAGAGAGAGAGCACAGGCAGGGGAGGGTCGGGGAGGGCGGGGGGCGGGGGGGAGCAGAGATTCCAAAACGGGCTCTATGCTGACAGCAGCGAGCCTGACGCGGGGCTTGAACTCACCAGCCTTGAGATCACGACCTGAGCCGAAGTTGGACGCTTAACCGACTGAGCCACCCAGGCGCCCCTCCTGTTTTGTAATGCTGTTGTGTGGACCGGTGTGTCACTAGAGGTAAATCACCGGGAAGAATGCCTGGCACCCCGTCCATGCTCCTTAAAGTGAGATCGGTGGTTTTCAGACTTGGTCGCGCATTAGAATCACCTTGGCGGGCTTGTTGAAACATCCATTGCTAGGCCTTCCCCTCCCCTCGGAGTTTCTTGCCTCTTGTTAAAGGGAGCCTGGGAATCTGCATTTTGAACGAATTCTCAGGCCGAACTGATGCTGCCAGTCCCGGGGACCCTACTTTGAGAACCGCTGACTTAGATGTCACCGTTGCCGGTCTCCAGCTCCCTCTCTGGTGCTTCTGCAGTCACCTCAGGTGCTCTGGAATCGCTCTTTCCGCTGACTCAGGCCTCTGTCCCCCCCTCTCCCTCCCCTCTGGCACCAGTCTTGATAGTTGGATTCTCTGTGCTGGTAATTGGAGCTCCGAGCCCAGCTTTCCGCTGAGAGTGGCCCCAGGCTCCACCTGTTCAGGGCACCTGATTGATGGTTCCATCCACCACAACTGTTCCTTTTTTGGCGGCCTTCAGAACAGTCTCCAGCTTTCTTACATAAGCAGACACCTTTCCTCCCAACCCCGGGGAAGGGGCCACATCACTCCTGACACCGGCTGTCCGGCTGTCTGTCCACGCCAGCCTCGACCACCCCCACTCACCCGACCCCCATCACAGACTTCCTTTGCTTTGCCGACACAAAGGGCTTTCAAGGCAGCGCCGGGGGTGCCTGGGTGGCTCAGTCGGTTGGGCATCTGACTTCGGCTCAGGTCATGATCTCACGGTTCGTGAGTTCAAGCCCCACATGGGGCTCGCTGCTGTCAGCGCGGAGCCCGCTTTGGACCCTCTCCCTCTCCCTCTCTCTCTCTGCCCCTCCCCTCGCTTGCGCTCTCTCCACCTCTCGCAAAACTAAACATCGAAAAATAACTAAATTTTCAAAAATAAAGGCAGGGCCAGACACCTGAGACTAATGTCACATTGTGTGTCAGCTATACTCAAATTTTTACAGAATTAAAAATTACAAAATAAAGACAGGGCCAATCGAGCCCCCTCGGCCAAACTCCTCCGTCATGCGGCCTGCTAGCTGGAGCAAGGAGGTCAGTGCGGCTGGAGCTGAGCACGAAGGGGAGGGTGGCAGATCAGGGCAGAGAGAGACAGATCGTACAAGGCTTTATGTCATGAGAAGAGCTAACAGTGGTAAAGTGTTTAAATCATTTTTTAAATTGTGTATATATTGTGTACATAGTACTATATATATATACACTATACTTGTATAAACACATATACATATGTATACTATATTTACATTATATATAATACTACATAGGATATCGTATATCTTTGTACACACATATTTGCACATTTATACATAACTATATCTACATATAGTTAAAAAAAATTATACAGTGAGCACACATGTAGCCACTACACAGGTAAGAAATGGGACATAGCCAGTCAAAATCATCCCTAACTTTTGTCAATCCTGGACCAAAAGTACAAATGGAGGCACATGGGTTCACACCCATCTCTTCCCACTTCTGTCCACATCCTGAATCCTTGAGGGGTCATCCATGCGTTTATGTGGACACCCTCATCTCCATATGAAAATGTGGTCCATCTCCCAGATCACCTCTTGCCCACCCCTTGGATCTAGAGGCGTGCAGACCAGCATGACCTGGCCTGGGTGTCGGGGGCCAGGTGGGCTGGGAAGAGGCGCATACAGGTGCTGGAAGGTTCAGGAACACTTGGCTAGGGGATTCTAGAGAATTGGGTACTCAGCATGGTCTAGAACTTCACTGTCCAAGAAGGTAGCCACTAGTCACATACGGCTATTTAGATTTAAATTAATAAAAATGAAATAAAATTTTAAAATTCAGTTCCTCAAAAAAGAAAAAGAAAAATTCAATTCCTCAGTAACACTGGCCACATTTGAAGTGCTCGGTGGTTACGTTAGGCTGGTGTGTATCATACTGGACAGTGCACGTAGAGAACATGTCTATTATTGCAGAATGTTCTATGGGACAGTGCTAGTTAGGAAGGAAGCGTGGTAAGGGTTCTGTAAGACAGGGAAGTATGACCCCTAAAAAGCAGGCAACAGAAACTGCCTATGAGAATAAACAGAAGTTGGATTTAACAGACAAAGCCTTCAAAATAGCATATGTTCAAATAACCAAGAGGAATCATGATTTTAAAAGTAAAGGGAAGTTAGACAATAATGACTTACCAAATTGAAAATATCAATTAAGAGTTAGACATTACAGGGGTGCCTGGGTGGCTCAGTTAAGTGTCCAACTTCGGCTCAGGTCATGATCTCACGGTCCGTGAGTTCGAGTCCCGCATCAGGCTCTGTGCTGATCGATAGCTCAGAGCTGGGAGCCTGCTTTGAATTCTGTGTCTCCCTCTCTCTCTGCCCCTCTCCTGCTCACTCTCTCTCTCTCTCAAAAATAAACGTTCAAAAAAAAGAGTTGGGCATTATAAAATAGAGCCAAATGGAAAGCTGGAGCTGAAAAGTACAATAACTGAAATGAAAACTCACTAGAGGGGCTCACCAGTAGATCTGAACTGACAGAAGAAAGAATTAGCAAATGAAGATAGATATCATGCATTTCAAAGAATGGGGAGAAAAAAGAATGAAAAAAAATGAACAGAGAGCCCCAGAAAAATGCAGCACACCATTAAGCAATATACACATAATGGGAGTACCAATAAGGAGAAAAATTACTCTAAGAACTAGTTAAGAAATATATTCTAGGGGCATCTGGGTGGCTCAGTTGATTAAGCATTCGACTCTTGATTTCAGCTCAGGCCATGATCTGACAGTTTGTGAGTTCGAGCCCCGCATTGGGGCTGACAGCACAGAGCCTGGAGCCCACTTTGAGTTCTGTGGCTCCCTCTCTCTCTCTGCCCCTCCCCTGCTCATGCTCTCTCTCTCAAAAACAAATAAACATTGAAAATTTTATTAAAATTAACATAATGTAAGAGAAAGCAGTTGAGGAAGAATAGAGGAGGAAAAAGGACGTGAGACACATCGAATATAAAAAGTGAGAATTACCAATCAGGGGTGAATACTTGCTTTACATTTGTGTGACTAAAGAGTCATTCTCATGACTTTTCCAGAAGACAGAAGTTCTGTTCCAAGAGAGCTGGATATTTCCACTATCCAGAAACAGAAATAGGCAGGATTTAATTTTTTTAATAAGACAAAACAAAAAAGTGGCAAAAATTTTAAGGTACTGAAGAATATAATGAAAAGCAAAACCAATGAATATATACGTATATGAATATATATGTATATTCATTCACAATATATGTGTATATATATATATATATATATATACACACATATATATTCATTCTCAAGTCAGTTAACATACCGTGTAGTCTTGGTTTCAGGAATAGAATCCCGTGGTTCATAACTTACATATGACACCCAGTGCTTATCTCACAACCAACAATTTTTAACCTCAAGATCTGAGCCCTGGGTGTACTTGTCACTACTGGGCTTAACATTTGTTTTGATTACAAAATAATATGCCGTATTTGATCAAACTTAAGATGCCTTGTATTATGAAATACAGCATTGCCCTATTTACCACTAGGACGGAAAAACTGCTAGCAGTTATGCTGACACAATGCGTTGTTACCACTTACAGTATTTAGCATATATTTGCTAAAAGAGCACTTTTAGATTTATTTAGAAAAAAAATTTTTTAAGATTTTATTTTTTTAAGTAATCTCCACACCCAACACGGGGCTCAAACTCACAACCCCAAGATCAAGAGTCACAAGCTCCACCGACGGAGCCAGCCAGGCACCCCCTAGAAAAAGATTTTTTTTTTTAAATTTTTTAAAATTATTTATTTATTTTTGAGAAACAGAGTGAGACAAAGCATGAGCGGCGGAGGGGCAGAGAGAGAAGGATATACAGAATCTGAAGCAGGCTCCCGGCCCTGAGCAAGCCGTCAGCACAGAGCCTGATGCGGGGCTGGAACCCACGAACTGTGAGATCATGACCTGAGCCGAAGTCGGACGCTCAACCGACTGAGCCACCCAGGTGCCCCGAAAGAGATTTTTTTTTAACAGATCGCTCTTTGTTATCTACAATGGAAAATACAAGCATAATTAATTGGTTAAGGTATTATCTACAACTTCCTCATGCTCAGAATCTGATTTCTCCATCATTTTCCCCCAAAATTTTACTGTGAAAATTGTTAAACATACAGTGAATTTGAAAGAATTTTATAGGGAACATAATATCAACCTAGATTTACCATTCATATGCGTATATATATTTTTTACACCTGATTTATACACAGCTATCCATCTATCCGTCCATCAATGCAGACATTTTGACTCATTTTCTCATCTTCTGACTTCTTTTCTGACTTCAGAGTTCTTGATGTTTGTGCTTCCCCGTAAACATCGTCCTTGTGAAATCAAGAGTGTTGTTGACGGAGCATTTCTTAGAAAAGCGCTCAACTTTCTTCCTTTCACTGTGTCAATGACAGGGCTACTGGACAAGAACTGGGATTTGTATTCCTTTTTCAAATGGTTTTTAAGTGATTGTGCTGAAACATTACGGGATGCATCAGGACTGCTGTCCAGTGGAGAGCGACTAACTATAAGATGCCCTCAATTACAGGATTAAACCCGATTTGTAGAGATCTTGTAAGGTGAAAAAACAGAGGGGCTCAGAATTAATAAAATCATGTAGACACCACTGATTGAACTCTTACCGAGTTCACCACTGATTGAACATCACTGTGATGGTTTTCAAACTTTTAATTCTTCTTAATGTTTATTTTTGAGAGAGAGAGAGAGAGAGAGAAACAGAACATAAGCAGGGGAGGGGCAGAGAGAGAGGGGGGAGACACAGAATCCAAAGCAGGCTCCAGGCCCTGAGCCATCAGCACAGAACTCAATGCAGGGCTCAAACTCACGAACCCATGAGATCATGACCTGAGCTGAAGTTGGATGCTTAACCGACTGAGCCACCCACGTGCCCCACTGTGATGGTTTTCAGATGAGGAAATGTCTCTAAGGTTCTCTGCCCCTCAGTCTCCCTCCATCTAACCCTCATCTCCCCGCTTCCCCGTCTCTATATTTCCCTCTCTGCCTCAATCACTTTCCCAGTGTCCCCCCACCCCCACTTCTCTCCACCTCCCTCTTTCTCTCTCTCCCTTGTCTCCCATCTCTGCAGCTCTCCCTGTTTTGCAGGGTGCCCTTAAGGTAGTTGAGAGTTCTGACTCTCCTCACTGTTCTAGCTCTTTCTTCTCCACGCTGTAAGGAATGGTGAAGTTGTGCTCCAGCTTCCTGGCTGGAGGAAGCTGGAGGAAAGGCAGAGGGAGGAAGTGCTAGGATGGTGGGCTTGTCCCATGAATTTGCAACATTTCTGTGCCTTTTGAGATGATCACATATTATTTCATCTTTAACCTGTGAGTGAGCCGGGACGCACTGGCACAGTTTGTAATGTTGAGATATTTCTGTATTTCTGACAGCATCCCTATCATTTCTTATGAATTACTGTCTTAAAACATTGCTGAGTTCAATTGGTTCATATTTGACTTGGAATTTTTCCTTCTGTTTTATGAGTGCCATTTGCCTAGTTTTTTTATTGTTTTTCTAGGTTTGCTAAGGGAATTGTGCCAACCATTCAAAAGATTTTTTGTAATTAAAAAAAATTTTTTTTAATTTATTTTTGAGAGAGAGAGAGCAGGGGAGGGGCAGAGAGAGAGGGAGACAGAATCCAAAGCAGGCTCCAGGCACCAAGCTGTCAGCACAGAGCCTGACACGGGACTTGAACCCACAAACCGCAGGACCATGACCTGAGCCAAAGTTGGACGCTTAACCAACTGAGCCACCCAGGCACCCCTAAAAGATTTTTTTTAGTTTATTTATTTATTTTGAGACCGTATGTGTGTGTGTGCGCGCGCGCGCGGGGTAGGGGCGGGGAGAGGGAGAAAATCCCAAGCAGGCTCTGCACTGTCAGCACAGAGCCCATCGCGGGGCTCCATGTGACCAACCATGAGATCATGACCTAAGCAGATATCAGTAATGGAAAGCCAACCAACTGAACCACCTGGGTGCCCCTCAAAAGATTTTGGTAGCGTTCCTTTCCTTTTCTATTCTCTGGTCCACTTTCTAATCCTAGCAATTCTTTGTCTGACTATATGGTAGAACTGGCTGTAAATCATCTAATGTCAATCTTAGAGTGTAGACCTTTTACTTCCTCTGTTACTTCTTTGGTTATTGGTAATTCAGACTTTCTACTTATTGTCATTAATATTTCCATGGAGAAACCCTATTTTCATTTGTTTGCTTGTGTATATTTTGGGGAGTATAAAATATCCTCTGCTCTGTTGGTGCCTGTAGGAGCCAGCTGTTGTCGATCCTGATTGGGCGGCAAGGATAAGGGGTGGGGTCTTAAGTCCTGATTGACATTGCTGGAAACACTCCCGTAAACTTGGAGAGAACGTCCTCAGGCAAAGCGGGTCGCAGTGGCTAAACACACGCCCACTTGGGTTGACCGACCAGTTCGTAGACCTGGGAAGCAGCGGTCCCTGTAAATGGGGTGGAGGAGTGCTGCCCGCCCGTAGAGGGAATGGAGGACCGCACCATCACGGAGCATCATCTGGAATGTTATGTGCGTCTGGCGCCCTCTGGAGCTCAAGTGTGGGTAGTGACCCTAGAGTTAGGCAACGCGGCCTCCACCCAGGCGGCGCCCAAATCTTGGCTACACCTATTATCTCAAACTCTCAGGACTTTGCTCGGTGGTGCCCTCCAGGGTCACACTACCGAGTCAGGGCTCCACCACCAGGACCCCTGCTTGGCCGCGGTATAAGACGCAGCTTCCAATTCGTCCAAGGACAGACACCCCCGTCACACGCAGGGAATTGATTAAAGGTCTCTCCCCACCACCACCCCCCGCCCCCACTTCTTAATGTTTTATTTTTCTTCACTGTTCTTACAGCAGAATAATAAGACGAACACACGTGTATCCACCACCCAGTTTAAAAAATACCTTGGGTTTTTGCTTAACCTTAAAAAATTGTTCGTGGACGCCTGAGTGGGTTGAGCGTCCCACTGCAGCTCGGGTCATAATCTCAGGGTTGGTGAGTTCAAGCTCGGCATCGGGCTCGCTGCTGTCAGCACGGAGCCCTCTTCGGTGTAAGTCTTTCACCTGTTTGGTTAAGTGTATTCCTAAACGTTTTATTCTTTTGTTGCTGTTGTGAGTGGGGTTGCTTTCTTACGTTCTTTTCAGATAGCGCGCTGCCTGTGTGTAGAAACGTGACTAATTTCTGTGTGTTGATGTTCTATGCCGCAACTCGACTGAATTTGTTTATTAATTCTAAACATTTGTCGCTGGGTTATTTTCTACATAGATGATCGCGAAGAAAAACTCTTCTGTTTCTCCTCTGCTCTCAATACTCCACGTCTGACACCAGATGTATGTGGGTTTTCCCACACGGAGCACTTCCCAGACCCCGGCGGGGTGTCCTACAATTTAACACAGTTCGGACATTATCTACCTGTCGTAGCATCAGATCCCACAGGGAAAGGTCTCGGCCCTACAAGACTGTCCCCCACGTCCAGCTCCAACTGCAAGTACAAATTGTCACCTGTGCTTCTGACCAACCAGCTAGAAGTCAGGGATTCCCAGTCTCCCTCCGTGGTTTCGATTATTTGCTAGAACTGCTCACAAAACCCAGGTCAACGGTTTACTTATTAGATTACCATTTATTAAAAAGGTTATTGGGGCCCCTGGCTGGCTTAGTCGGTAGAGCATGTGACTCTTGATCTCACGGTTGTGAGGTCAAGCCCCACGTTGGGCATAGAGTTTACTTTAAAAAAAAAAAAAAAAAAAAGGAAAAAAAAGAATTAAAAGGTTATTAAAGATGTGAATGAACAGTAAATGAAGAGACACATAGGGCCAGGTGGAGAAGGGTCCTGACACAGGAGCTGCTGTCCCTGTGGAGTTTGGGATGCTTCATCCTCCTGGCACACGGATGTGTTCTTGTTAACCAACCCAGAAGCTCTCCGAACCCTGTCATTTAGGAATTTTATGGCATGATTGGTGAACTCACTGACCATTAGCAATCAACTTAACCTCCAGCCCCTCTACGCCCACTAGACGTCAAGTTGTGGGGCTGGAAATTCCAACCCTCTGATCCCAGGATTGGTTCCCTGGCAACCGTCCCTTCCCCACCCCCCAGTTTCCCAAAAGTCACCTCGTTAACATAAACTCAGTCTGGTTGAAAAGGGCTTTTTTTTAAAATGTTTATTTATTTTTGAGAGAGAGAGCATGCAGGGGAGGGGCAGAGAGAGAAGGGAACAGAGGATCCGAAGCGGGCTCTGCGCTGACAGCAGGGAGCCCCATGTGGGGCTCAAACTCACAAACCATGAGATCATGACCTGAGCCAAAGTCAGAGGCTCAACCGACTGAGCCGCTCAGGTGAAAAGGGCTTGTTTTGAACAAAACACTCATCTCACCTTCAGTGCACTGGGGCTGTATCAGGAACCAAGCACAAAATCCAAATATTAGGACAAAAGACGTGCCCCTAAGGCTCTAAATACTGGTGAAATTACAGGATTTTGAGTGCTGTGAGCTAGGAACTGAGGGGGAAGGCTAACATATACAGTTGCCCCTTGAATAACCTGGTTTTGATCTGCGTGGATCCACTTGTAAGCTGATTTTTTCATAAAATATATGTCCAGTGCCGTAAATGCCTTTTCTCTTCATTATGATTTTCTTAATAACACTTTCTTTTTTTTCCAGTTTACTTTATTGTAAGAATACGGTATATCCCACATATATAGAATACATGTTAACCAAGGGTTTATGTTATATGTAAGGCTTCCGGTCAACAGTAGGCTATTACTAGTTACATTTTGGAGGGAGTCAAAAATTATACACAGATTTTCAACTGCGTGGGGGTTGACACCGCTAACGCCCGTATCATCCAGGGGTCAACTGTACTTTCTTATTGTACTTTTCACAGGTATCACAATATCACAGTCTACCCCCTGACCTTCGGATACAGATCTCTTAAAGCAAATTGATTATAAAAGTCAAAGGATACTAGCACATTACTCGGGTCCCATTTCAGCCATTAATCCAGTCGAATATATATATATATAAGTGTCAGGGCACCTGGGTAGCTCAGTTGGTTGAGCATCTGATTTTTGATTTTGGCTCAGGTCATGATCCCAAGGTCATGGGATCAAGCCCTGCATCGAGCCTGCTTGAGATTCTCTCTCTCTCTCTCTCTCTCTCTCTCTCTCTCTCTCAAAAAAAAAAAAAAAAAAGAACAGGATATATATATATGAAAGTGTCTCCAGGGCAAAGCTACTCAGGTTTGAAGCTGCCATTTGATCTTGTCAAGGTTCCAAAAGCAGACATACTCTTGGTGAATGTAGCTTCACCCAGTCAGGCATCTGGTACAGTTGAGCTAAGAGACAGTATCCTCTCTCGTGCTGAGCCTCTTCCAAGGTGTTAATGCAACGTTGAGTCTCTCCCCCATTGCATAACCTGTGTATTCACTCCTTTACCCTCAGCTGCTATTCCTTCTTTTTCCTTTTATGCCCAAACTTTTCCACCCTTGGAAGGCACCTGGAGTTTGGCCACCATACTGGTCTGGACTGCAGGCAGAAGAACGAGTCCCTTCCCCAAGCCCACCCCTCTAGCGGGCGGTCTCCCCCCACCAGGCAATACAGTTGCGTCCGCTGTTAACCCCAGTCTTGCCAGATGCCGTGAGGGCACAGCCCATCGAATCAGGCCCTTGGGAATTCTGACATAAGGTTTAAAAATACAGAGGTTCTTAGCGAGGAATCATCCTCTTCCCGGCTTCTGGTGTGGTAGCCCAGGTCCTGTGACTGCGGCGTCAGATAGGGTACAAACCATAGAGGTGATACAGAGAAGAAAGTGCATCAGTCCCCTCCCCCACCCCCTTTCCCCAGACCCACAGAAAAGCGGAGGGCTCCATCCAGTGGGGACGTTCCTTTAGCCCAGCTCATGTGGAGTCTGAGAACACACTCGTGAAGGCGTGCGAACCAGTTTTTCATGCTTTTATGGAAAGCATGCACCTCCGCATTTTGGACAACCAGTGTCCGAATTGCTCGCTCCAATTCTCCATCCCACTAGTGCTCTGGGGAAGAACTCTCTCTGCACATTGTCAGACACTGTGGGCTGTAGAGTGTGTCCCTCATCTGAAGAAATGACAGTCATCTGTCCACACTGGTGCAATCTTCTAGTTCTCTACGGTGCCCTGAGGGTTAGCCTGCTGCAAGTTAACGCACTCCTTGCTTGCCGACTTAAGGCCCTTGATTTGTGACGGAATTAATTTGCTTCCTTTGAGATATGCAGACCGCTGGCCTTGGGGAATAAAGGGCCAAAATGTCCCCAGGCCACAGAGGCCAAGCAAGCCGATTTGAAGTCCCCTTAGCTTTCTGATGAGCCCAGCAATCTTTTAGCAAAATGTTTTTCTTTTTCAAGGTCACACGAATGACTTTACTGACCTCCCTCTGCTCCCCTGTAGACCTTGCCCTCCTTTTCGGAAAGAGCAGAGTATTCTCGAATGACCCCCAGGTACCAAGGAACCAAACCTTCTTGCACAACCCGCCCAAACTCCAGGCACCAAGGAACTCGAACTTCTTGCACAACTTCCAAGCTCCGAGATAACTCTGTAGCTGGCATCATCGAGTCTGCATGTAATCAAGAAATGTCACAGACCGCTGCACTCCCTTAACCCCTTTAAAAATCTCTGGGCCAGGTGGAAACCTGGGAGTTGGCCTTTGGACAAAAGTCTGCCTTCTCCCCAGGTGGCCAGCCTCCCGAATAAAGCTCATATTCCTTTCCAATAAAAGCGCATCTCTTGATGGGCAGCTGAACCTGGGTTTCAGGAACATGAGCGTGTCCTTCTGCCACGGGGTAGGCAGACCCGGTCCAGAGTCAGTGTCTATTCCTGTCACATCGCATCTGTAGTCCCCCTCCCCGACCTCCTCAGGGCTCCCAGCATCAGTCTCACTTGCCAGCTACCACCAGGTCCGGACCACCAGGGAATCTGCCATATAAGTATCTGCAGGCTCTGTCTCTTGTAGGCAGATAAGACAGCCCTTGTTGGCGTTTTGTGCCCAGAGGGTGCGAGGGGAATGGGTCTAGATCTAGCCCACATCTGCATTGTTGTAGAAATATCCATTCATCCAGGCGCCTGGGTGGCTCGGTTGGTTGAGTGCCCAACGCTTGATTTTGGCTCAGGTCATGATCTCACAGTTTGTGGGATCAAGTCCCACGTAGAGCTCTGTGCTCACAGCAGGGAGCCTGCTTGGGCTTCTCTCTCTCCCTCTCTCTCTCTGCCCTTCCCCTGGTATCTAAATAAATAAATAAATAAACATTTAAAAAGAGGGGCGCCTGGGTGGCGCAGTCGGTTAAGCGTCCGACTTGAGCCAGGTCACGATCTCGCGGTCCGTGAGTTCGAGCCCCGCGTCGGGCTCTGGGCTGATGGCTCAGAGCCTGGAGCCTGCTTCCAGTTCTGTGTCTCCCTCTCTCTCTGCCCCTCCCCCATTCATGCTCTGTCTCTCTCTGTCTCAAAAATAAATAAACGTAAAAAAAAAAAAAAAAACATTTAAAAAGAAAAAGAAAAAAGAAATATCCACTCAGTGCACGACCACTAGAAGCAAGCATACAGCAATATTCACTTGTTGAATCCGATCACCTTCCAAATCTGGAAAGGGATTCTTCTGATGCACAACAACATGTCCTCCTTTTATGAACCCCTCAGATTCCCATAGTGATTTCTCTAGGGCCGTTCCCCCTATGAGCATCCCTTGATTAGGGGAGGTTTCCATTGCTCTTCTGACTGTACGTCCAAGCCATTGGCCACTGCCCATGGGCAGGGGCCTATTCTACTGTTCAAATCTTCCGTCATGCTAGGAAAACACCATGAAGTTCAGCCCACTGAGCTGACTTTTTTTTAACTTTCTTCAGTCAGAGAGGCTGTCTTCCAAACAGGATGCTCTCCACTCACCTTGGAACTTTGGTCCACAGACCTAAGCAGTACTTGGTCAATCAATTGAGAGCTGTTCATAGGGCACTGTCCAAGTGACACTAGAGTCCGGTGGCTTCTCTCATGGTTCCAAAGTCTCTCCTAGAAGAAAAGAGGCTCTCTCATGTCCCCCAGGCAGCAAGATCCCGTATAAATTATTTCCATTTTATTATGGAACTCTTGTGGGTACTGACATCCCCAGTAAAACATCTCTCCAACATCACCCAAGACATTATGGGTATTTCTGGTTTCTAGGAACGAGAAGGTCCATTAGTGAGAAGGACAGTTTCCACTGTTCCAATAGCAAACTCATAGGGATAGCAAGCTTTCTTCTCAAATGGGAATCCTCTGGTCCGGAGCCCCAGTTGTCATTACTGAGAGATGCTCACAGGCTTTTGCCAGGAGGTCCAGTCTATACTCCACATAGGGCAATTGCACAGAGAATTTGTACTACCGGCACTCAGCCTTCCATTCCTCGCTGTGTGGTCTCGGGCAATCTTACTGGTTCCGGATTTACCACATCCAGTTAATATTGTGGCTGGAAGGGCAGACTCACATGCTTTCTGGTTTACAGTATGAGGTAGGAGAATCATTCCCCGCTCAGACACAACGTCCACCCCATAACACAACCAGGTGAGAAACACCACTATTGTGCAGGAATCCTGTTGAAACATTTCAACGACCATAATCCCACCAACCCTTGTATCTTCATGTTCTCTCAGTCTGATTGTAGCCTGCATCGGATGGATTTTCATACCCATGTCAACGAGGTCTGGAAACTCCCCCACCCCCTAACCATTTTAACCGTTCTTGTGCAAGAGACTTTGGGCTTCCAGGAAGAGGTTGAGCCAAGAGACCTTTTGTCAATGTTTGTCTTGATTAATCTGCCTAATGATTGCCTGAGGCGATTGCAAGGCAGGTTTCTCATTATCATCTTTGACTCTTGGCTTTTAAAATTTCTCCAAACTAAGGTAAATAGAACAAACTTGTTTGGGGCTCTTTAATGTTGGGAGGCCAGTAGGGGGTCCTTTTGGCCTGCCCAATCTTGGGTAGTACTATACTAAAATCTTTGTTTGAATTCCATCAATATCCATTTTATTCATCCCATTTCTTTTTCTTTTTTTTAATGTTTATTTATTTTTGAGAGACAGAAAGCAAGTGGGGCAGGGGCAGAGAGAGAAGGGGACAAAGGATCTGAAGCAGGCTCCATTGCTGACAACAGAGAGCCTGATGTGGGGCTCGAACTCACGATCTGTGAGATCATGACCTGAGCCAAAGTCGGACGCTCAACCGACTAAGCCACGCAGGCGCCCCTCATCGCATTTCTTAATAAGCACCTAACCAGCAAGGATGTGGGTGTTCATGTGGTAGGTCAAGGCCAGTGTGGATGGGGCTGAAGTGTCAGCTCCTGTTCCAGGGGTTGTTGGTTGGCAAGCTACCCAGGAGCTTGCCAGATACGATTTGAAACCGGCCACCGTACAGAGGGCAAGAAGAGACAGAAGAGGCAGACTACTCCAGATTGGTAAATAGCAGGTTTAATAATGAGGGAATTTACGTTGGCTGTGGGGAAAGTCAAGTGGAATGCATGTTCCAGGGACAGGGGAGGGGGTTAGGAGCCTCTGATTGTCAATGTCCAGCTCATGGGTCAACCAGCAGTCTTATCCTTTCTATAACCTCTTCCAACACGGGCTTGGGGGCACGGACTCTAGGCAACTCCATCAGCTGGGATCAGCATGGGTGAACACTGGGTGAGTCCTCAGTAGCAAAATTTGCAGGTGTCCCTGAGGGCCACATGGGCCACTTGAATCCTCATGGTGAAAGCTGCTGGAGTCTCCCTACTCTCTTTTTCTTCTGAAGTGGGATGGGTGGAGAGGGTCGGGGGTAAGTGCATCACAGCCAAGGAGATCCCTCTTTGGCAACAAACTCTGTAGAACTGGGGATGAGATTACACAGGTAAAATGCCTCCTATGCTTTTCTATGAGGCCTCAGGTTTTATGTTCCCCTGGGTTGCTGTGCTTCTTGCTTATACTCCAGAGCTCTCTCTGAGCTATTTTCATCAGTGAGTAGTTAGTTGTTAAATCATTGTTTTGTGGAGACACAAGTGCTGCGACCTCCTAGTCCACCACCTCGCTAATGTCCCTGTGACCTTTTTAAAGGGATAAAGATGGTCCATGGGGAACAGGTGCAAGAGAGCTTCGTCTATATGGCATTGACTTTAGTTGGAGTGCTTTCATGGAGCTAGGTCAGTTGCGACAAGCTAGCACCCAAGGAAAACGAACTGGTTTCTACTACCATTCTAAAGGCACCTATGACTGCCCTTAATACTGAAATTTGGTTGAGACGGTACTCAGAGTACAGAAGTTACACAGGCAATGATAAGAGGTAGATTGTTGGGGTGCCTGGGTGTCTCAGTCGGTTAAGCGTCCGACTTCTGCTCAGGTCATGATCTCTCAGTTCACGAGTTTGAGCCCTGCATCAGGCTCTCTGTTGTCAGCAATGGAGCCTCAGGTTCCACTCAGCAATGGAGTATCAGGTTCTGTGCTGACAGCTCAGAGCCCGGAGCCTGCCTCAGATTCTGTATCTCCCTCTCTCTCTGCCCTTCCCCTGCTCATGCTCTGTCTCTCTCTCCCTCTCTTTCTCAAAAATAAACACTAAAAAAACTTTAAAAGGTAGATTCTTTTTTTTAAGTTGATTTATTTTGAGAAAGAGAGAGAGAGAGAGACAGTGTGCACATGAGGGGGGGAGGGGCAGAGAGAGAGGGGGGGGAGAAAGAGAATCCCAAGCTGGCTCTGTGCTGTCAGCACAGAGTCCAATGCGGGGCTCGAACTCACGATGATGACCTGAGCCAAGATCAAGAGACACTTGACTGAGCCACCCAGGCTATCCTGGATTTCTTTCTTCTCACAGAAAAAGGCAAATTCCTGGGCTCTGGTCCATTTAGACTTTGTTGACCCATGAAAGGCCTTTGGAAACGTCTCTCAGTTGGTCAGGATTTGGATCATAGATCTTTCTCAATAAGGGTGGGTATGTCAGCCATATCTCCTGAACTGGGACACCTGGGGGAGAGGTACTGATCTAGATCATCATCCCCAGGTAAGGCATATAGTTGTATAAGGTGATCTATGTCATAGGGAATGGAGGCCCAAGGAGGATCAGGGTCCCCCAGACATATCTGTTGGAGATCATGAGGTGGAGAATCCCAAGACGAATTCCACTTGGAGGGACCAGCACCTGCAGATTGCACGCTATCAGGAGACTGAGGTAGTTCATGGTCACAGGCATCCAAAATGCTGGGACTCCCGGGATGAGTGTTTGCTGAAGTTACAGGTAAGGGAGGTTGCTCCTCTTTGATTGAAATCGTCTGGTTTGATGATTTTAGTGACGAATTTGAATCAGTTTGTTGCTGCTCTTTCTTCCTTTTCACGCGCTGGTTCTTAAACCAAGTCTGGGGAGAGAGGAGGTGAGCAGGTTAATACGGGGCGGGGGGGGGGGGGGGCAGGGGGCGGGTCTAAAGGGAAATCCTCATGTTTCTCAGGAATTAGTTTCTTTTGGCATGAGAAGGCTAGTGTCTCATCTCTTCATAGTTATCTGAACAAGGGACATTCCTTCTATCCTCTGCTGTCCTGAGTTCCAGAAGGCAAATGGAGTGTAAGATCATGACAGAGCACTCAAACCCTAGATCAGGAGGGGTTAAGGCAAGGTGCTTCTGTCTTGGTGGATGCTCAGCATTTTCAGACAGACTTCTGAAGACCAAGAATTTGGAGTGGGAGTGTAGCTTGGGGTGTCTTCGGGATTCATTCAGGGGTTCTCATACCCCAAATACTCTGTGGCAACTTAGTTGCAAGGCATCTAAATGACCGAATGGTCTGATTAGGGAGAATCTAGACATAAACAGGAGCTGAATCCAATGGGCTTATCTGAGATCCATCGCTGTGTAGCATTGTGGGTCTGGAGTCAGAAAGGTCTGGGTTCAAATTCTAGCTCTTATGTTTATAATCCTTGGAGGATTCTCTGCGAGCTTAGTGTTCCCTAATAAAATGGATGGTCATAAGAATAAAACTATAAGACATCTGTCTGCACACACACCAGTTGTTCAATAAATAGGAATTACATGATGACTAAAGTGTATATGAAGCTCTGGGTTAGGTGTGCTGTGTAGACACACACTCAGGGATATACCTTTATCACGGATTCGTCTAGCTGAGTAGATGAAATAAGTTCCATCATGGTAACCCAGTCTGGGTACATGGTCTCTTCGAACACTTGTTTCAGTGCTTGAAGCTGTTCTGCACTAAAGTGTGTGCGCCTCCGGCGAGCATACCTTTGCTCTTCTGCAAAAGGAATAGACACAAGGCTTTCATTAAAAAAAATATATATACGGGGCGCCTGGGTGGCGCAGTCGGTTAAGCGTCCGACTTCAGCCAGGTCACGATCTCGCGGTCCATGAGTTCGAGCCTCACGTCCGGTTCTGGGCTGATGGCTCAGAGCCTGGAGCCTGTTTCCGATTCTGTGTCTCCCTCTCTCTCTGACCCTCCCCCGTTCATGCTCTGTCTCTCTCTGTCCCAAAAATAAATAAACGTTGAAAAAAAATTTTTTTAATAAAAAATTAAAAATAAAAATACATTCAAAGATAAACTTCTTACCTGAGCCTGACCCGAGAGCCAAGAGCTTGGTCTTAAAAGTTGACTCAAATGGATAAAGAAGATGTGGTTTATACATACAATGAAATACTACTTGGCAATGAGAAAGAATGAAATCTGGCCATTTGTAGCAACGGGGATGGAACAGGAGAGTGTTATGCTAAGTGAAATAAGTCAGGCAGAGAAAGACAGATACCAGATGTTTTCACTCATATGTGGATCCTGGGAAACTTAACAGAAGACCATGGGGGAAGGGAAGGGGGAAAAAAAGACACAAACAGAGAGGGAGGGAGGAAAACCATAAGAGACTCTTAAATACAGAGAACAAACAGGGTTGATGGGGGACAGGGGGAGAGGGGAAAGTGGGTGATGGGCATTGAAGAGGGCACCTGTTGGGATGAGCACTGGGTGTTATATGGAAACCAATCTGACAATTTCATTTAAAAAATTCAAGAGGTAAAAATATAGGGAAAACTCCAATTAATTAATTAATTAATTAAAAGTTGACTCATGGAACCCACTCTTCACCATCTTGCTGGGATTGCTCTGCACCACTGAAATTCTGTTTCCCCTATGCGAAAATGGTTCAAGCCTGGTTTAAGAGCAAGTAACTGTCCTAACCATCCACTTGTTCTAGAGGAATATACTAGTTCTGGAAAGCAGTGTGGAGTTTCCCCAAAAAGTTAAAAATAGAACTACCCTACAAGCCAGCAATTGTACTACTAGGTATTTACCCAAGGGATACAGGTGTGCTGTTTCGAAGGGACACATGCACCCCCATGTTTATAGCAGCACTATCAACAATAGCCAAAGTATGGAAAGAGCTCAAATGTCCATCTAAGGATGAATGGATGAAGGAGATGTGGTATATATACACAATGGAGTATTACTCGGGAATCAAAAAGAATGAAATCTTACCCTTTGCAACTGCATGGATGGAACTAGAGGCTGTTATGCTAAGTGAAATTAGTCGGAGAAAGACAAATATCCTATGACTTTACTCATACGAGGAATTTAAGATACAAAATAGATGAACATATGGAAGGGAAGCAAAAATAATATAAAAACAAGGAGGGGGAAAAACATAAGAGACTCTTAAACATAGAAAACAAACAGAGGGTTGCTGGAGGGGTTGTGGGAGGGGGGATGGTCTAAATGGGTAAAGGGCATTAAGGAATCTACTCCTGAAATCATTGTTGCACCAGATGCTAACTAACTTGGATGTAAATCAAACAATAAATAACAATGAATAAATAACAATAAATAAATAAAAATGAATAAATAAATAAACCTACGCTAAAAAAAAAAAAAAAAAGAATATACTAGAAACTCATAGCCAAGAAAAATGAACCAGACTAGTTCGAGAAAATATATCTTTCCTCGGGGTGCCTGGCTGGCTCGGTTGGTTGAGCTTCGGCTCAACTTCGGCTCAGGTCATGATCTCACAGTTTGTGAGTTCAAGCCCTGCGTCGGGCTCTGTGCTGACAGCTCAGAGCCTGGAGCCTGTTTCGGATTCTGTCTCCTTCTGTCTCTGCCCCTCCCCACTTGTGCTCTGTCTCTCTGTCTCTCAAAAATAAATAAATGTAAAAAAATTAAAAAAAAGAAAGTATATCTGTGAGGACAGTTGGAATAACATAGGATAGTGACATGATTATCAACGTTAGATTCATTTGAGTTCATATGATTCATAGAGTATTTGAGACTCTGTTGCCCTAATCAGCCATAGACTCAGGGTCACTGCCATCTACACTGGTCGGCATGTGAGATCTTGAAGCTGATTTGGCCATTTATCAATGAGGCCAGTGAGAGGAGCAGGTATGGAGCTTAGTGACCTGAGAATGAATGTTGATTCTCCCATTTATTAGCTCTCTCTGGGAGTATCACTACACTTATATTATTTGCCCCTTTTCTCTACCAGTAAAATGGTCCCATAGTTCACTTGCTTTGGGGAAGAACTGAGTATCCAGAAAGCAAGTCTGTTAATTACAGCCTCTGTGTATAATAGGTGCAGAGTGGGAGTTGTTTTATTGTTTAAAATATAAATGTAAAACCATGGCATCTAGCAATATTCGATCCATTTTCCATAGGAGATTCTGTTTATGTAGGGGGCCCTTATTCTTCATATATATATATCTCTTCATACATTAAAAAAATTAATAAAATAGAGCAAAGAGTCTCAATTTCACTAGGTAATAAAGAAATGGAATATGGATCAAATATTAAGTACTGTCTTGTATCCACTGCTGAACATAGGACAGTGGGGGTGTACCTGGGTGGCTCAGTTGGTTAAGCATCCGACTTCGGCTCAAGTCATCATCTCACATTTCATGAGTTTGAGCCCCACGTCAGGCTCTGTGCAGACAGCTCATTGCCTGGGGCCTCCTTCGGATTCTCTGTCTCCCTCTCTCTCTGCCCCTGCCCCCCTTGTGCTCTATCTCTGTCTCTCTCTCTCAAAAATAAACACTTAAAAAAAATTTTTTTTTAAAGAACATGGAAAAACAAAAACTCACGGTACACAGTAATGGTGGAGTCCAGTTACAAAATGTGTTCCAATGCTTCCTGTTGGTATAACCCAGTGGTTCCCAAAACTGACCACTTGGTGTTGGCAAGATGCTACCACAAAGTCTCACCATCTTGCCTCGGCCTGTCGACAGCCCAACTGCTCAACCTCTAGCACTGCAAGCATTTGTTGCCCTTGCCCCAGCTTACCTGCCATAATATCCTTTTGAAATGCAAGGACTCCTTCTGTCGTGCGTTTGCTGAACTCCTGAATTCAGTCTATGTATCTGCTGGGTCTGAGGACTCCCATTTATACAAAATTTTGACGTAGTATAGTCCCTGCCCTACCCCGCCCTAATGTCACACCCTCTGGTAATCCATTCAACACGTGCTGCTTGAGAACCTGTTTTGTGCCCCATGCTGTGCAGGGCCCTGGGATAAAGCGGTGATTCCAGACTTCATCTCTGACCTCAAATGGTGGAGGAAAACAAATGGAAGTCAAAATGGATAAAATGTTCAAAAATTTCACTCTGGGAAAAAGAGAAAACACGCAGGATACAGAGAGAAACAGTAAACTGGGAAGGCAATTGAATCCAGAAGGTGAAGGATGGGCTCTGTGCGTTGGGCAGCTACTGGTGAGACCTCGCAGGGTGGGGATGAGGTTCCGGGGATGGGAGGTGCATGGGGAAGCCCCTCAAACAAAGCAGCAGCAGGCAAGGGTCAAGATCTTGGCAGAGCCTAAATGGTAGACATTCTTGTAACTTCTGTTAGAGTTTGGATTTGGGATGGTTGAAAGCCCAGTGAGAATTCTGAGCAAGGGACCTTAACTGATACATTGCATTTTAAAAAACTTATGCCTCCTGGGGTGCCTAGATGGCTCAGTTGGCTAAGCATCTGACTCTTGATTTGGGCTCAGGTCATAATCTCACAGTCCATGGGTTTGAGCCCGCATCCATCAGTGCAGTTGAAGCTGTTAGCGCAGAGCCTGCTTGGGATTCTCTCTCCCCTGCCCCACCCTCTCTCTCTGCCCCTCCCTGATCTCTATCTCTCTCTAAAAACAAATAAACTTTAAAAATATCATGCCTCCCTCTTGCCTCTTACCTTCCCTTTCCCTGTTTCTTGGTTCTGCCTTTTCTCCACCTCTCAGGTGACCTATTTGCTCACTTACTCATTCCTCCCCGTGGTGTTCTTCTCCAAGACAGGCCTTATTCATAGGGGGGGTCTCACTTGATAGGAGAATTGGTTCTAGTTCCTAGTCTTCTGCCCTGGAGGCCCCGCACCCATTGTGGACCCAACAACTCTGAAGTGGAGCTGGGACTCTGGCCCTGGCCCATCTCACCTGCCCCCCACTCCACCCTCATCCCTCATCTCCACATGCTAATCAGCTTGGAGAGGTCTTGAAAGAGCCCAAGAACACTGACTCTGGAAACATTGTCAGTAGCCCAAAACGATTGAAGCACCCAACTGTGTCTCATACAAGAAGAAAATTCAGGGAACCTTTTTGAAGTGATCAATGGTAGAAACACCTTCCAAATATCTATTCAAAAGGGTAAAAGCAGGCCTTGAATTTTCCATGTAAATTTTAGAATTGATCCCCAGAATCTCCTTGAGAAGCCAATGAGGATAAAAGAGCGTGATGTATTCAAAGGGTATGAATGTCAAAATAGCAGAGGATTTTGCAGGTATTTATGTTTAATTTTTTTTTTCAACGTTTATTTATTTTTGGGACAGAGAGAGACAGAGCATGAACGGGGGAGGGTCAGAGAGAGAGGGAGACACAGAATCGGAAACAGGCTCCAGGCTCTGAGCCATCAGCCCAGAGCCTGACGCGGGGCTCGAACTCACGGACCGCGAGATTGTGACCTGGCTGAAGTCGGACGCTTAACCGACTGCGCCACCCAGGCGCCCCTGCAGGTATTTATGTTTAAAAACAGGAGTGCCTAGACGGCTCGGTCAGTTGGACATCCGACTTCAGCTCAGGTCATGATCTTGAGGTCCATAAGTTTGAGCCCCGCATTGGGCTCTGAGCTGCCAGCTCAGAGCCTGGAGCCCGCTTCGGATTCTGTGTCTCCCTCTCTCTCCCCCTTCCTGTCTTTCTCTGTCTCTCAAAAATAAATAAACATTAAACATTAAAAATAAATAAATAGTAAAAACAGGGGCGCCTGGGTGACTCAGTTGGTTAGGCTTCCAACTCTTGATTTCGGCTCAGGTCGTGGTCTCACAGTTTGTGAGTTGAAGCTCCATATCAGGCTCCATGCTGACAGCGCAGAGCCTGCTTGGATCCTATCTCTCTGACTCTCCTGTGCTCTCTCTCTCTCTCTCTCTCTGTCTCAAAATAAGTAAAATAAGCTTTCAAAAAATAAAAAATAAAATCCTGTCCCTTCTTTGTTTACCTAATAGTTATTCAAGTGACTACTCTGCCATGTCTTGTTCTCATGAATAGAAAAATCAGGACTTGGAGAAATAGAGCTTGTCCTGCCCTCAAAGCACTGGCACCCTAGGGAGGGAAGCAGAAAATAAATGAGCAAACAAACCAATAAATAGTTTCTGGTCGTGATAGGTACTGGTATTATGGAGGCCACCAGCGGCACTGGTTAGAGCACATTAGATTGGTGACCCAAGCAAGACAGCTCTGATGAAGTGTCTTTTTTACTGAAGGATAAGGAAGAGCATTCTAAGCAAATGGAACAGCAAACTCGAAGGCTCAGACACATGGAAAACCTGTTGATGTCGGGGGGGGGGGGGCAGAAGGGCGCCATGGAGACAGGGGTCATGGGAGAAGATGAAGCTGTAGAGGCAGACCAAGGCCAGGTCACGGTAAAGGAGTTTGGACTTTATTCCGAGAAGTAGAACAGCATTTAAGGGGCTTCTGGAGATCGAGAAGACACCAGTCCACGCTCTTACCATGAGGTACTTGAGAAGTGAGAGACAAAGTAACCTCAATTTGACAGAGCTACACAGGTGCCAGGGGTTCACCTGATAGGCTGGGTCCAGTTGGGACTGGAAAGAGTTTGAAGTTCATGTCCCTCCCTCAAGATGTTCTCTTCATGTTCCATCTGCTTTGAGCATCAGCTCCCCTGGCCCCGTTCACTACTTTCTCATAAAACCCTCTCTGACCCCCCGGGCCAGGTCAGGACCTCTGTTTTATGCTGCCAACATTCTTGTTCTTCATTATAAACTTGATGGGTTGATTTGCATGGGTTCTGATAACTCCTTCTCTCCCCAGAGATCCTCAAAGCCCTGCAGAGGACCCAGCCCATGGTCAGCCCGAAGTCAGGCACTTAACAGACTAAGCCACCCAGGTGCCTCTAATTTAAAATTTTTTTTTTTGACGTTCCTTTTTTTTTTTTTTTTTATGAAATTTATTGTCAAATTGGTTTCCATACAACACCCAGTGCTCATCCCAAAAGGTGCCCTCCTCAATACCCATCACCCACCCTCTCCTCCCTCCCACCCCCCATCAACCCTCAGTTTGCTCTCAGTTCTCAACAGTCTCTTATGCTTTGGCTCTCTCCCACTCTAACCTCTTTTTTTTTTTTCCTTCCCCTCCCCCATGGGTTCCTGTTAAGTTTCTCAGGATCCACATAAGAGTGAAGCCATATGGTATCTGTCTTTCTCTGTATGGCTTATTTCACTTAGCATCACACTCTCCAGTTCCATCCACGTTGCTACAAAAGGCCATATTTCATTTTTTCTCATTGCCACGTAGTATTCCATAGTGTATATAAACCACAATTTCTTTATCCATTCATCAGTTGATGGACATTTAGGCTCTTTCCATAATTTGGCTATTGTTGAGAGTGCTGCTGTTTCCATAATTTGGCTAGTGTTGAGAGTGCAATGAACATTGGGGTACAAGTGCCCCTATGCATCAGTACTCCTGTGTCCCTTGGATAAATTCCTAGCAGTGCTATTGCTGGGTCATAGGGTAGGTCTATTTTTAATTTTCTGAGGAACCTCCACACTGCTTTCCAGAGCGGCTGCACCAATTTGCATTCCCACTAACAGTGCAAGAGGGTTCCCGTTTCTCCACATCCTCTCCAGCATCTATAGTCTCCTGATTTGTTCATTTTGGCCACTCTGACTGGCGTGAGGTGATACCTGAGTGTGGTTTTGATTTGTATTTCCCTGATAAGGAGCGACGCTGAACATCTTTTCATGTGCCTGTTGGCCATCCGGATGTCTTCTTTAGAGAAGTGTCTATTCATGTTTGCTGCCCATTTCTTCACTGGGTTATTTGCTTTTCGGGTGTGGAGTTTGGTGAGCTCTTTATAGATTTTGGATACTAGCCCTTTGTCCGATATGTCATTTGCAAATATCTTTTCCCATTCCGTTGGTTGCCTTTTAGTTTTGTTGGTTGTTTCCTTTGCTGTGCAGAAGCTTTTTATCTTCATAAGGTCCCAGTAATTCACTTTTGCTTTTAATTCCCTTGCCTTTGGTGATGTGTCGAGGAAGAGATTGCTATGGCTGAGGTCAGAGAGGTCTTTTCCTGCTTTCTCCTCTAAGGTTTTGATGGTTTCCTGTCTCACATTCAGGTCCTTTATCCATTTTGAGTTTATTTTTGTGAATGGTGTGAGAAAGTGGTCTAGTTTCAACCTTCTGCATGTTGCTGTCCAGTTCTCCCAGCACCATTTGTTAAAGAGACTGTCTGTTTTCCATTGGATGTTCTTTCCTGCTTTGTCAAAGATTAGTTGGCCATATGTTTGTGGGTCTAGTTCTGGGGTTTCTATTCTATTCCATTGGTCTATGTGTCTGTTTTTGTGCCATCTAATTTAATTTTTAAATTTTATTTATTTAAGTAATCTCTACACCCAATATAGGGCTTGAACTCACAACCCGAAGATCAAGAGTTGCAGCTCTTCTGACTAAGCCAGCCAGGTGCCCCTAGATTTAATTTCATTTAAAATTTTTTTTATTTTATTTTTGAGAGAGAGAGAGACAGTGAGAGCAGGGAGGGGCAGAGAGAGATGGAGACAGAATCCAAAGCAGGCTCCAGGCTCTGAGCTGTCAGCACAGAGCCTGACGTGGGGCTCAAACTCACGAACTGTGAGATCATGACCTAAGCCAAAGTCATACACCCAACCGACTGAGCCACCCAGGCACCCCTAGATTTAATTTAATTTTTAATGTTTTCTGAAATTGTGTTCTTTCCATAATTTGGAGAGAATTTGGTTTAATGGAGGTCATTTATAATCCTGTAAAAATTACAGATGAGTCACACCACGGGAGAGGATAGCTAGATCTTCACCCATCATATTTACTCTTTTCCAAGCATGTAGAAAAAATACATGGGCATGGGGGACTCATGGCTGGCTCAGTCAGTAAAGCCTGCAACTCTTGATTTTGGGGTTGTGAGTTCAAGCCCTGTTGGGTATAGGGATTACTTAAAAGATAAAATCTGTGGGGAATTAAGCTTAGGAATTCCCTGAGCCTGCACTGATGGGTTAACAAGGCATAAAGAATCACAAAGCCATAGAATGCTCATACCCAAGTTTGGGTAAACAAGTATAGATAAATCGGTGGGGGGCGGGGCCCCCCCAAAGGCCCCCAAGATGGAGAGGGTACAAAGGCCTCCAGGATAGAGAGGGTGGGGCAAAGGCCCCAGCACAAAGGCATATGAGGTAAATAAGATTAGGTATTCAGGGCACATACATCCCCCAATTTAGTACTATAGTAGAAAGCTGTTTTCACAGGAAGAAAGGACCAAATTAGATAAACAGGCAAATAGGGCTATAGACCAATGCGGGTGAAGCTGCCCAGAGTGGAGCTAATTAGCAAAAGAAAGGTGCCTTGTTAATCCTGAGGTTACATGCTCTATCTGTCTTATCCCCTAGGCTGGCTAAGATAAACAGACATGGCCATTAACATCCATCTACCCAATGCCAGGATTTTGGTTTATATTGACCCAAACCCCTAACACCATATATCTTCAAACCCCCTTTCCCTCATGCCCATGAGTTCATGTTCATAGATTCATTGTCTCTTTGTGCACGTCCATCACGTTTGTAAGCCTTCTGATCTTAATAAATACAGAGCAAGGATCCTTATTCGGGGCTCTTATCTTTTCCTGGACATTAGTCATCTCTCACATTTTAATCCTGCGTCTGCTTTTTTGCTGGACAAGAAAGAACTTTAGACCCAGAGTCTATGACAAAAATCTTGAAAGAAAGAAAGAAAGAAAGAAAGAAAGAAAGAAAGAAAGAAAGAAAGAAAGAACGAACACATGGGGATACTGATCTATACCTTTCCTTTTTTGTGATATCTTTATCTGGCTTTGGTAGCAGGGTCATGGCCTGAAAAAATGTTTTGTAGAATTCAGCAACAAAGCCATCTGGTCTAGGGTTTTTCCTTGTTGGGAGATGACTGATTCAATCTCTTTACTTTTATGGGTTTATTCATATTTTATATTTCTTCTTGAGCCTGTTTTGGTGATTTGTACGTTTCTAGGAAGTATACATTTCCCCCAGCTTATCTAATATAGCCATAAAATTGTTTATAATATTCTGGTATAACCTTACTTATTTTGTTAAAGCTGGTAGTAATGTCACCATTTTTTTTTTTTCTGATCTTAGAAATTTGAGTCTTTATTCAAAGTCGGTCCAGCCAACAGTTGGTCAATTTTGTCAATTTTTTTTTTAATGTTTACTTATTTTTGAGAGAGAGAGAGAGTGCATGCAGGGGGAGGAGCAGAGAGAGAGGGGGACAGAGGATCCCAAATAGGTTCCACGCTGACAGCTGCGAACCCAATGCAGGGCTGGAACTCACAAACCGTGAGATCATGACCTGAGCCGAAGTAAAACGCTCAACTGCCTGAGCCACACAGGTGCCCCGTCAATCTTATTAAAGAACGACCTTTTGGTTTCATTGATGCTATTCTTTTTTGTTGTCTCTATTTCATTGATCTCTGCTCTAATCTTGTCTCCTTCCTTCTGCTAGCTTTGGGTTTAGTGTGCTCTTCTTTTTCTATTTCCCCTTAGCATAAAGCAAGGTTATTGATCTGAGTCAATAAACACAGATAAGAATGCTTAGGGGGCATCTGGGTGGCTCACTCGGTTGAGCGTTCAACTTTGGCTCAGGTCACAATCTTGAGGGTTTGTGAGTTCGAGCCCCGCATCGAGCTCTCTGATGTCAGGGTGGAGTCCGCTTCAGATCCTCTGTCCTCTTCGCTCTCTGTTCCTCTAGCGCTTGTGCTCTCTCTCAAAACTAAACATTAAAAAAAAAAAAAAATGCTTACTAATGTGATGCTATGTCATGGGTTTTCACTACCCCACTTACCACTAGCAATGGGTCTTTACTGTGACCAGAGCAATAAAATTTCCCATAATAAGGGTCCAGCTGCCTTTTAGGATTTTTCCAGCATCCGCTTGGTTTCCACCCTTCCCTCTTAGCTGTGCAGTGTTTCTTCATACTCTCTGCCTAGGAAAGAAAAGAAAGTATTTTTTCATCTTCTCTCATCCCTCATGTTAAGAAGCCACCCTCTTGGGGTGCTTGGGTGGCTCACCCTGTTAAGCATGTCAGCTAAGTCTGTCAGCTCAGGTCATGATCTCACAGTTTGTGGGTTCGAGCCCCACCTAGGGCTCTGCACTGACAGCTTGGAGCCTGCCTGGGATTCTCTCTCTCCCTCTCTCTCTGCCCCTCCCCCACATGTTCTCTCTCTCTCTCTCTCTCTCTCAAAAATAAATAAATAAACTTAAAAAAAAGCCACCCTCTTGGCATTAATTTCCCTGCAGTGAGGTTTTGCGAGTGTATGGGTGCTGAGAGGGCTTCGCAGGGGTGTTGGGCCAAAAGTCAAAGACGCCCAGTGGCAGGCAGAGAAAGGTTCTGAGGAAAGGGCTGTCGGCTCACACCCACTTGAAGCCAGCAGGAAATCTTTGTGGCCCTGGTCGCCTCAGTAACGGTGCTGTAAAGGTGAGCCTGAGGTTATAACAGGATGCAGATAAAGCCTGATATACTGGCTTCCTTTCAGTTCCTAGTCACACCAAGCTCATTCCTGTGCTTGGAGCCTTTCACATGACAACTGTCCTGGAAACTTCCCAAAATGACATTAACAAGGCAGGGAGAATGTTCTAGATTAAAAGAGACTAAAGAGAGCAACCCTACGGAATGCCCGGCACTTGATTGGATTCTGGGTTTTAAAACAGCTATAAAAGGGGGCTCCTGGGTGGCTCAGTTAAGCATCTGACTCCGGGTTTCAGCTCAGGTCATGATCTCAGGCTTCGTGGAATCCAGCCCCGAATAGGCTCCATGTGCCGACAGCGTGGAGCCTGGTTGGGATTCCCTCTCTCTCCCTTGATCTCTGCCACTCCCCTGCTCATGTTCAAGCACTCGCTCCCTCGCTCTCTTTCTCCCTTAAAATAAATAAACTTTAAAATTTTGTTAAAAATAAAACTGCTATAAAGGACATGCTTTTGGATGGTTGGAGACCTTTAAAAACAATTTTTTTAATGTTTATTTATTTTTAACAGAGAGAGACAGAGCACGAGTGGGGGAGGGGCAGAGAGAGAGGGAGACACAGAATCCAAAGCAGGCTCCAGGCTTCCGGCTGTCAGCACAGAGCCCGACCGAGGGGCTCAAACTCACAGACCTCGAGGTCATGACCTGAACCAAAGTCGGAAGCTCAACCAACCGAGCCACCCAGGTGCTGACAATTGGAGACATTTAAGTGCAGACTGTGTATTCGGCTCTAATTCTTTAGCGGCCTCAGAGCAGAAGGGCTACGGGAAGATACAACAATGGGAGCTTAGTGCCCGCCAAGGGGAGGGGATCTGGTTAACACCTTCAGCTAAAGTCGGAGCCCCAGAGGGATACACCCTAGGGGAAGGGGTGTACCAATCAGCTCTCAAAGCAACCAAAGACTGAGCCTGATCAGCTCAGACACTATTTGGATTTAAAAAATCTGCCTCCCCCACCCCCACCGCCCCATTCTCACTGTGTGAGAACCTGATCCACTTGAGACAAAGATAATACCTTTTCAAGTTGGAACTATGCCTGCAGCTCCGTGACAAGAGTTAACACCCATTGGGTATTTACTTCATGCCAGATATGGTTCTAAGATGCTTTCGTATATTATTTCCTTTAATCACCACAGAAACCCTGTAATGCAGGTTTGGCACTGGTTTTACAGATGACGACCATAAGGGACAGACGTCTCAAGGAACTGGTTCCTACCCGTGAGCTAACAAGTGGCATACTCAGGTTCTGAATCCAGCCGATCCGGGTCCAACATTTCCCGCCTTAATTGCAATGGTATTCATTGTTATCAGCCTCTCATCTGATCTTGAGGCTTGTGCATCTTGACTTCTGATCTCATCGTGACTGTCTCAAAGGATCACTAAATCTCCAAAGTCAAAGTCCCGCTTGCTCGGGGAACCAGTCCCCTTCCCTCCAGGTAGGTCAGGCGTGGCCTTTCCCCATCTCTGTCAGATCCTAGACCCAGTTCTCAACGTCTCCCAGTGGTGGAAGCCAGGACTCAGTGCCCTGCCCCCCAACACCCCATTCTCCAGGATGTAGTAAGAGGTTTTCTTTCAAATGCACATTGAAACATGTCACACCCTCTCATCACACGCCAGTGTGATATTTCCTTGCTTTATCAGCTCAGAGGACCTAAAAGTAGCAACACTCCAGTAGTAACGGTCACATCCACCACCCAGATCAGACACAAGGAGTGAGTGACAGGGTCACATCTTAAAAGACATTTGTAACAATATCCTTACATAGTACTTACTACATGGCCAAAATTCTTTCCCAATTTCAGACAGCTAAACCAAAGATGTCAGGTATCTGTCAACTGCCGCAGAATTATAATGGTGGCTGTGGGGGGTGGGGAGGGCGGGAGGGAGGGAGGGTTACTTTGTAATTTGAGGAACGTTAGGTGAAAAGTTGCCCTCAAAGAATGCCTTTTCCTTCCCGTAGGCAAAGATTTATTTGCGAGACTTTTCCAGTTTCTGTGGGCAGACACAAGTTTGGAAATGAATTGTCAGGGTTTTAGACCAAGGAGGATAGCATTTGTTAGAACAAGCGCAATTCATACACATGGATAACAGTGACCAGACTCCTTGTCTTGCTGTTTGTTCGAGATAACAAAATAGCAAAGCGTTCCAAAATGTATTGGCTTCAAACAGTAATTTATGATTCCCTCGTCCAGTTTTGTAGGGGTAATACGCCCATGGGTTGTGCACCGTGTGGTTTTTATCAGATCACAGTGGGGACTCAAGTTTTCGGAAGGATACACCAGGCTGGGCTTCCACATGGATGTGTTTGCTCACATCTCACACTTCGCTTGGTATGGCTAGACCACGGCTGTCTTAGACTTCCTCAAATCCCAAGGATCTCATGGTTTCGGGACTTAATGGTGACTGGCTTCTACCATAGTGAGCCTATATGCTATCCAGTCTCCTCCATATTTCTTGCTTCTTCCAGCTGACTAACCCCCACAGGGAAGTGGGGTTAACACAACTGAAATGTCTGGGTTTTTGTTTTTGGTTTTTTTTGAATGGTGCTTTTGCGAATGATCACAGCTTCTTTCTTGAAGCTTGAAACACCTGGAAATAAAGGAACAGTATATTCCGCAGGGGTTCCCAGTAATACAGTGCCACCATTGACAAAGTACAGCAATCCAGGCACATTAGTTGCTAAACGTCTTCATATTTTCCCAGGACACAAATACAGAGAGAAATGGACAAATCCACCATCACTGTGAGCAATTTTAACACATCTCTCTTATAAATTGATAGCTCAAACATGTAAAAATATAAAATGATTAAGCAAAACAATTAAGGAAATTGGCCTAAGAAAGTTACACAGAATACTGTTCTATCCAACCAGTCTACAGAGAGAAGATAGAATATGTATTATTTTCAGACGTACACAGAATAGTCACAAAAATTGGCCATATGCTCTATGCTATATAGCATATATATGCTTTGCTATATGCTATAAAGCATATATATGCTATATGCTATATGCTATAAAGCATATATATGATATATGCTATATGCGATAAAGCATATATCAACAAATTTCAAAGTAACAAAATGATTTAGAGTCTAAATTTTTATTTTTTTTAATGTTTATTTATTTATTTATTTATTTGAGAGAGAGAGAGAGAGAGAGAGAGAGAACACAAGTGTGGCAGGGGCAAAGAGAGAGGGAGACACAGGACCTGAAGCAAGCTGCAGGCTCCGTGCTGTCAGCAGAAAGCCCGACGCGGGGCTCAAACTCACCATCTCAAGAACTAGGAGATCGTGATCTGAGCCAAAGTCGGACGCTTAACCAACTGAGCCACCCAGGCCCCCCTAGAGTCTAAATTTTTAGAGCATACTCTCTCCCCCCAAATGTATAAATAATGCATGAGTTAGGGAAGAAACATACATTGAAATTAGAAAATAGTTTTAATCAAACTACAAAAATTCTACGTATCAAAACTTGTGGGGTTTCGTGTGTAGGATATTTTTTTATAACTCCTACAAATCAATAATAAAGTCAGACGACCCCATAAAAATTGAGAAAAGACTGAAGCAAACATTTCACAAAAAAGTATATCAAAAAACACTGTTCAACCTTAGTAATCCTTGAAATAGAAGTTAAAATGCAACGACATAATATTACACCCCACAACTAGAAAAAAATTAAACTCAGGAAACAAATTGTTGGCACGTGAAGAAATGAAACACTCTAGAGGGGGTGTAAGTTGATACAACTACTTTAGAAAACTTTGACATTAGCTAGCAAAGTTGAAGGTATGTATTCCTTTTGACCCCCAAATTCCATCCTTAGATGGAATATCCCTAGGGAATTTTTTAACATGTTCATACAAATATCATTTAATGGCCCAAAACTAGAAATAACCCAAATCTCAAAAACAAGTGTCACTTCCCATTGCCTCCCACTTACTGACCTTCCCAAGCAAACTACACCCTGAATTTATCAGGATATTTTTATTTAGAGTGTTCCTACCTATGTCTGCAAAACAATGATAAAGAAAATTATAAAACTCATGTAATAGAAGACCTGAATAAGTGGACACACATAGCACATTAGGGGAGGAGAAGAATCCATTTTAAAGATACCAGTTCTCCCCCTAAATTCATCCAAGAATATGCATTTCTTTTTTTTTTTATTTTTTTTCAACGTTTATTTATTTTTGGGACAGAGAGAGACAGAGCATGAACGGGGGAGGAGCAGAGAGAAAGGGAGACACAGAATCGGAAACAGGCTCCAGGCTCTGAGCCATCAGCCCAGAGCCTGATGCGGGGCTCGAACTCACGGACCGCGAGATCGTGACCTGGCTGAAGTCGGACGCTTAACCGACTGCGCCACCCAGGGGCCCCAAGAATATGCATTTCTAAGCAAAATCCCAATAGGATTTTTTATGGAAATTCTCAAACTGACTCAAAAATTCACACACAGTATGAAAGTGCAGGAACAGTTAAGACCATCTGGAAGAAGAACGAGGGAAAAGGACTCAGCCTTCTCAGATGTCAACAAAGCATATGTGTATAAGTGCCTGATACAATTATAGTAAGATCATTGGCATTGGGGTAGATAAGCAAATACATTAATACAAGAGAACACAGGGTCCGAAATAGACCAAGCAGAGGGGTGGCATTACAAATGGGCCTGGAAGACAGATCCCCTAGAAGCAGCCGGGGCTGGAACTTTGGGGGTGGTTACAACAGGAGGGTAGGCAGAGAAGTCTGCTAGAGATTTAGAGTTAAGAGGGAGGGCAAGGGAAGGAGGAGATAGATAAAAGAAAGGAGGGAGGCTGGAAGAAGAAGAGAGGATGAAAAGAGGGGCACAGAGGGAGAGGAGGAGGTGGAGGAGGTTGGAGGAGGGGATGCTAGGGGAGGAGAGGAAGGATCAGGGAAAGAGGGTGGAAGGGAAGGAGGGAAGGGAAAGAGAAAAGCAGGAGGAGAACAGGAAAAAGGGGAGAGCATGTCACACAACAGTAGCCGTTGTAGTCCCTAAAAGGGACACTTTTAGGTTTCCAGCATGGAAAGTTACAGAGCTTTCTAAACCAAGCTAGGGACTGAGATCCGATGGTGTAGGTGTGTCTTACAAAGAATTAACTTGGCTAGGTTTTAAAATACGAAGAGACTTTTGTCCTTCCTTGGGGGTTGGGGACAACTAGAGCCTGACCGGAATGTTGTCCACGTGCGGATTCGCCTCCCAGGCACGGTCTCCACGAGGGCGCAAGGGTTAAACACGCACACGCGCGCAGGCGCACAGGCACGCGCTAACGTGTTCCCACGCACCACGGCGCTGTGGCGTTTTTCTGGTCTTCCCGGGAGCTGCCCAGCGGACCCAGCGGCCTGAGGTGCCCCGGCTGCCAGCGGACAACAGTGTGCCACGGACAAATGCAGCAAATGACTGCGACGTCCTGCAGGCAGAGGTTCCGATCTTGCTCTGCTGCCCTCTCGGGAGACCCCCAGGCAAGCACAGCTTCTGGGGAAAAAGACGCCCAACACCCGCGGCAACCAGTTAAGAGGGTTTGACCAACCCCGCTGAGTGTTCCTGGGTGTGTGCAGAGAAAGGAAGCAGCCCAGGATGCCAGCTGGCGAACGCGTTTTCCCAGCATCTATCTGGATTATTTTACATTTATCGAAGGTCTCTTTGCATCTGTGGCTTAGTTTCTGCTGCAGAACTCGGCTGTGATAGGCTCAAAGATAGGGAATAGTGACATGCGAGGCCCTTTACATCACCAGGGAAGGAAGCTACCTTCCGGGAACCGTGCCATTTTTTTTTTTTTTTTTTCAAGACCATCTCTATTTCTATGTTAAAAAAAAAAAAAAATTTTGTATTTCTTTTTTTATTTTTTTTTTTAATTTTTTTTTTCAACGTTTATTTATTTTTGGGACAGAGAGAGACAGAGCATGAACGGGGGAGGGGCAGAGAGAGAGGGAGACACAGAATCGGAAACAGGCTCCAGGCTCCGAGCCATCAGCCCAGAACCCGACGCGGGGCTCGAACTCCCGGACCGCGAGATCGTGACCTGGCTGAAGTCGGACGCTTAACCGACTGCGCCACCCAGGCGCCCCTCTCTCTCTTTTTTTAAATGGTTGTTTATTTTTGAGAGAAAGACAGAGCGTGAGTGGGGGAGGGGCAGAGAGAGGGGGAGACAGAATCCGAAGCAGGCTCCAGGCTCCGAGCTGTCAGCACAGAGCCCCACGCGGGGCTTGACCCCACAGACTGCAGATCATGACCCCAGCCGAAGTGGGTCGCCCAACCCACTGAGCCACCCAGGTGCCCCCGGCTTTTGCCAGGGGCTCCTGGCGGGCTCAGTCAGTGGAGCACCCAACTCTTGATCTTGGGGTCATGAGTTCAAGCCCCATGTTGGAGATAGAACTTACTTGAAAAAGAAAAAGATAGTTGCTTGCCAGTCCTACAACTAGAACGTTTTTATTGGGCGGGGGGGGGGGGGGGGGGGGGGGGGATATTTTCGATTAAGGGAGAACAATTTTTACACAACTGAAGAAGAGTAGCATCAGAAACGACAGAAAACAGTGGAATGCTCGTGGGTCTTTTGAAGCCTCTTTTCAGAAAAATCCTGCGTGATGCAGATTCTTTGCATTGCAGGAAGTATCTTTCCTGTTTGCCTCCCTGCAAAGCAGCTTGGCTTTGTGAGAATAAAACTTGACTCAACAACTTGCCATGTGATATTAACCAAGATGAGGAAAGAAGTGACTACAAGCCCCAACTTTCTAAACTTTTATCTGGAAAATGAGGACTGGAAGACTTTTGAGAAACCTCTGAAATTTCAGAATTTGTAATCTCTTCGTGTCATACTCAACAAAGACAATTGCTTAGTGGAAGATTAATTTGATGTTTTCAAGGTATTTAAGACGACAGGTAAAATAAAAATACAACAAAGCATGTATCACATATATTATGTGTTAGTGTTTTCAGGAACATGAAAAATGGGGAAGGGGTGTTTTTTTTTAAATTTTTTTTTTTTTAAGATTTTATTTTTGGTGGGTGCCTGGGTGGCTCAGTGGGCTGAGTGTCTGACTTCAGCTCAGGTCATGATGTCACCGTTCGTGAGTTCGAGCCCCGCGTCAGGCTCTGTGCTGACGGCTCAGAGCCTGGAGCCTGCTTCGGATTCTATGTCTCCCTCTCTCTCTGCCCTTCCCCCACTCACTCTCTCTCTCTCTCTCTCTCTCTCTCTCTCTCTGTCTCTCTCAAAAATCAATAAACATTAAAAAAAATTTAAGAAAAAATTAATGTTCCATTAATTAATCAATTAATGTTCCATTAATTTTTTTATGCTCTGAAACAGCTTAAAATGCATTGGGGAGGCAAGTTATATTATGGGTCCCAAGAGAGGAATAGACTTGTCATCCACTGACTTCAGGCTTGGCCAGTTTGACTTAATTTGACCAGTGAAGTGTGAGCACTAATGATGAATGTCACTTCTGAACAGAAGTTTGGGGGCACCTGGGTGGCTCAGTCGGTTGAGCAACCGACTTCGGCTCAGGTCGTGACCTCGAGGTTCGTGGGTTTGAGCCCCGCATCGGGCTCTGTGCTGACAGCTCGGAGCCACAGCGGGCCCAGGGCAAGTGGGCCCTAAACTTCCTAAACCGGCCTAAACAATTGAGCTTGTGGTGATGTATATTATCAGCAAAAGCTGATGGACGGAGAGAGACAAAGTCCTTTTTGGGGGACTTAGTAGGATTTCCCTTTGGAACCATTTGGAATGGTTCTTTTGGAAGGTGAGCTCTTTGCTTCAGGAAAAATATTTACACGCTGATTGAGAACATCGAACTGTCTGAATTGTTTATCTGGAACTTACTCGTTCCATGCCTGTCTCACAGCCTTAGGGTAGCAGCAGGCTTTGCTAACCTAGCTGAATCATCAGGTAATGTGTAGATCTTTTTTTTTTTTTAATGTTTATTTATTTTTGAGACAGAGAGAGACAGAGTGCAAGTGGGGGAGGGGCAGAGAGAGAGGGAGACACAGAATCTGAAACAGGCTCCAGGCTCCGAGCTGTCAGCACAGAGCCCGACGCGGGGCTCAAACCCACAAACCGTGAGATCATGACCCGAGCCGAAGTCGGACGCTCAACCGACTGAGCCACCCAGGCGCCCCAGCCTATTTTTTTTTTAATGGGTAATGTGTAGATCTTAACATTACATGCATTTTTAAAATGTATTTATTTTGAGAGTGAGAGGGAGAGAGAACAAGTTGCAGAGGGGCAGAGAGAGAGGGAGAGAGAGAATCCTAAGCAAGCTCCAAGCTGTCAGTGCAGAGCCCGACTCGGGGCTCAAACTCGTGAACCTTTAGATCATGACCTGAGCTGAAATCAAGGGTTGGACGCTCAACCGGCCGAACCACCCGGGTGCCCCTGCATTAAAAGCATTTGAACAGTCGCTCCCGTAAGTTCAATTTGCACTTCACTGTTTCCTGCTCCGACAGTACAGGTGGACATCTAAAGGTTCGTGGCGTTTCCTTGAATTTCCTCAGATTTCAGAAACCTGCCGGGAATCTTCCTTCACCAGGGCTGCCGAGGGACCCCAGGGGCCACGTGTACTGGAGAGGCGTATCTGCCCCCTAGTGAGGGGGCCAAGCTGGGGAAGGAGGTCCTGGCTGCCCAACAACAAGGATGGTGAGAATTTGATGCCCCCGGCTCGTCCACAGCTTAGTCACTCCCTGGGTCATGTGAATTGCTTGCTCAGGAGGGACTAGAAGTGAATGTGAAGTCGTCCCGGGTCTGTCTGACTGCTCTCTGCACTGTCCTCCGTAACATGCCGTCCTCGGTGGCGTCAGCCTTCGAGAGGACAAAGCAGTCAAGTCAAGGGCACAGAGTAGAGCAGAGGGGTCAAGGGCACAGCCTCTAGAGTCCGATTGCGTGGGCTCACACCCTGATGCTGACATTGGCAAAAGCATGAGCCTGGCCATATTTCTGGCCCCTTGGGTGCCTCACAGGTGTATCCTAAACCCTCTCTCCATTTTTTTTTTCTCTCCTCTGCTTTATCACCGATGCAGGATTAGATGGGGGCTGGCGGGGGTGGGGGCGGCAGGTACAGGCCTTTGAGATCCGTGAGAGAAGGAACGAAAGAACCCGGGGCTCCTAGACTCACACACGGGTTCAGGGAATTCATGCCAACGGGAAGGTTCTCAGCTCCCCTGGTGGTGATGGTGACCGTCCACTCACATCTGAGCTCCGGGCTCAGCGGATTTTGGAGAGATGCCCAGCCCCGCCCCGCACAGAGGCCCGTGCAGGAGAAGCGCTTCCGTGGAGAAGGCAGCCGACAGCCAGCTCCAGACGGGACCAACAGGAGACACACTAGGGAAAGGGAAGAGTAGACGGAAAAGAGAGAAAAGGATGTTCTTTCATCGCCTTGGCTAATAAAAAAATTAGCTAAAAGGTTCTCATTTCCTCCCACATCTCTGGCAAGAAAAACAACACAGGCCTCCACCTCTCCTGGAATGGGTAGGTCTCGGGGCATTGACTACATTGACTACGTGAAAAGGGGAAACATCCCCAGGGAAAAACGCTGTTGTTGTTGTTGTTGTTGCTGTTGTCTTTAAATGGTCTTATTCTTTTTCTTAATGGTTATTTATCTGTTTTGGGGGGGGGGTGCAGAGAGAGAGAGAGAGGGAGAGAGAGAATCCCCAGCGGGCTCCACACTGTGAGTGCACAGGCAGATGCAGGACTCAGTCTCCTGAGCTGTGGGGATCCCGACCTGAGCCAAAATCAAGAGTCAGACGCTTAACCGACTGAGTCACCCAGGCGCCCCCAACCCACTTTTGAAACAAGAGAATGTCCTGATTTTTAAAAAGACGGTAGCCCCCCAACTTATCTGCGAGGAAATACGTTCCAAGACCCGCTCCCCCCCCCCCACCGTGGATGCCTGAAACAGTGAATACCAAACCCAACACGTACGCTGCATTTTTTCCTATGTATGCATACCTTCGAGAAAAATCTGTAAATTAGGCACAGAGACAACAGCATATAATAAAAAAGGACAGGGGTGCCTGGGTGGCTCAGTCAAGCATCCGACTTCGGCTCGGGTCACGATCTCGCGGTCCGTGAGTTCGAGCCCCGCGTCGGCTCTGTGTTGACAGCTCAGAGCCTGGAGCCTGCTTCGGATACTGTGTCTCCCTCTCTCTCTCCGCCCCTCCCCCGCTCGTGCGCGGTCTCCCTCTGTCTCAAAAATCAACATTAGAAAAAATTACAGTACGAAAAAACTTTTTTTTAATATTTGAAAACTAAATAATTAAAAACGAATTACCCTCCTGCAATTTTAATGCGACACAAAATTTCACAGCCCGGTATCGTGCCCTTGGGTATTTTCTACATGATTTGTAATCGCTGCAAACAAGCACCCGTCATTTAGATGAACTATGACCAATTTATCCAAGCCCCTGTGTGAGGCATTTTTGTTGAACGGCCCCCAAAAGGGGATGATACAGACCCAGGCCACGCCCAGGAGAAGCTGGAGATTAAGACGACCTTCCTGTTTCTGGCTAACAGGACAAGCATCCTGTATAGACAAGTGTCTTAGGCCATCCAGCCGCATTCCAGAAAGCTGTAGCTTCGGGTCAGTTGGAGCCGTGCGGGTATTCTTAGACTAAGGATGAAGAAAATGAAGCGTTTGTGTCACACCCTGGCACCGGAAGGAGGCTCCCGAGAAAGTCTCAGAGGGGAAAGGCTCCGAAAACAGAGCAAGTGTCTGGGGGCGGTCGCATGAAAACCCCCCACCAGATACCCCCTTGAAAAAGTGTCTCCTCATGGGGTGCCTGCGGGGCTCAGCCGGTTAGGCATCTGACTCTTGGTTTGGGCTCAGGTCGTGACCTCATGGTTTGTGAAATCGAGCCCTGCATCGGGCTCTGTGCCGACAGCACGGAGCCTGCTTGGGATTCGCTGTCTCCCTCTCTCTTTGCCCCTCCCCTGCCCCTGTTCCCTCTCCCTCAACATAAATAAACATTTTTACATTTGTTTCTGTAGGGGCGCCTGGGTGGCTCAGTCAGTTAAGCACCTGACTTCTGGTTTCGGCTCATGTCATGACCTCACCGTTTGTGAGTTCGAGCCCCACATTGGGCTCCACACCACTGACAGTACAAAGCTCTCTCTCTGCCCCTTCCCTGCTCGTGCGTGTCCTCTCTCACTCTCTCTCAGTATAAATAAACTTAAAAATGTGTTTTTAATTTTTAAATCTCCTTTAAAAAACATTCTCTTTATTTTTGTCCTGTAAAAAAACAAGAAAACAAAAAAACAAAAAACAAAACTGTGAATCCCCTAATATGAGTTCCTTTAATTGTTTAGTCTGTGGCATGATTGACACTGTCCTCAAATGATCCAGAAATAGTGGCAGCAAGTCAGAGACAAAGATGCTTCAGCCACTGGAAGTACAGTCTTGGGAGCACTAGCCAACCCGGAATCTATCTCAAAGTTTTGCTTTTATCTCCCCACGTGAGCACTTCTATTCAAGACACTATAATTTTGTTTATAGCCATTCCTATGCCCAGATAATAGGAAGGATTTTCAACTTCTGCTGTAAAGTCATTTGGGGCCTCAGAGGGCAGGATTATACGTGCCTCCATAGGATTATAGCAAAATTACTACAATTTCTAGTTCCTCCCCTAATAATATATGTTGTTACCTACGTCTGGGAACTCTTTTGTTAAGTATTTGTGATTTTCTGGGCAGCCTGAGAGTGGGAGCATGGACCTGTGGGTCTCCAGCCCAGCTGGGAGCTGCCTTGAAGGAGCCCCACGTGGGGTGTCTGTCTGGCTAGGTCACTGGAGCACACAACTCTTGATCTCGAGGTTGTGGGTTCAAGCCCCACACTGGGTGTAGAGATTACTTAAAAATAAAATCTTAAAAAAAAAAAAAGAGCCACACCTAGAGTGATGGCAGAGATTGTGGTGAAGAGCTGTGTTTGAAACAGCAAGGAGGCTGAATGTTGTGTTTTATAAATGCGATGCTTGGACCAGGAAAATTAAATGAGAACATATAGCTACTCCTTTTAAAAAAAATTTTTTTAAGTTTCATTTGTTTAAGAAATCTCTACACCCAACATGGGGCTCGAACTCATGACCCAGAGATCAAGAGTCACATACTCTCCTGACTGAGCCAGTCAAGCTCCCCCAGAATAGCTACTCCTGATAGGGCAGAGAGCAGTGAGTCACTAACGTTACTTGCTGATGCCCGGGAATCACAGCCATCATGATGGGAGTCACCACCAGCAAAATCAAAGATAGAATTTCCTGGGGCGCCTGAGTGGCACAGTAGGTTAAGGGTCCAACTTTGGCTCAGGTCATGATCTCAAGGTTCATGAGTTCAAGTCCTGCACTGGGCTCTGTGCTGACAGCTCAGAGCCTGGAGCCTGCTTCAGATTCTGTGTCTCCCTCTCTCCTCTGACCCTGTTACCCTCTGTCTCTCTCTCTCAAAAATAAACATTAAAAAAATAAATTGAAAAAAAGAATTTCCCTCTCTGAAGTCTTTCCATTAATTAGAATAAAGAGGACGTAATTGGAGAACCAATATTTAAGATGTTGTAATATTATGAGACACATAACAAAAATAGCAATGACTATGTACCTATCAAGAAAATGAACTACTGGGGTGCCTCACTGGCTCCGTCCACGGAGCATGTGTCTCTTGATCTCCACTTGGTGAGTTCGAACCCCACATTGGGCTTAGAGTTTACTTAAAATTTTAAAAAATGTTTAAAGAAAATTAACTATTTATAACCACAATGGAAAACATGGGTGAATCTCATAAAAATAGTGCGTGAGGGGCGCTTGGGTGGCGCAGTCGGCTAAGCGTCCGACTTCAGCCAGGTCACGATCTCGCGGTCCGTGAGTTCGAGCCCCGCGTCAGGCTCTGGGCTGATGGCTCAGAGCCTGGAGCCTGTTTCCGATTCTGTGTCTCCCTCTCTCTCTGCCCCTCCCCCGTTCATGCTCTGTCTCTCTCTGTCCCCAAAAAATAAATAAACGTTGAAAAAATAAATAAATAAATGGAGATTAGCCTTTAAAAAAAAAAATAGTGCGTGAAAGAAACCAGACACAAGGGTATACAATTTCAAAAAGTAAGCGACACTGGCAGGTCTGGGTGGCTCAGTCAGTTAATTCACTGGATTTCTACTCAGGTCGTGAGTTCTAATTCCTCATCGGGGCTCTGCACTGAGGGGGCGAGCCTGGTTGGGATTCTCTATCTCAAAAATAAACTTAAAAAAAATTTTTTTTAATAAGCAAAACTAAAATACAGGAATGCACCCCCAGGAATAGAAAAAGCAAAGCAAGTAAACAATGACCATAAATACCAGGCTAGTAGTTACCTCCCGGTAGAAAGGAGATTCTTGTGAAGGGGGAAGGGTTCGGGAATATGGGGAGTCAATTTCCAGTGGTGGTTACATGGCTGTTCACTTTCTGATAAACCATTCTGCTGTATACTTTTGTATACTTTTCTGCATATAGGTTATGTCACACAAATAAGATTTAGAAGAACATAACCGTCCAAGAGTAGCTAAAGAAGTTTTAAAGATAACAAGGGGGATATTATTATAAAGCTTTAATTGTTAAGAGGATTGTTATGGGGGGGGCACCTGGGTGGCTCAGTCCCTTAAGTCTCCGACTTCACAGTTCTTGGGCCCCATGTCCGGCTCTGTGCTGACAGCTCAGAGCCTGGAGCCTGCTTGGGATTTTGTGTCTCCCTGTCTCTCTGCCCCTCCCCCACTCGTATGCGCGCGCTCTCTCTCCTTCAAAAATAAACATTAAAAATGTAAAAAAAAAAAAAAGAGAGAGAGAGAGGATTGCTATGGGGAAGATAGGCAAATGAATAAATGGAAAATAATAAAGAACATCCTCCCCACCCACCCACCCCCAAAACAAACAAAAAACCAAGAATCTAGGGTATCTTGGTGTATAATACAGGCAGCGTTTCGGTTTTTCATTGCAAAAAGCTTTATTGTTTCCATTGGGTCGACAGTTTGGGAGAGGGCTCCGTCGTGGTTAAAAAGCTGCTCAGACAAACCCAGGCAGAAGCCCTGGCACCAAGGGGATGCCAGAGGGGCCCCTCCAAGGTTGCTGGGCTCCAGAGGCTTCTAGTCGAGCTTGAAGGTGAGCCTTTCGAAGAGATACTCGCCCAGCGCGGCCTGAGGGCCGGCCAGCCTGCGGAGGTTAGTCAGGTGACTGCCCATCTGCTTGATGAGTTTCACCTCCTCGCCCAGGAAGTGGTTCTCCAGGAAGTCACAGAGATAAGCGTCGGCACGGGCAGAACCCAGGGCATGCAGATCCAAAATTGCCTCGTTCAGGTTCTTCTCCAGGACCAGAGCCGTTTCCATGGCGTCCAGGGCTTTACCCCACTCGTCGTGCGACGGCTTCTGCACGTCCTGGAAGAGCGCGCTGCCGCTCCGCTGGTTTTGCAACTTCAAGAGCCGCTGGGCACCCTCGCGCTTCTTCAGGGCTAACTCGCGGAAGAAGTGGCCCAAGCCCTGCAGAGCCACATCGCTGCTGTCGAAATAGAAGCCCAGAGAGAGGTAGGTGTTGGAGGCCCGCAGATGCATGTTGACCAGGCAGTTGACGGAGGCCTCCACCTCGGGGGAATAATTCTGACGACCCTGAGAGCTCATGATTGGCCGGCAACAAGGCGCTAAGCTCAAAAAACGGTGTTGGTTGGCCCCAGAGGCAGAGGGTGGATGAGAAGGTGGTTCCGGGGGTTGAGACTGTAAAGGCGGCTGGAGGGTGGTCTGAGGCTGGAGTAAGGGGTGTCCCTGGGTCTGGTCAGTCCAAGCTTTGTTGAAGCACGAGGCAGATCCAGCGGACCGCCCGGCGCACTGCAGATGTGGCATTATAATCACCGGAGAACAAGAAGCGTAGAGAGGAGCATGTTGGGTGGAACCTGGGGAAAGCCAACCAGAAGCAACCTTGTAAGACTCTCCTGGGGTAAACGTTAAACTGACTCAAACGGAAAATAGGGACGCGCCCCTCGACGTGCCGTTGCCAGCTCGGGGCCGTTTCGGCTGTGATGACGCTTCTGGCCGCAAGGTGGCGCCTGGCGGGGCACGGGCGCCGGGAATGACGCGTGCGCAGCGCTCCTAGGTGTATCCGTAGGATAAACGCACGCGCCGCGTTCACCGGTGCGCACAGCGCTCGCGCACACGCACTTACGCGCCCGCCCCTAGACGCGACGTCCCGTTTTTCCAATTTTTCTGGGAGCGGCCGAGCTGACCCCGGGGTCCGAGATGTCCGAGCTGCCCCCCGACAGCGGTGTCCGGCAGACGGACGCGGCGAATGGCCACCGCGACGCCCCGCGGGCGGAGGTAGGCGGCGGGAGGCGGGAGCCGGCCCCGGCGGGGCCTGCGGAGCCCGGGGAAGGTCCGGTGGCGGCGCCCGGGGAGGCCCGCGACGCACAGGTAGCCCGAGTGTTGGCGGAGCCAGCGGAGGAAGAGGGTGCGCAGGCCAGATCCCGATCCCGGCCCGGGAACGGCCCGGGGCTGGCTGCGTTGCCGTACCTCCGCCTCCGTCACCCACTTAGCGTTTTAGGAATCAATTACCAGCAGTTCCTGCGCCACTACCTGGAACACTACCCGATCGCTCCGGGCAGAATTCAGGAGCTGGGAGAACGCCGCAGGAGGTTTGTGGAGGCCTGCAGAGCCCGGGAAGCAGCGTTTGATGCCGAGTACCAGCGGAATCCCCAGAGGATGGATTTTGACATTTTGACATTTACGGTAGCCCTCACTGCGTCCGAGGTCATCAATCCTCTGATAGAGGAACTTGGTTGTGACAAGTACATAAGTAGAGATTAGTCTGGTGGCGAAACCACTGCAGAGGGGAGCCTCTGTTTTCAAGTCTCACGCCAGTCCTGTCCCTCGATTTTAGAAGGTCAAAGTGTATGAGATAAGGCGAGGCATAGTTGCGGGGGGAAGGGCGTTTATCGCGACAAAGCCTCAGAAAAGAAATTCAAAGCCTTGTGACTCCTGTAACTGTTGAGTTTGGGGTTGATACAGAGCCTTCTCCCTGTGTTGTGGAAATGACTTTCAAAATTGCTTCACTGAAAAGTGAAGGATAGTTTTCAGGACATTGAGACCCGATGAAGAACTGTGGCCAGTATCGGAGCCCGTGATGACGAAAGAAACTCTCAAATCGTGATGGGGAGGAATAAGGAGCCACGGCGGAGTTATCCCGTGGAGAGACTGGAAGCCTATGGCGAGAACTTGACATTGCCCGAATATGTGCTCTGTTCACGTCAGGTTCAACAGAAGGTTTTAGCGCAAGATCGACTTTGTGTTCTGTGAAGCATTTCAAACGGCAAGGAGTGTAACTTGTTGTATATATTACCTGATAAACCTTGTATTCGAGAATATCTGAAGATTCTGGAATTTTTTTTCTTTCATTTTTAATGTATTTAAGCTTTTTTTTTTTTTTTTTTTGTAAACCTATTCAGAAAACCCCCAAAATGTGAAATATACACCGAAAGTTCTTCCATCCCTGTCCCCTCCATCCAGTCCCCGCCACAACCCACATCTGCAAGGTGCCTCTCCTGTCGTTGCCTTGTGTACACACAAGCAAATGCAAATTTGGGGGTTTTTTTTTCATTTCTTCACAAAAATGGGCGTACTTACTGATTTACACGTTGCTTATTCAGTAAGAATGTACCCTGAAGATCCTTCCAAACCACTGCATTGCCTCGTTCTTTGTTCTTTTTCAGAGCTGCGTTCTGTTTCATTCTGTGGTTGATTATGTTGTAATTTACTTATCCAGGAACACATCGATGGGCATTCATGTTCTCCATCTTTGTCTTTAGATTTTTTTTATGTCAGAAATTCATCATTTATTTTAGAAGATAATTCTTAGTAAAATCTAATTTTTGATCTGACAGATTTTCCTTTTTTTTTAACCTTTTATCGCTTCACCCATTTTCTGTTGGCAAAAAAAAAAAAAAATGGCTGTGAAGGGTAACCTTGTATGCATATCACAGGGCCTGTGCGCAAATGCTTTTTTTTTTTTTTAAATATTTTTTTTTCAACGTTTATTTATTTTTGGGACAGAGAGAGACAGAGCATGAACGGGTGAGGGGCAGAGAGAGAGGGAGACACAGAATCGGAAACAGGCTCCAGGCTCTGAGCCATCAGCCCAGAGCCCGACGCGGGGCTCGAACTCACGGACCACGAGATCATGACCTGGCTGAAGTCGGACGCTTAACCGACTGCGCCACCCAGGCGCCCCACAAATGCTTTGATGGAAATGACCTTGTCGTGTTTTGCCATCTGTGCAATGGGGCATAGCGTAACCTTTGATGGTGTAATACGGCATTTTTCCTTGGGGCATCTTCTAATCAGCAGCTTCTTAGATTCTTTGTTATGTGTAACATCCATAGTGTGAATTTCCAGAAGTGAGAATTCTGGGCCAGGGTACTCATTGGAAATTGTATGTATATTCCCTTTTCTGTGAACCCTGTGTTCGTATCTTTTATCCATTTCTCTCCTGAAGAATTGGTGTTCTTTGTTGATTCCAGTAGCTGGCGGTGTAATATGTGAGATAGGATAATAGCTTGTAATGTGAGTTATGGGTATCTTTCCCCAGTTAGTCGCTTGTGTCTGGTTTTCCTGAAAGCCTTTGGGCAGGCAGGTTTTGCTTTGGTTTTTGTTTGCTGTTTTCTTTTAAACCAGTAAGGTATCGAATCTCAAGACTTTCTTGGGGGGGGGGGTGTGAGTGTGTGTAGTTTCTTTGTGCATATTTGAGTCTCTGAACACTTGGAATTTATCCTGATGTACAGTAAGAATTCAAAATTTATTTTTCAGGGGCTACTGGTTGCCCCAGCACCAGTTACCAACTGGTCCTTCTTTTCCCTGCTCACTTTGTTTAAAGATGCCTCTTCGTCATATACTAAGCTGTGTTTTCGATTTTCTGACTACGTAGTTTTAAATCTGGTAGTTTTTAATGTTTATTTGTTTTTGAGAGAGTGCGCGAGCAGGGGAGGGGCAGAAAGAGAGGGAGACCCAAAATCTGAAACAGGCTCCAGGCTCTGAGCTGTCAGCACAGAGCCCCATGCGAGGCTCGAGCTCACAAACTGAAATCATGACCTGAGCCGAAGTTAGAAGTCAGATGCTTAACCGACTGAGCCCCCCAGGCGCCTCTCAAGCAAAGCTTTTTTTTTTTTTTTTTTAGAATCACATGACAGTTAATTTATCATTAAGATACTGAGTCTTCCTATCCCAATGGTCTATTTTCCCTTTAAAAAAAAACTTTTTTTTAAGTAATCTCTACACCCTACGTGGGGCTCAAACTCACAACCCTGAGATCAAGAGTCACGTGCTCTGCAGACTGAGCCAGCCAGGCACCCCTATTTTCCCATTTTTTAAAAGACTTCCCTCCCCAAAAAAATGCAGCACCCAGGTGGCTCTGTTGAGCACCTGACTCTTGATTTAGGCTCAGGTGGTGATCCCAGGGTCCTGGGATGAAGCCTCATGAGCCTGCTTGAGATATTCTCTCTCTCTCTCCCTCTCTCTCTCTCTCTCTCTCTCTCTCTCTCTCTCAATTAAAAGAACAAACAAACTTCCTTTGTGTCCTTCAGAAGAGTGTTAGGAGCGCCTGCGTGGCTCAGTCGGTTCAGTGTCCCAACTTCAGCTCAGGTTATAATCTCGAGGTTCATGAGTTCAAGCCCACATCGGGCTGGTGGCTGTCAGCACGGAGCCTGCTTCAGATCTGTTCCTTTCTCCCTCTCTGCTCCTCCCTGCTGATGCTCTCGCTCTCGCTCTCTCTCTCAAAACAAATAAGTAAACTTTAAAAAAATAACCCTAGGATCACTGAAGATTCCGCAAAGGCCTTTGACAAAATTCAGTAATCATTCTTGATCAAACACCCACCGAGCAACAGACACGTATGTGAAGAACTTCCACAAAATCAGGAACAAGACAAGGGTGCTTGGCTATCATTCACATTGTTTTACAGGAGACAGAAGGACCGGCCCAGGAATTAATAAGGAGAAAGAAATTCAAGGTAGAAAAGTTGTAAAGAGGCATTACTTTCAACTGTTTGATATGACCTGTTCTTCAACCTAAGAACCACAGGAAAAACTACTATAAACAAGAGAATTCGGTGTGTTAACAGGCTATCAAATAAATATGGAGACATTACATTTTTTTGAAATCAGTTATCCTCTTTCTATTTGAGAGAACGAGAGAGAGTGCTAGCAGGGGAGAAGGGCAGTGGGAGAAAGAGAATCCCAAGCAGGCTCCACGCTCGACACTGAGCCGGCTCCCGCAACCCTGGGATCACCACCTGAGCCGATGTCAAGAGTTGGACGCTCAACCGACTGAGCTCCCCGGGTGCCCGGAAATGCATTATTTTCAAACACACAGACAAACTTTTAGAAACAATGTAACAGAAAGAATCCTCATTTATGCAGAAAAAAACAGGAAAGATAAAGTAGCTAGGAATAAATAGATCTGCCAGAGATCTACTTTCGGAACATTCATTTAGGGGCAAACAATATTCTTTTGGTTTAAATATTTATTTTTTTGAGGGCGAGCACGCGCCAGCCAGCGTGAGCAGGGGAGGGGCCGAAGAGGGGGGTGGAGGCTTTGAAGTGGGCTCTGTGCTGACGGGAGATCAGGACCTGAGCGGAAGTTGGACCTTAACCCACTGAGCCACCCGGACGCCCTCCTACGGTTATTTTTATAGTCCCCACCATGATGAAGTAGTTACTGATAATGCACGATCTTCGTGTGCCTCGAGTGATCCTTATTTACAAATGAGGTATAAGCTTTTTGATGTGCTTCTGGATGTCTGTCTTTTTTGTTTTTTCTTTCAGTAGGCTTCCTGCCCAGCACAGAGCCCACCTGAGCTGAGGAGTGGCCGGGTGGCTCGATCAGTGTCCCAACTCCTGATTTCAGATCAGGTCATGATCCCAGGGGTGTGGGATCGAGCCCCACATCGGGCTCTGAGCTGAGCAAGGAATCTGCTTGGGATTTTCTCTCTCTCTTCCCACCTCCACCCCCTCCTCAGCCTCTCACCCTCTTCAAAACAAATAAACAAACTTTAAAAAAAAAAAAAAAAAAGGGCCCGAGCTGAGACCAAGAGTCTGACACTTAACTGACTGAACCACTCAGGCGCCGCCCCCCCCCCCCG
>NW_024412425.1:817906-831938 GCF_014898765.1 Herpailurus yagouaroundi
GGGTATCTTTCCCCAGTTAGTCGCTTGTGTCTGGTTTTCCTGAAAGCCTTTGGGCAGGCAGGTTTTGCTTTGGTTTTTGTTTGCTGTTTTCTTTTAAACCAGTAAGGTATCGAATCTCAAGACTTTCTTGGGGGGGGGGGGGTGTGCGTGTGTGTAGTTTCTTTGTGCATATTTGAGTCTCTGAACACTTGGAATTTATCCTGATGTACAGTAAGAATTCAAAATTTATTTTTCAGGGGCTACTGGTTGCCCCAGCACCAGTTACCAACTGGTCCTTCTTTTCCCTGCTCACTTTGTTTAAAGATGCCTCTTCGTCATATACTAAGCTGTGTTTTCGATTTTCTGACTACGTAGTTTTAAATCTGGTAGTTTTTAATGTTTATTTGTTTTTGAGAGAGTGCGTGAGCAGGGGAGGGGCAGAAAGAGAGGGAGACCCAAAATCTGAAACAGGCTCCAGGCTCTGAGCTGTCAGCACAGAGCCCCATGCGAGGCTCGAGCTCACAAACTGAAATCATGACCTGAGCCGAAGTTAGAAGTCAGATGCTTAACCGACTGAGCCCCCCAGGCGCCTCTCAAGCAAAGCTTTTTTTTTTTTTTTTTAGAATCACATGACAGTTAATTTATCATTAAGATACTGAGTCTTCCTATCCCAATGGTCTATTTTCCCTTTAAAAAAAAACTTTTTTTTAAGTAATCTCTACACCCTACGTGGGGCTCAAACTCACAACCCTGAGATCAAGAGTCACGTGCTCTGCAGACTGAGCCAGCCAGGCACCCCTATTTTCCCATTTTTTAAAAGACTTCCCTCCCCAAAAAAATGCAGCACCCAGGTGGCTCTGTTGAGCACCTGACTCTTGATTTAGGCTCAGGTGGTGATCCCAGGGTCCTGGGATGAAGCCTCATGAGCCTGCTTGAGATATTCTCTCTCTCTCTCTCTCTCTCAATTAAAAGAACAAACAAACTTCCTTTGTGTCCTTCAGAAGAGTGTTAGGAGCGCCTGCGTGGCTCAGTCGGTTCAGTGTCCCAACTTCAGCTCAGGTTATAATCTCGAGGTTCGTGAGTTCAAGCCCACATCGGGCTGGTGGCTGTCAGCACGGAGCCTGCTTCAGATCTGTTCCTTTCTCCCTCTCTGCTCCTTCCCTGCTGATGCTCTCGCTCTCGCTCTCTCTCTCAAAACAAATAAGTAAACTTTAAAAAAATAACCCTAGGATCACTGAAGATTCCGCAAAGGCCTTTGACAAAATTCAGTAATCATTCTTGATCAAACACCCACCGAGCAACAGACACGTATGTGAAGAACTTCCACAAAATCAGGAACAAGACAAGGGTGCTTGGCTATCATTCACATTGTTTTACAGGAGACAGAAGGACCGGCCCAGGAATTAATAAGGAGAAAGAAATTCAAGGTAGAAAAGTTGTAAAGAGGCATTACTTTCAACTGTTTGATATGACCTGTTCTTCAACCTAAGAACCACAGGAAAAACTACTATAAACAAGAGAATTCGGTGTGTTAACAGGCTATCAAATAAATATGGAGACATTACATTTTTTTGAAATCAGTTATCCTCTTTCTATTTGAGAGAACGAGAGAGAGTGCTAGCAGGGGAGAGGGGCAGTGGGAGAAAGAGAATCCCAAGCAGGCTCCACGCTCGACACTGAGCCGGCTCCCGCAACCCTGGGATCACCACCTGAGCCGATGTCAAGAGTTGGACGCTCAACCGACTGAGCTCCCCGGGTGCCCGGAAATGCATTATTTTCAAACACACAGACAAACTTTTAGAAACAATGTAACAGAAAGAATCCTCATTTATGCAGAAAAAAACAGGAAAGATAAAGTAGCTAGGAATAAATAGATCTGCCAGAGATCTACTTTCGGAACATTCATTTAGGGGCAAACAATATTCTTTTGGTTTAAATATTTATTTTTTTGAGGGCGAGCACGCGCCAGCCAGCGTGAGCAGGGGAGGGGCCGAAGAGGGGGGTGGAGGCTTTGAAGTGGGCTCTGTGCTGACGGGAGATCAGGACCTGAGCGGAAGTTGGACCTTAACCCACTGAGCCACCCGGACGCCCTCCTACGGTTATTTTTATAGTCCCCACCATGATGAAGTAGTCACTGATAATGCACGATCTTCGTGTGCCTCGAGTGATCCTTATTTACAAATGAGGTATAAGCTTTTTGATGTGCTTCTGGATGTCTGTCTTTTTTGTTTTTTCTTTCAGTAGGCTTCCTGCCCAGCACAGAGCCCACCTGAGCTGAGGAGTGGCCGGGTGGCTCGATCAGTGTCCCAACTCCTGATTTCAGATCAGGTCATGATCCCAGGGTTGTGGGATAGAGCCCCACATCGGGCTCTGAGCTGAGCAAGGAATCTGCTTGGGATTTTCTCTCTCTCTTCCCACCTCCACCCCCTCCTCAGCCTCTCACCCTCTTCAAAACAAATAAACAAACTTTAAAAAAAAAAAAAAAAAAAGGCCCGGGCTGGGACCCAGGGTTTGCAATTTTATCTACTAAACCCCCCCGGGCCCCCCCCCCCCCCCCCCCCGCTTTTATTTAAGGATGTTCGTAGAAGTGTTCCCTGTCATTTTCTTGTGCACTATTTGTTAGTTTTAGAGTTTAAATTTTTTTCTTTATGTTTATTTTTGAGAGAGAGACAGAGCGTGAGCAGGGGAGGGGCAGAGAGAGGGAGACACAGAATCCAAAGCAGGCTCCAGGCTCTGAGCTGTCAGAGCCCAACTCGGGACTTGAACGCACGAACTGGGAGATCATGACCTGAGCCAAAGTCGGACGCTTAACCGACTGAGCCACCAGGCGGCCCTGTTACTTTTAAATTTTAATGTTATTATAACATCATTTAAATAATTTGGAAGTTTTTCCTTTCCTAAATTCTGGAACACCTTAAAATCCACTGGAATTGTCCTGGTAAGGTTTGATAGCATTTCCTTTGGGACTGTCCAGGCTGGTGATTGGGGACAGTGAGGGTGAGAGTCCTGATGTCCCTTTCCCTACTTTCCCCGATGGTAAGAGCTGTAGATTTTGAGGTACTTAGAATTACAAAGGTGTCCACACTGAGTCAGAATGTAGCATTTTTCCTGACTTTATTTTAATGTGAGTTTTTTTTCTTTTTTTTAATGTTCATTTATTTATTTTGAGAGAGGGCACGTGCCAGGGGAGGGGCAGAGAGAATCCCAAGCAGGCTCCACGCCATCAGTGCAGAGCCCAACAAAGGGCTCGATCCCACGAATGGTGAGATCATGACCTGAGCCGAAACCAAGAGTCGGATGCTTAACCGACTAAGCCACCAGGGGCCCCTTTCCTGACCTTGATTAAATGCCTTTCTTTACACTCAGTGGTAACAGAGGGGAGTTGCTGAACTTGGAGAGTGTTATGCAATAAATAGAAGCACGTGACCTGTAAAACTGCAAAATAGTCTTTGAGAAGCATGTGGTGGGATCGCAAGGTCGGAACCGTCTCTCTGGGTTCAGGAAGTCAGCCTGGAGTTTCTGCTTATCAGGTTACCCAGAGAGGCTGCTGATTCTCCCGAGTTCTTCCAGGATCTGGCCTGAGACAGAAATTGCAGGTTTCTGCCCCGCAGGGAAGCTGAACTGGGGTTTAGAGAAAAGCGAGGTTTGTTGCCCAAACAGTAAGCATTGTGATAACTCGGGTTTCCACAGTTCTAAGCTGCTTCGTCAAACGTTGTGTCCCTTAGTTTGCCCAGAAAAGGACGCTGAGGCTTAGAAGGTCAAATTGTTTTCACAGATCCATCTGACTCCAAATCACACCAAAGGGCAGTGACCTAACCGGGCGTTAGCCTCTCAGGAGGGCAGGGAGTGGCACCGGGGGCAGGAGGGTGAACATGAAGAGCATCACTCGTGGTGCCAGGTGTCTTGGGATCAAATTCCGATTTTGACATCCATCTGTGAGGCCCCAGGCTTATTACTCAATGCCCGGTTTCCCCTAAGTTTATGCCACCCTGCTCCTTCTACATCTTTCTGACTGATGGAATCTTGTAATAGAGGTGAAATATATAAGCTTTTGGAATTTCTGAGGAGGGGAACACAAGAATCTAGAGTCCTACACCAACGCACATCCTTAGAATACATAAATATTGTCATGGAAACCAAATTAAGATTTTTTAATGAAAATCAATACATGGGGTGCCTGGCTGGGTCAGTCGGAACAGCATGGGACTCTTGATCTCAGGGTCATGAGTTCAAGCCCCATGTTGGGTGTAGAGATCACTAAAAAGAAATAAACCTAAAGAGGCACCTGGGTGGCTCAGTCGGTTGAGCAACTGACTTCGGCTCAGGTCATGATCTCGCGGTCCGTGAGTTCAAGCCCCACGTCGGGCTCTGTGCTGACAGCTCGGAGCCTGGAACCTGCTTCAGATTCTGTGTCCCCCTCTCTCTCTGCCCCTCCCCAGCACTCACTCTCCCTCTCTCTCTTTCTCAAAGATAAATAAACATTAAAAAAATTTGAATTAAAAAAAAAAGCTTAGAACTTTCAGCCCCACCCCCAACCTCTGGGGAAGAGGGACGGGCTGGAGGGTGTTAATCACCCATGGCAGGCGATTTGATCAGTCATGTCTACACAATGAAACCTCCATAAAACCCCTAAACAACAGTTTGGAGAGAGTCCAAGTTGGTGAGCGCATTGAGTTAGTGGGAGCGGTGCACCCAGCGAGAGTGGGGACGTGGCGCCCCCCTTCCCGCAGGCTGGGCCCTATGTCTCTCTCCCATGTGGCTGTTCTTGTGTCTTTAATAATAAACCAGTAATAATAAAGTGCTTTCCTGGGTTCTGAGAGTCATTCTAATGAATTCGCAAACTCGAAGGGGGGGCTGCGAGAACCCCTGAATTGATAGCTCCTCGGTCAGAAGTGCGGTGACAACCGGGGATTTTGAGTGGCATCTGAGGTGGAGGCAGGTCTCGCGGGGCTGAGCCCTTAATTGTGGGAGCTGACGCTAACTCCAGGGCGGAGTGTCAACACTGAATTGTAGGACAGCCACCCAGTGTCCAGGGAGTTGGTTACTGGTGTAGATAAAACCCACACATTTGTTGTCAGGCTCATTCAGGATTAACTTCAGTTTGATTCATTCAAAGCCCGTGCAAAATCCTTTTTTGTCATTTAATGTGACGTAGCCATGGGAGTGCTACCCCATCATAGTCACATGTCCCACCCACACTCAAGGGAAGGGGGATCATATGAAGGTGTGGGTCATTGGGGGTCACCTTAGAATCCTACCTACCATAAAAAGTAAATAATTTTAAGTAGTTACTACCTTATTATGATTTATCATATTATGACATAATTAAAAAAAAAAACACACATAGTTAAAGCCTCTGGCTCACCCACTGCTCTCACCCACTCACTCATCACATCCTCCCAATCCTGGGGTATTTGTTATGATTTGGGTTTGACGGCACATGACGGAGACGCAAGATAACAGCATCATAAACAGGGAAGCTTGCTTTTCCCTCCTGTCCATTTGTGGCAGTTCTACCGAAGGACCCCAGGCCCCTTCCCGACCCCAGGCCCCTTCCCTATTGTTGCCCCATCCTCCCTACTCAACCCCCATGGAATCATTCTGTCTCGTACCAAGATGGCACACCATCAAATCCCACTTCCAGACACCAGGATGGACAGCACAACCCCCCAAACTGCAGGCGTCCCTTTTGCTCACGTCCTGTCGGCCGTATCTAGCGGCCAAGGAGCCTGGGAAATGTAGTCTTCGGCTGGGGACTGTCATGAAGTAGTGCCTCTGCCCCAGCGGCCAAGCCTGTGTCTTCGTTTTGCAGATGGAGACACCAAGCTCAGAGTGCCGACGTCACCAGAAGGCGATGGATAAATCAAGGGCGGAAAGAGGCAAGGAGAACCTCCTTGTATCATAGCCCAAGACCAGGGCTTTTACCAGCTCCGAAGAGCTGATATCTCATCACTGATGCGGTAAGAGGCATTTAATGAAGGTGGGGAAATGCACACATTTGACGGACAAGTGCTGGGGGGATCTAGCGTCCGGGTGTGAGATTGTGGACGGCGTGAGAAAATACCGAAGCACCAATCCTGAACCCTGCCTTCCCCCCCGTGCTCCTGCCCGGGCCACGCAGTGTGGTGGGGAAACTCGGGCTCTGCAGACAGACCGCGCCTGGATTCTCTGGTCCAAAGTAGAAATAGCCTCGGCGACGTAATAAGATATTGGGTCCTTGCACGGCTTCCATTCCGGCGAGCAGATGTGCCCTAAGAGGTTTAACGTTCACGCAGCTCCTGGGCTATGAAAGCCCTCTCCCGAGACTCTCACAGATTTAACTTGTTTACTCTTTTCAGCAGCCCCGAGTGAAGTGCTATTACGTTCCCCACGTTACAGAGGGAGCAACTGAGGCACAGAGCGGTAGAGTCACTTGCCAGAGCTGGGAAGTGGCAAAACCGGGAGTGGAATCCCGGCAGGGATTTGGCTCCAGGCTCTGTGCTCTCAGTCGGTAGGTTCTAAGGTCTGCCCCGTTATCTGCACCTGCTCCTCGTCGTCAGGAACAGAAAGAGAGTCCAGGCTCTTGGCAAACGTGCAGAGCTTGGCTTTGGAAGCCCGGGCAGCGTGTCTGATCTCGCTCTCCAACGATCACGTAGCACCCACTGTGCCACCTGCACGATACCCATCACCTCTTCTTCCGCTGAGCCCAACACGAGCCCTCGTCCTCCCCACCTCGACCCCCGACATCCCCTCCCCAGGAGGAAGACAGATCCACCCAGGCTGCAGGGGAGTTGGAAGCGTTTGTGAATGGACAGCTGGTCCGTTTGAAGAAGGTGCTGGGACCCTGGGGGTGGGGTGGGGAGACCGACAGACAGACTGTGCCCAGAAAGGTGGTGGCTTTGTGGGTGAGGCCAGGCTGCAGAAAACTGTGAGCATCACCGGCGAGGAGAGCAGGTAACAGGCAGTGGGCCGGCGAGCTGGAGGTGAGGTGAAGGGGGTGGGGGGGCAGGGGACAGGGGGCAGGGCGCAGGCTTGGCATCACAGCGGATGACAGGGTAGAGGCTGCCAGGAAGACCTTGCCTCCCTGGCAAAAAGAGAGTGACCCAGCAGGCAGGTCCTTCCTCACGGAACCCTCTTCCACCTGCAATAAGGACTCCAGGGGTGGAGGCGCAACAATGAGACGACGTGTGTTAACCATGGCAGGAAAGCAATACGGAAGAACTCTGGGTCGCTGACGGCATCGTCGGACCGCCAGCCGACTGCAGCCCCGTCCCACCAGCACACGAGAAAAACGGTGTGTTTGTTTGATGGTGGAAGCCACGGGTGGCCCGGTTCGCCGTCACTTGCAGAGAGGAGCACCCCTGACAGAAACCCACTTATTCTGTGCCCGGCCCTGGGGATTCCACATTTAAGTAGTGTTACCACGCCCATTTGACAGAGGAGGAAATTGAGGCTCCGAGAGGGGGGTGTCCCTTACTGGAGGTCACGGCCACTACATGGCAAAGGTCTGACTCCCACACCTTGCGGTGACCTCCCGGCTGGTGCCCAGGGACCCCACGGCACCAGGTGCAGAGTAGGCGGCCCATCAAGGTCCGATGAATCCCCAAATGGCCCTCCCCCAGGTCACTGACACCCGCCTCCCGACACTGCGAGTCTAAATTCTGTTTTTTTTTTAATTTTTTTTAACGTTTGTATTTATTTTTGAGACAAAGAGAGACAAAGCATGAACGGGGGAGGGTCAGAGAGGGAGGGAGACACAGAATCCGAAACAGGCTCCAGGCTCTGAGCCGTCAGCACAGAGCCCGACGCGGGGCTCGAACTCACGGAGCGCGAGATCATGACCTGAGCCGAAGTCGGACGCCCAACCGACTGAGCCACCCGGGCGCCCCCCAACACTGGGATTCTAGGACCTGTGGGTTTAGAAAGTGGGCTCCAGGGTGTGATGAAATGTGGGTTGTCAAGAGTTGGAGATTTGTCACAGTCCATATTTCCGTCCCACGCCCTAAAACTGCCAATAAAATGAGAAACTGTCAAAACGTATCCTGGGGCACCCGGGTGGCTCAGTTGGTTGAGCAACCAACTCTTGATTTCGGCTCAGGTCATGATCTCACTGTTATGAGATCAAGCCCTGCATTGGGTTCCATGCTGAGCCTGCTTGGGATTCTCTCTCTCTCTCTCTCTCTCTCTCTCTCTCGCTCCGCCCCCCTCCCTCACACTCTAAAAATTAAATTTTTAAATTGAAAAAAAAAAAAGTATCCCAAACCAGGGCATAGGAAATGAAGATGCCACAAAAGAAAGAAAGAAAGTGGGGCACCTGAGTGGCTCAGTCTGTCAAGCGTCCAACTTCAGCTCAGGTCATGACCTCGCAGTTTGTGGGTTCGAGCCCTGCCTGGGGCTCTGTGCTGACGGCTCAGAGTATGGAGCCTGCTTCGGATTCTGTGTCTCCCTCTCTCTCTGCCCCTCCCCCACTCCTGCTCGGTCTCAGTCTCTCAAAAATAAATAAACATTAAAAACAAAGTGACTCGGGGCACCTGGGTGGCGCAGTCGGTTAAGCGTCCGGCTTCAGCCAGGTCACGATCTCACAGTCCGTGAGTTCGAGCCCCGCGTCAGGCTCTGGGCTGATGGCTCGGAGCCTGGAGCCTGTTTCCGATTCTGTGTCTCCCTCTCTCTGCCCCTCCCCTGTTCATGCTCTGTCTCTCTCTGTCCCAAAAATAAATAAACGTTGGAAAAAAAAACAAAAAAACAAAAAAAAACAAAGTGACTCAACAGCACCAGGAGTTGAGGCTAGCCAACCAGGAGCAAACCTGGGGAGCAACAGGAAAACAGGACTAGGCTTCTCTTCAAGAGTGTTCTTCTTCTTTTTTTAATGTTTATTTTTCAGAGAGGGAGCGAGACAGTGGGTGAGCAGGGGAGGGACAGAGAGAGAGGGAGACACAGAATTCGAAGCAGGCTCCAGGCTCCGAGCTGTCAGCACAGAGCCCCAGGCGGGGCTCGAACCCACGGACCGCGAGATCAGGACCTGAGCCGAAGCTGGACACTTGAACTGACTGAGCCACCCTGGTGCCCAGGATTAGGCTTCTCTCCAAACCTGCCCTTCCTTCCCCTCCCCACCGCCTCCCCTCTCACCTCAGGAGACAGTGTGGCAACATTAGACGAGGTCAGGCCAGAACAGAGAGACAGATTGTATTTATTTCCATTTTCACCCCTCCCTGACTCGCCCCAGCCCCAGCTACCATCAGAAAAGGACCTGACTTGGCAACATTTCAGCCCTTCTCGGCATCCTGCTGAGGCTCCTGAAATGGAGAGGAGAGAGAAAATACTTTAAAACATCAAGAGCGATGACAACAACACTATGAAAATAATAGCATTTATACACTGTTTACTATGTGTCAGGCACCATCCCAACGCTCCCCACTCTAGTCTCCTTGCCATTTCTCAGACACGCCAGACACATTCCTACCCCAGGGCCTTTGCACTTGCTGCTTCCTCTGCCGGCTATATTTTCCATAGATAACCCCCGATATCCGCACGACTCAACCCCTTCCTTCTTTCAACTGTTTACTTACCATCTTCCCAATAAGGTCTTCCCCGACCACTCAAGTTAGGATTGCAAAATACTCTCAGCACTACCCACCCCCACTCCTTTCCTGCTTTATTTTCTTCTCAGCACTTATTTCCACCTTCGATTTGCCTATGTGTCTTGTTCATCGTCTGTCCCCCCCCCACTAGAATGTCAGCTTCACTAGGGCAGGAGTTCGTATCTGTTTTGTTCATGGCCATATCATCCCCAGGACCTAGCACAGTATCCAACACAGAGTAAGTACTCAGCAAATATTTGTTGGATAAAGTGAAATCCAAGGAGGTAACAGCTATCATGGTTTCTGCTTGACAGAGGAGAAGACCAAGGCAGAGAGAGGTGAAGGCATTTGCCTGAAGTCACACAGCCAGTAAAATAGGGATTTGAAGCCAGACAATACTGACGTAACCATTGTCTATCCTTCCGTTTTTTAATACAGTTGATTGTCGTTCTTGTCCACCCAAAGCTCTCTCCCCATCATCCCTCCCCATGGGCTTAGGGAGACCAACTCCATTCCAAGTTGGAATGGCCACATGACTCAAGACTGGCCAATGAGAGCTCCGTGTTCCCTTGGGCCTCAGTGATTGGTTCAGGGATGAACATGTGACCTAATCCAGGCCAATAGGGATTTATGCCACCAAGATAGGGAGCCTCTCTGAGAATAAAGTTAGCCCAGGGAAAAAGCAGAACACAGAGTAAGGGAGGGTCAGATTCTCAATGCCAACATTTTGCTGCCTGGATCAAGCCATTCCTGAAGCTAATTAGCCCCTAGACTTTTATTCTCATGAGCCAACTTTTTTGTTGTTGTTAAGCCAATTTGAACTGGGTTCTCTGCTGCAATAAGAACATTCATGACTTATTCCAATAACAACTGCTGTTCACTTACTGAAGAAGGGTTTTGACAAGCTCTTAATTCACATCTAACATCACCAGCTTCAGCCTTGTGTGGCTGGCTGGTGGATCCAGGATTTGAACCGAAGTTCCTGTGACCCTGGAAGCTGCATGCATAGCTACTCTGGTATTCTGTGTATTGGCAGGTGTGAGAAACAGACGTCTCCTCTGCCTCCCCTGCCCCCATCCCCAGCATGGCTGCTTGAAAACAGACCTACTAAGTGCCTGGCACATAGTAGGCATTCCAAAAATACTGTGTAAATTTTTAAAAACTAATATAATGTGGACATTGTCTGGATCCTAATTCCCAACCCACCTCTAAAAAGATATTTTTGAGACACTTGAGTAGATCTCAGATGCCACTAAGACATTTTAAAATTTTTGTCGAGGGTGGGGGCGCCTGATGGCTCAGGTGATGCAGCATGCAACTCTTGATCTCAGGATTGTGAATTCAAGCCCCACATTGGGTGTGAGCCTACTTAAAAAAAAAAAATCAATAAAATTTTTGTTGGGGGTGAAAATGGTCTTGTACTTCTTTTAAAAACTTAATTTGTTGGGGTACCTGGGTGGCTCAGTCAGTTAAGCATCCAACTCTTGATTTCAGCTCAGGTCATGATCCCACTGTTTGTAAGTTCAAGCCCCATGTCAGGCTCTAGGCTGGCAGTGTGGAGCCTGCTTGGGATTCTCTCTCTCCCCCCCTCTCTCTCTGCTCCTCCCATGCTGTCTCTCTCAAAATAAACTTTAAAAATAAAATAAGAGATGCCTGTGTGGCTCAGGTCATGATCTCACAGTTTGTGAGTTTGAGCCCTGCATCGGGCTCTGTGCGGACACTCGGAGCCTAGGGCCTGTTTCAGATTCTGTGTCTCCCTCTCTCTGCCCCTCCCCCGCTTACACTTTCTCCCTCTGTCTCTCAAAACTAAACATTAAAAAATTTTTTTTAATAAAATAAAAACTTATTTATTAGAGATGCATACTGAAGTGTTTACAGGTGCAATAGCGTGAGGTCTGGAATGTACCTTCAAACGCTAACATGCCAAAAAAAAAAAAAAAAGTGGAGGGGAATAGACGGACTAGGAGAAAGTCGGTAATAATAGTTGACCTGGTCGACGAGCACATGGGGCTCACTGTACGGGGCTCGCAATTAGTGTACGTGTCTAAAATTTTCCACCAAAAAAGCGTGAAAAAAATCATAGCTTCCACTTATGTAAACGTCTAGAAAGTGCAAACTAATCTAGGAGGACAGAAAGCAGATCAGGGGTGGCCGGGGACAGGGCAGAGGGCAGGAGAAATTGCTGAAGGCGCCCTCTCAGTGGTCTTAAAAACCCAGTATCTGGGGCACCTGGCGGGCTCAATCAGAAGAGCACGTGACTCTTGAGCTCGGGGTTGTAAGTTCGAGCCCCACGCTGGGTGTGGGGATGACATAAATACATTAACGAAATGAAGATGCAAACTAAGGGGCGCCTGGGTGGCTCAGTCTGTTAAACGGCTGATTCTTGGTTTCGGGTCAGGTTGTGATCTCGAGGTTCTCATGGGATTGGTCCCCGAGTCACACTCTGTGCTCCAAGCACAGTCCTCCCTGATCTTAGCAAGGAGGACTCACTGAGCTAGGTAGGACTGGGAGTAGGATGTTTCTGACTCCAAGCACAGAGCCTGCTTGGGATTTTCTCTCTCTCTCTCTCTCTCTCTCTCTCTCCTCTCTCGGCCCTTCCCTCCCTCTCCCTCTGACTCTCTCTCTCTCTCTAATTAAGTAAATATTTAAAAAATTAAAAATCCAGGGGCTCCTGGGCAGCTCAGTTAGTTGAGTGGTTGACTCTTGACTTCAGCTCAGGTCATGATCCCATGGGACAGAGCACCCAGGCGGGCTCTGTGCTGAGCACAGAGTCTGCTTGAGATTCATTCTCTCTCTCCCTCTGCCCCTCTTCCCCACTCACCCTCTCTCTTCTCTCTAAAAAAAATAAATAAAAAGAAAAGAAAAAATAAGAATCCAGTATCGGTGGCCAATAAATGGTCGTGCATATGCTTTAATACCTTAAGACAACGTTAGCAATGGAACTTTCTGCAGTAATGGGTTCTATGTCCTACATCTGCACTGCTTAACATGTGGCTATAGAGCTCTTGAAATGTGGCTAGTGTAGCTAACAAGTGAATTTTTATTGTATTTAATTTTAATGAACTTACCGTAAGTTGAAAAGCCGTAGGCTGTTATTGGGTGGCACAGCTTTACAACTGAAAGTGAAAGGAAGGGAGGGAGGGAGGAAGAAATTTAAAGCTCTTTTGAAAAAAATTTCATTGACATACACTGAGCCCTTCTTTGAGCCATGTACATTTACTACCTTAGATGAGGCATCTCCTGGAATCATCTCGACAACCCCATTTTACAGATGAGAAAACTGAGGTTCAGAAAAGGGTGTGGGTGACCTGCCCCGATCTTAACAGGGAGGACTGGCTGAGCTACGTTGTGAGTAGGTTGTTTCTGACTCCAAGACAGCGCCCGCCCTCAGCCCCGCCTCCGCCCCGCCCACCTCGCCTCCCTCACCTCACCTTTGGCCGGTTGCCTGCTACCTTTTCCTAATTTCCTCATCGATAATGCTCACAATCTTCTGCAGCCTGGCCTCATCCACAAAGCCATCGCCTTTCTGGGCACAGAGGGGAAAGAGCAGGGACATGTATGTCTCCCACCCCCCTCCACCGCCGCCCCCCCAACCCAGCACCGCCCTCCCTCCTGGTCTGGAACACACAATCACAATCACCTTCTTTGAATGGACCAGTTTTCCATCCACAAACACCTCAAACTCCCCTGTAGCCTGGGCAGATCTTTCCTCCTCCTGGGGAGGGAATGTTGGGGGTGGAGGGGAAGGTGAGAGCTCCTCTCCAAGCCCCTGGGGTCTCGGGACCCTAACTACCCACCCCCCTCACTCCCCCAGGCCACCGGCACACTCACAAAGCGTAGACAATTTGGAAATTGCAGCTCCAGACTCTTTCTCAGTAGAATGTACTGCAGGGAGGAGATGGGATCATGGGTTCACAGGATCAGAGGGTCATGGGGTCAGGGGAGGGGAAACAGGACCTCCTTCCAGACTTCCTGTCCAGCACTCCCCCCACCTCCAAAGTCAAAACTACTCACCCGAAGGCTGTAGCTTCAGAGGCCGCTGGATGCCGAGGGAAAGAGAAGGGAGACAGAGAGAGATGGAGACAAGATACTGAATCAGTATCTCCCCAGGCCCAGAGGGAGCCTGTGAACACCGGACTCCGATCCCATCCCATACTGCTAGCTCACCCAAGGCAAAAAAAAAAAAAACCACAACAGTCCTCTGTATGGTCCACAAGCCCCCACGGTATCTGCCCCATTGCCTCCATTCACTCCCTGGCCCACTGCTCCAGCAAAGGAGGGAGGGAGGAAGCACTTTTGAAAAAAATTTCATTGACATACACTGAGCCCTTCTTTGAGACATGTACATTTATTACCTTAGATGAGGCATCTCATGGAATCATCTCAACAACCCCATTTTACAGATGAGGAAACTGAGGTTGAGAAAAGGGTGTGGATGACCTGTCCCAATCTTAACAGGGAGGACTGGCTGAGCTAGGACTGGGACTACCCTCAGC
>NW_024412425.1:846938-883566 GCF_014898765.1 Herpailurus yagouaroundi
GCCACGTGACACGCCAGAGCCAATGAAAGCCCCGTTTGCAAATGAAGTCGTTCCCAGACACAACTGGAGGGGGGGGGGGAACCTCCCGGTCCTGAATCCAGCTCTGCTAAAACTACACCCACTACAACATTCATTTTTATGAACTAATACATTCTCCTTGTTTAAGCCACTTTGAGTTGTTTCTGATCCCTCCAGCAGAGTCTTAACTGGTATGCTTCCCAGGAGACACGATCTCTCCCCTCAGTCCCAACACGAAGTACAAAGCACTTAGCCCAGTGAGTCAAAGCTGATCAAAGTAAGAGCCTTTATAGAGGTCTCTGGAGAGATGGAGAGAGGAGAAGATAGGATATAAATAACCATTATGTACAACTCCCAACAGTAAAATTCTCCCAGCCACCCCCTCCAGCTCCAAAGTGTCTAAGGCAGAACATTGGGCACCACCAAGTAAATACAAAAATATCCGGGTCCTGTCTCCAGGCGCTGATGGAGAAGGGGCAGGTCAGGCCTAGAAATGAAATGAGTAGGTGGCATTAGAAAGGGCTGCCCCTCTGCCTCCTCTCCCTCTCCCCAGGGAGGGGAAAACAGTGAAGCTCTGGCTGAGGCTCCCACCGTGACCTCACGAAGGCCACAGGTCTGCCAAAGAGAAGATGGCAAATAGCTCCAAACGACAGCAAAAGGGCTGCAAACTAGAATTAAATTAAGCCATAACTGAGGGGTGGCTTAAGGACCTTCCAGAGACTCTACCCTCCTCAGCTTACAGATAGGGTCAAGGAGGGCCACGGGAAATGCAGGGGCTGCCTCCACCCAGCGTGCCCAAAGTGCGCGGAGCGGGTAGAGGTGGGTAGCTACCTCCCGGGCATAGATGGAAGGCGCAGATATGACGTAAATCGCACGAGAGTCTCCATCTTCGGGGTGACTCCAGTCCGCGGGCTGGCTGCGGGAGGAAAAGAATAAGATCTCCACCCTTCAAATTCTCAGTTCTTGCTTCCCCCACCCACCATGGAGAGAACCCAAGGCCAACTAAGGGGGCTAAGGAACCTCCCAAAGAGGCCTCGGGCAGGTAAGAGGAAGGAACCAATCAAGAAGGTGTATCGAGGAAGCAAGCCAATTGCACTCTGGGGGCTGAAGTAAGCAGCCAGGAGAGACAAGGCGAACGTCTGCGGTCTCTCACCTCGGGCCATCCTCGGAACCCTCCTGCGTTCTCCGGTTGTTGAGTGCGTCTGGTAGCGCAGGCACCGATGGCTCCGGGGTCCCCGCCAGCAAGCGAGACCCAGTATCCCGGACAGGACCACGGCGTCGCACGTGGACCAGCAAGAGCGCAGTGCCGGCCAAGCCCGCGGCCACCAGGAGTCCCAAAGCCGGTGGCAAAAGGAAGCGCTGGGGATCCCCCTGCCTCGGGCCTGGTAGGGCCGCGGGTAACGCGCCTGTGCCGTCGTCCACGCCGACGGGGTGAACCGGGAACTCGCAGCGCGCGCCCATGTAGCCGGGCGCGCAGGCGCAGACGAGGCCGGAGAAGTGGGCGTAGCAGCGGCCGCCGTGGGCGCAGGGGCGCGCGGCACACGGGTCGGCGCGCTCGCGGCAGTCACGGCCGCCGAAGCCCAGGGCGCAGGAGCAGCGTCGCGCGCCACCACCCTCCAGGCACGTGCCGCCGTTGGCGCAGGCGCGGCCGGTGCAGTCGTCCAGGTCGTGCTCGCAGCGCGGCCCCGCGAAGCCGGCGCGGCAGCGGCAGCGCAGGGCGTGGCCCAGGTCCAGGCAGAGCCCGCCTGTGGGGAAGGGGCGTCAGCAGCAAGGCCCGGGCGGTACTTCCTCGGCGGGCGTCTGCTCCTCGGCTCTGTAACCCCTGCCCGCCCTTTCCTCTGGGTCCCCACTCCCTCCATCTAACTCTAGGGCCAGTCTCTGGGAAAGCAAGCCCGCTTTTCTCCCGGTGAAGTCTTGGATTAAGTCGGCCTCACCTCTTCGGCGCCCTGTGTCCCTGTATCTTTCTCTCGGCTTCAACAATACTCAAATGGCAGTTGCAGAACATGTTTTAGCCAGCTGGCCTTTGCCGGTGCCTTCTGCCTGGAATGCCCCTTCCCTTTTCACTTCCTCCTTTCCTCCCATTCTTTTCACCTCTTCTCTTCCTGAGCTCACCCTTCAGGTCTCTGCTGTCTCCTCCAGGAAGCCTCCCCTGACTCCATCCCAGCCCTGCGCTCCCCCATCACAACCCTGACAAATCTGGGCTCCGAGGACAAGTGTGCCCTCCCCCACTGGACTGGTACCCCCATGAGGGCGGGGCCCAGAGCTGTTCTGGTCACTGCCACGTCCCTAGTACCACTCAGCCCAGAGTGAACACTCAGGGTTTTGGAGAGTTTTTACACTCACGATCTTCTAACACCTATATCAGATCAGGTCTCTCCACTGCTCAGAAGACTCCTGTGGCTCCATCTCCCTCGGGGAAAACCAAAAATCCTCATCATAGCCCATGAAGTCCCACCGGGTCTGTCACCTCCCTGACCTCATCTCTCACCACTCTCCCTGCTCCTTCTGCACCAGCTTCCCTGGGACCCTTAACCAGCCAGGTACATTCCGACCTCAGGGCCTCTGCACTTGCTGTTCCCTCTACCTGGAACATACTCTTCCCCCAGATCCCCGCATGGCTCCCTCCTTCACTACCTTCAGCAAGCTTTTCCCTAACCACTTTGGCTCAAGTGTCAACCTTCCAGCTCATACACACCCCCCTCTGACTTTATTTTTCTTCTTAGTTTTTATCACCATCTAACGTCCCATATAATTTATTTATTTTGTTTATCAGCTCTATGAGGGTAGGGATTTTTGTCTATCTCATTCCCTGCTGTTTCCCTAGTGTCTAGAACAGGACCTGGAAGACTGTAGATACTCATTTTTTTTTTTTTAAGTAATCTCTACACCCAAAATGGGGCTTGAACTTACAACCCCGAGATCGAAAGTTACATGCTCCACCGACTGAGCCAGCCAGGTGCCCCCTACTCCAATATCTTTGAGACAGGAATACCACCTTGTGCATTTTACAGAACAAACAGGCTGGGCAGAGGGGGAGGGTCACTTCCACAGACCACAGGCTAGAGAGAGCACAGCTAGGATTCCCACCCAGGACTGTCTGAGCCAAGCCCTGCTTTTGCCCACTGACCATACAGGGGACCCCCCCCCCCCATAGCCCCCCCCCACACACCATCCCTCACCATCTGTCCTCCCACCTCACCGTTCCGGCACGGTTTCAGGCTGCACCGGTCCACTCTCTTCTCACAGTTGGAGCCTTGGAAACCGGGTGGACAGTGGCAGACGTAGGCAGAGTCAGGGTCTGCGCCTCCCACACACAAGCCGCCATTGAAGCAAGGTCCATCCGCACACGTCACCCCGCTCACCTCACACCGCAATCCGTAGAACCCGCGGGGACAGGCGCATTCGAAGGATCCTGATGTCTCCTGGGTAGCAGCAAGAGGGCTTCAGAACGGGGTCTCCTGGGAGCAAAATCCCATCGCCCCTCCTACCTCGAACATGGGGGGCTGCTCATTGTCCCGTCCTGCCTCACCTGGGAAGTCCCCCATGAAACAATCCCTCGCTGCACCCCATGTTTCTGGATCCGCCCATCCAAGCCCACAGAGGGGAGGCTCTGGAGGCCCGGAGAGCCCCCATTCCCACTTCTACACCTTCACCTACAAATGCTGCCAGCCTGGTCTGCCCTCCCGATTTTGTCCGCAGAGCCAAATCCTACTTCCAGGTCCTAGCCCTAAGACCACCTCCCCCATGAAGCCTTCTCTGATCTCCCCTTCTCAGGCCCTCCACCTACCTTGAACCCTAACTGTTCTCACCGTCCGTTGGTGGCACTGTTCAGGTGGCCCACGCTGGGCTCCACTTTATCCCAGTACACCCCAGCTTCATGCCCACTGCCACATGTTTGCTTTCCCCAGGCCACTCAGCTGGTCTACCCACTCCACTGCCCCTCAGCCAAATTGGACATCAGAAGCCCCCAGCCCTAGGCCCATCTCTAGGAAGCCTTCTCTAATGCTCCCTCATCCTAAATTCCCAACTCACCTGGCCCCACTGCTGCCCATTTTGAGCCCTCAGGTTGTTCTCTATTCTGGGGGGGGGGGGGAGTTGGTAGCCCCATAGGACTCATCATCCACATGCCTGCACCTTTAGGTGCCACCCACTGGGCCTGTTCTTCCCAATCCTATTCCCATCACCTAATTCCACCTCGTGGCCCCAGATGCAGGTTGGACAGCCCCAGGAAGCCCGCCCCTGACAGCTACCCCCAGCCCTTCCCGGGGTGTGGTCTCAAACAGCCCCAGATGGGGGTAAAGTACGGATCAGGATGACGTCGGAGGGGGTGATACTGACACTGCAGCTGCCCCCGTTGGCACATGGGTTTCCATCACAGGGCCCAGGCCTGGGTACAAGGCATCCAGTGGCAGCAGAGGATGGGCCCCTGGGAGTGAGGCAGCTGCTGGAGACGGGGATGGTGCAGAGGGGCCCAGTCCAGCCCTCCAGGCATCGACATTCATTGGGCTGCTCGCAGAAGCCGTGGTCTGGACTGCAGCCGGCCCGACATGCCGCTAGGGGGGAAGAAGAGGCAGAGGGAAGAGTAACACTGATGAGAGCAGGGTCAGGAGGACAGGAATCGGACAAGTGTCTGGGCGCTCTGTGTGCACCACCTTGTTTCATCCTTGTGACAGACAACCCTCTGGGCTATATGGTATTGTAACTTCCCCCTCAGTTTCCAAACAGGGAAACTGAGGCCCAGAAAGGAAGACAGGAAGTAGCAGACAGAGGATGTGAACCCAGGTCACCGAGCTCCAGAGTCTGTGTTCTCAGAAGGAGAATGGAGTGGGGGCTCCAGGGTCTGAGCTTGGAGAGAGGGGAGTGAGAGAAGGGGCTTGGGGCTTGGGGCAGGGCCCCTGGCCTTTCAGGGGGAATTGGGAAGGTCTTGAATTTGGGCAGGTCCGGGAGAATCTGGATAAGCCTGGGAGTCCTACGGGCTTCCGTGGGGCTCAGACGTTTGGGGAGGGGGTCTGAGGGTACCCATAATGGAAGTCAGGGATCCAAGCTTTAGAAAGCAATGGTATCTGGCCCGCGATTGCAAGGAGAAGATAAAGAATCCTTTAATGAGGGGGTTGTGGGAAACTGCGAGGAGTTTCCAAAGCTCCTGGGTGGGGGGTAAGAAGGGCCCCAAGCGTTAGAAGAGTTTAGAGGGTCCTAGCATCGGGAAAGGGGTGTGGCATGGGTTAGAGGTGGAACCGGGCGTGGGTACCGGCATGGGAAATGGGTGTGGGTTCCTATTAGGGAAGACAAAAGTGTTAGGAAGAGAGAAGCGGGTGGAGTGCCCAGGCAGGGCTAGAGAGAAGTCTAGGGTCCTCAGTTTCCCCGAAGGTGGTAGCTGGATCGTGGGGAGGGGGCTGAACCGCGAGTGGGGCTGGAGCGGGGCGTGGGGTACTTGGCCAGCGGTGAGCAGCATTCCCTAGTTTCCTGGAGAGGGATGTCTGCGGTCCCCGGGCTGAGCTCTTGGGTCCCCAGTTCCGTGAAGACGGTAACGAGGTTTTGCAAGGGGCGTGGGGGCCGCGAGTGCAGCTAAGGAAGGGCCGGGGTGGAACGCAGGACTCACGCGCTGCCTCGCACTCGTCCTCGACCGGCGCGCAGGGGCGCAATTCTGGGCCGCACCGCGAGGGGGCGCTGCGCGAGCGGCAGAGACGCGCGCACGCGGCCCCGACGGCGGGCGGCTCGCAGCGCGCGCGGTAGGAGAAACGTAGTTCCCAGGCGCCTGCGCGCTGCACATCCCGCGCCCACGGGCCCCCGGCCGCTAGGCGGCGCCGGCCGGCCACGCGCGCCAGAAGGCTCCAGGCGGGTCCTGCGGGAAGAAGGGAGCCGCGCTGGGGTGGGGGGCCGGGCCGGAGCCGACCCGACTCAGTCTCGCAATACAGATGGAGCTTGCACTCTCCCGGCTTGTACTCTCCCTGCCCCTCTTAGCGAGGCCCAAACACCGCTTTGAGAGCCCTGAGAATGGCGGTTCAACCCTTAGCAAGGCTGTAAACTCCTATAATGTGCCCTGGGACCTTTGATGTCGCGATCCCGCTAGTACCCTATGACCATCATGATGAGAACAGTTCTCCCACAGAAGCCGAAATAACCCTATATTTTGCACCAGAATCTGTGTATATTAAGGCAGTAATGAGACCTCTTAATACCCTGTGACATCTGCTATCTCTATATGACCAAGGGGCAACGGCAGGTCTTTTGAAGTCGTAACACCCCCAAATTGTGTCTCAGGATCTTCCTAGAGCAAAATGGTGACAGAGATCCCAATTACTAGACCATAAATGACCCTCATTGCCTGAAGCCTTGGGATGCCGAGACAGTGGCATTTTCTCCCCAGCAAAACTGACACCCCCTCCCCAACATTGTGCCACAGCTTTCTATATCTACACGGTGACAGCACACCCCCACTGTGGGCCTTACATGGTACCCAAATCCCCCTCAAATTAACGATAAAATACCATATCCCTCCCTGAAACCTTTGCTCAATATTCTCTCTGGTGAAACTGTGACATCCCATTAGGGCTCCGGGGACCTCTATAGGGACACCATGACAGAACTCTGAATGGAGAACAGGAAGTAACCCATATTGAACCCCGGGGTTATCATATTCAGATGGCGATAGAGCAGAACTGTGAGATGCTATATCCTGCTCTGGTGGCTTCGATTCGAAGATAGTACGAGAGCTTCCCTCTGGCACACTTCACCTGGGATCCGGCCAGAGACTCCTACACCCAGAACCAGGACATTTCTACACTGACATGCCACGAGCCCCGGGGCTACTAACACCCAGCACCACACTCTGGGAGCTGTGGGGACCTCCTGGGTCCAGCGATCCCGCGAACGCTCCACTCTACAGATAGCCCCATGTCACTATCTTGGAACTTACATCGGGCCCAATTCCCTGGAGCCCCCACGCTCTACACTTCAGTCTGATGGCTAAAGACACTCACCGCCAATCTGTTCTAACTCTTCTCTCCAGGTTTCGATGATGAGAGAGAAGGTGCCCTGGTTGGGTGGAGGAAGGAGGAAAGGATGGAAGACAGTGGTCAGGGTGGGGGGGGGGGGGTACTTGATGAAGGCCAGATTTTAGGGGTGATGGTCATTCCAGGGACCAAGCAGACAAGGGACAGTTCTGAGAGGGACTGGCCCAGGGAAGGAATGACAGTTTGGGCTTCCTTTATTGAGCACTTGCTGCAGATAAAAACTATACTGGAGATACCTGGTTGAATCCCTCAAAAGGGACCCCTGTGAGGTATCATGATGATCCCATTTTATAGATGAGGAAACTGAGGCTGGAAAAGGGAAAGTCACCTTGCCCAAAAGGCCAAGGGGTCTAGAATTCATACACAGGTCTGTTCACCTCTCCACTTTTAGGGCTGTGGGATGGGAGATAGGATTTTGAAGGTAAAATTCATGCATATGGGCCGCAACCGGAATATCTGAAAAGGGATAAAGTGAGAGGAGATTGGGGTCCCAAAGACAGGGTATGGGAAGGTCCCAAGTGCAGGGAGATTTGGAGATAAAGGTAAGGAGTCAAGTGTTTAGGGATCCCCAAGGAAGAGAGGTAGTATTCTGTGAGTTGAAGATTTACAGAGGTAAGTTTGGCGTTCTGGGAATTTGGGGTCTCAAGCATGCAGGGCGGGGGTCAGAACATTTGGGATCTCCATAGGGGAAGTTGGAGTCAGAAGTTTCCGGTACCTTGTGAGTAGGATTTACGGGTCTAAGAATGTGGGATTCCAGATGATAGTTACTGGTCTGGAAATCTGGGGTCCCTAGGTGGCAAGGTTGGGGTCTTGGAAGTTGGGGGGCAGAAGGCCATAGAGGTTTGGGTAAGGCCTCCAAGCACGGGGGCGGGAGGGGGGGGGGGCGCTGGGGCGGGTTCTCACCGGCCAGGCTTCCCGGAAGGGCACGCGCATGAAGCCGTCGGGCAGCGGCAGGTCAGGCGCCGGCGCTCCAGGCTGCTGGGTATAGACCGGTCCGCGCGCACTCAGCGCCGCGCCTAGGGCGCACGGAGATTCGCCGGCCTCTTCGGAGACCCCTGGCTTCAGGCAGACCCTAAAGAAGAGGCGGCACGGGCCCTGGGCGCTGCAAGGGGACCGCGGGGCCCCCGGGCCTGGTCCCGGCCCAAAAGAGTGGATCTGCAGCTCGAAGACGCCTGCCGGCCCTGCCTGGGGCCGGAAAGGAGTACCGGGTGAGGGGGCGTGGGGGCCCAGGCGTCCCGTCTGTCCCGCGCCTCCGCCGCACGACTCCTGCGTCCCACCCCTTCCCATCCCACCCCTTTCTATTCCTGCTCTGACCTGGGGAAGGAAAAGAAGCGCCAGGATCACCGTCCGGGACAGGAGCTGGGCCATCTGCGGACCGACCATGGCCTTTCGGGGGTGCCGGGAGCCGCAGCTGCTGGCTCCCGAGCCTTATATCTGAGGGGACGGCTCCGCCCCTTCAGGCTGCAGCCCGGCTCCAGGAGACCCTAGGGGAGGAGATCGCAGGGGAAGGGGAGCTTGCTGGAGCAACCGTGACATTGTAATATGGGCAGAAGCAATGTAGTGAGCGTGTGATCTTGTGTGTGGTTGTGGGCACGACTTTGTGTGTGGCTGAAGATGAGGTGGGGTTAGGTGCAGCCAGTGTGTAAAGTTATATACGATTTTAAATTCTGTGCGTGTGTGGTGTGATCAAGAGTTACCGGGTGGAGGCTGCACGTGACTGATTGTGTGCCTAAAATTGCATATGGTGAAGACAGGTTGTGAGGTTGTAATTCTAAGATTCTGTGGTGTGTGTGTGTGTGTGTGTGTACGCGTGTGCACCAGCGTGGGAAAACAGGGGTGTACCTGATTTCCTGACTGTGTGACTTCTTGAGATCGGCTGTTGTGGATGTGCGTATCATTGTGTAATGTGAGATCCTGAACGCTGTGTGTAGCCGTATGAACCTTTAAATCTCTGGTCTGTGCACGCACCTCTGGGTGGCTGCGTGGCGGGGGGGGAGGGTCTGCGTAAACTGTGAATAACCGAGCGTCCCTGTGTGAAAGAGGTTGGGTGTGGGAAGTCCGTGGCTGTAGCCCTGCGTGGACGCGACGAAGATCCAGGGTTCTTTGTGGACCCCCATGTGCGTGTACACGCGCGGTGTGTGCTCCCCTCCCGAAGACAAAGCCACCCTTCCAACCCCCGCTTCGCGGATGCACCAGACGCCGGGGTGAGGAGCCCCCGCCTGAGAGGGGGCTCCAGCTGTATGTAAATGCCGCCATCTGCCGGACGGCCGCGCCCCTCCCCCTTTGGGCCGCAGCTGGGCCGCCCGTTTGGCCTCCGGAAGGTGTGAGGAGCAAATGGGCAGGAAATTCCGTCTTCACAAATCAGGGGCCCGCTCCCTCACAGTGGGGGGGAGGGGACACCCCCGGGCCCTCCAGAAGCCCCTTAGTATTCCCGGACCACGGCAAGGGAAGCCCAGTTAGGAGCAGATGCTCCGGCTTCTCTGGCCGTAATCGTTCTGTGCCAGGTGCCGAGTGAAGCGCTTAGATGACGTCAACTCCCCGCAAATAACACGTTTTAATAGTTGGAGGCTAATAATTATGGGGGGGAATACAGGTTCCATTTACAAATTTTTCTTTTGGAGAAGACAGAATGATCAACAAAGCATAGTCCAGCAGAACCGGGCACACACAAGCGCGCAGCAATTTTTAATGAAGGAGAGTTCGACGAAGTAGTTTGCTCTTAGGGGCGCCTGGCTGGCTCAGTCAGTGGAGCGATTGGCTGCTGAGCTCAGGGTGGTGAGCTCGAGCCCCACGTTGGGTGGAGATAGAGATTAAAAATAAAATCTTAATTTTTTTTTTTTTTTCCTGAGGCCTGGGGTCTTGGAAGGATTGTGAGCAAGGGGAGCCGTGGTCACCGTGCACACTACCCAGATTCCTTTGTACAGGTCTTCCCTCTAGTTGTCTTTTCCACTCCCTCCTCTATTTCATTGTCTTCACCAGATTTCCCCTCCTGCAGGCCTTCCCTCACATCCACCAAGGTGGCCAGGCACCTCCTCTGAGCCCCAGAGCCCCGATTACTCTCTCCCAGCTGTGACCACTCTGGCTCAGGGGGCCTAAGCACAAATCTGACCCGTGTCCCTCTCCTGCAGGCTCTTGCATGGCTCTCCTGTGCCTTCAAAATACAGAGACTCTAAGGTTGACACGTGAGGCCCTCCTTCCACATACCCTCCCCCTACTCAGACGGGCTCTGTAGCCCTAAACACAGAGCCAGACCTCATGGACTGATTACCAGGAGGCAAATTAGACCCATTACTGGGGTAGGTGGAGGAGTGAGCTTCCCATCACAGGAGACATTCAAATGGAATTTGGACAGTCCTTAAAAACTGCTGTGGGAGAAGGCAGATTCCTATCCTGGATAATAACTTGGGAAGATAACAGATTCCAGGTCTGAGATATCTCATTTTAAAGATCATAAAAATAACCAGACTTTATTGAAGGCTTGTGTCAGACAGGATAGTGTTTCAGGTGAATTCTGTCATGTCTGTGTGTAAAGTATACTTTAAGAGATTTCCATGAGTCTCTTTGGCTATTCAGAACTTTTCCTTATTTGCCAACCTTAGGGCCCACAGGTCATGCTGAGGTGACATCCAAGCAAAGACATAAGGTGGGGGGGGGGGGCCAAGTGGGGGGAAGAGAGGGAAAAGTGGGGGGAAGAGAGGGAAGTGATAAGTGATAAGGATCCTAGGGAAATATTCCTGGCAGAGGATACACCAAGTGCAAAGGTCCTGAGGTGACTACACCTGACACACCCAGATATCCCCATGGCTTTTCTCATTTCATTATGGTCTGTCAAATATACTTTCCCAGGAGGCCTTCCTTGACTGTCCCATTCAATCCAAAACAGCACCTCAGGGGCGCCTGGGTCTCTCAATTGGTTAAGTACCCAACTTCAGCTCAGGTCATGATCTCACAGTTCATAAGTTCGAGCCCTGCATCAGACTCTGCGCTGACAGCTTGGAGCCTTGAGCACGCTTTGGATTCTGTCTTCCTCTCTCTCTCTCTGCCCCTCCCCCATTTGTGCTCATTCTCTCAAAAATAAACATTAAAAAACAAAAATAGAGGCGCCTGGGTGGTTCAGTCGGTTAAGCATCTGACTTTGGCTCAGGTCATGATCTCACAGTTTGTGGGTTTGAGCGCCACCCTGGGCTCTGAGCGGACAGTGTGGAGCCTGCTTGGGATTCTCTCTCTCCTCTGCTCATGCACTCGCACACGCTCTCTCAAAAACAGATAAACATTAAAAAAAAATAAAAATAAAACAGCACCTCAAGTCTCCCAACCGCTCTATCTCCTTAGCATACCCACTCCCCTTATTTTTCTTTATGCATTTATTGAGAAATATCTGACCATTATCTCCTCCATAAGAACATGTCTGTGAGAACATGAGAGCTCTAGGTCTAATTTGCTCACTGATGCACCCTAGTGTCTAGAACAAGGCTGGGCAGTCAGCACTTAGGAAACACTTGCTGAGTAAGTGAGTGAATGAGGGAAGTACTACTATTAACTCCTATGAATGAGTAAACCAAGACCCCTGAGACTTTGCTGGGGTTACAGATACTACACCTTGGGGCTGGGGGGGGGGGGGGGGTCATGCAAATTTTAATACTTCTTCGTAGACATCTGTGAGCCTTTAAAAAAAACCCTATAGTTCAGGGGTTCAATCTGGCCCACACAGTTACATTTTAATTACTGTAACACCAGCAGACGTCTTTTGAAAATATTGAACCGGTACTAGCACTAAATGCTGGCTGGAGGAAAGGCTGGGACAGCCGGGGCTGGGCGCCATCAAATCGGCCCAGGATACTCTCATCTGTGAAGAGTCAGTATGGGCACCTGGTAAGAAGCACCACAGGAATATAGATGCAGCCTGAGCACGGCCTGTCCTGTTTACGCCTCACAACTGCTCTAAGACAGCTCCTACCATCACCCCCATCCGAGAGACGAGAAAGTGGAGGCACAAAGATGCCCTGCCCAAGGGACACAGCTACCATCTGAGCGCCTCCAGGGAGCGTCTCGCTCAGCCCTCAAGCCCAGCCGACAACGAGGTAGGTACCATTATCTCTACAGATGGAGAAACGGAGGCATGCGAGGTGAAGTAACCTGCCTGAGACCACACAAGGCAGGAAGTGGTAAAGCTGGGATGTGAACTTGGGACAGTCTGGGACTTAACACTGTGGAATGATACACAACTGCACTGTCCGCTGCAGGAGCCAGGAGCCACATGTGGCTGCTTGAATTAAAATTAAAATGAAACAAGGAGAAACTCCATTCCTCAGTTACTGTCATCACAATTCAGGGAATCCGTAGCTCCATATGGCCACTGGCTGCTGTGCTGGCCAGTGCAGATCCGGAACACGGAATAAACATCACAGAAAGCCCCACTGCAGAGAAGCGCTACATAGTCTGCCTATCCTAGTTAGGGGCCCACATTTAAGAACTGGGAGATTTGGGGGCACCTGGGTGGTTCAGTCCGTTAAGCACTGGACTCCTGATTTCGGCTCAGGTCATGATCTCACGGTTCATGAGTTTGAGCCCCATGCGGGGCTCCACACAGTGTGCTTGGGCTTCTCTCTCTCTCTACCCCTCCCCTGTTCGTGTGCGCTCACACTGTGCTCGCTCTCTCAAACAAACATTAAAAAAAAAAAAAAAAAAAAATTTTTGTGGCTATTTTTTTTTTTTTTTTTTTTTGGAGAGAGAGTGCAAGTGTGCGAGCAGAAGAGAGGCAGAGGGAGAGAATCTTAAGCAGGTTTCATGCCCTGGCAGAACCCGACGTAGGGCTTGATCTCATCACCCTAAGATCATGACTTGAGCTGACGTCATGACAAGAGTCAGATCCTTAACTGACTGAACCACCAGGCACCCAACTTCTGGCTTCTATTGAGAAAGCAGTTCAAGCAACTCCAGGCCCACCTTCCCCGAGGGCCACAGCTGGCAGAGGGAACAGCAGCTGCCCTCCTGAGACAGGAGGGTCTCCGGGCTCCCAGAGCCCCACTGAGCCCACACTCGGCACATACACACAGCAGCCTGGCATCGACCTGTCTCTAAAAGCCCCAGTGCCGCCCTCTCTTCCCTTTTCCACAGATGAGGAATCTGAGGTCAAAGAGGCAGATGCTCTTTTTGTGGGTCACACAGCACATACGAAGACATGGCCAGAGGGACCCAAGTTTTCAGATTCCCAGGCCAGGATTCAAAACCAGTCCTGATCCACCAGAGAACCTACTCCGTGCTCTGCAGCTGATCAGCCCCCATGGGACGATGACCCAAGAGTCCCGGACCTCACCCTGATGCCCCCATCTGAAGACTCTCCGGACACAGGACTGTGGCATCTGGGATGGACTTTATTGGATGTGGCTGCCCGAGCCATGGTCTGGGAGCACTGGGGCCTAGGGCCCAGGACCTAGGCAGTGAGTCTGCAGAGGCTCAGAAGTCAGGGCTGTTTGGAGCGAGGCCATAAGCGGTTGGTCAGAGAGCCAAAGAAAAGGTTCTGCTTGCTGGACTTGGAGAGCTCGGCCAGGCGCTGCTGTTCCTCCTGGGGTGAGGGACAGAGAGCAAGGTCAGCCTGGGGCCCGCAGTCTCGTCCCAGGCTCCGCCAGCCGAGAGGCCACCTTCCTTAAATCTCTACCCAGCCCAAACCCCTTCCCCAACCCCCTAGAACACCCAGCCCAGACTCAAATCGCAGGGATTGTCATGATCCCCTTCCCCAGGTCCCAGGAAGCCCCTCCCTTGAACCCTGCGAACCTATCCCAGATCCTATTTATCCTAACCTGGATGCTGCCGAGACCCTAGGCCCTTCACCAGACTGCACCGTCCTGCTCCCCAGGCCCCCAGTGCCCAGCCCTCAGCTGTATGAGCCCTGCCTGGATGCTGAAGGATCCCAGGCCTAAATCTCTAGGGCCTTGTCCTTTGGACACTCAGGAGCTCCAGCCCTACTCCCAGGCACCCAACCCGAAATCTGGTCAACTTCCATCTAGACCCCTGAGAATCTCTTTCCCAAACTCCATCCGTATTCTTAGCCTCACTTCCAAACTACCAGGATCACATCAAGACCACCAGAACGCCTTGCCCCATCCTTTCCGCCAAGTGTCCGGGGATCCCTCTCCCCAGGCTTGACTCAAACCCTCTGTCCACACCAAACCTGGGCCCTCAGATCTGCTCAAAGCTATCACAAACTACCCTTCTCCAAGAACCACGCTTGGCGTTTCCTGCCTTCTGTTCTCAAGCAGGCTGTGGAATCTACCAGCCCCTCCCCCATGACAAGAGCCCTCCCAGACAGGTTGTGTGGAAGACAAGGTCCACACTCAAGGTCTTACAGCCAGACAGCGACAGGCTGCTCCACTGCTCCTCCCCTGGGAGCTTCGGGAACTGACGTGATGCCCCCCTCCCCCACCCGCAACTGCAGATCTGAGCACCCACCTGCTCTAGCCGGCTCTGCCGCTGTTTGAAAGCCTCCAGTGGGTCATCCTCCAGGGCGTAATGCTCTAGCACAGTCCGGACATCTTCTACACGGTTCAGTGCAATGGCTGTGGGCACAGAAGGCAGGGGTCAGCCAGGCAGAAAGGCCGCAGGGAAGGATAAAGATCAGAGCTACCTGGAACATCTCTCAACACTCTAAAAGGGCTCCCTTGAACATCCCCTAAATACCCCAGAGCAACTCTAAACCTTCTCAGAAGCTTCTAAAGACTGCAAGATGCTGGTGAACCTCCACACCTCAAATATATCCAATTTTACATGGAAAAATAAATAAATAGAAGCCAGAATTAAGCATCTAACAGTCCTCTTGAGAGTCATGGGCTCCAGGGTCAGAGGCCAGGAGGTCAGGGGTCAGCCTCACTCTTGAGGAAGGCAGACAGGTCCAATAAGACCCGGTCATCAGAGTTGCCATCCCAGGGCCGCAGAGCAACGCCATTGTAGGGCTGCAGGCGGAAGGCTTCCTTCTTGCAGTCCACGACTACTACGCGGGCAGGGTCCCGATTCAGACACGAAATGTCCTGGAAATGCAAACGAGGCTGAGTCTCATATAATATAACGGTTACAATTACACAGTCCCCAAAACACTCACTTCTGAATGCAGAGACAAGAGACGGCTTCCAAACCTTATATCCATGCACTACCCCCAACCGTCTTGTTTGGAGAGGTCCTATCTACCCCCACTCCCATTCCCAGATTCAGAGGGAAGGGAGAAGAGCCTAGAGGCCCAGCCTGTGCTGGGGGAAAGCTGAAGTCCTGTTAGAACCAGACCTGGGGCAGAAGCAGGATTGAGGCTGGGGTCAGAGCTCTCTCCCTCAGGAAGTGCCAGCCCCCTACCAAGTCCCAGAAGACTGCCCACAGCCCCCACATGGCACCTTGACATGGTGCCCATCCATGTATCTTGTGGCATCCCGGAACAGGCGGTAGGAGATGAAGCCATGAGGGTCCACGCTGTCGATGAGTGGGAATGCAGTCTAGGGGTGGGATGGGAGGGAGAACAAGGTCAGGCTGAGCCCTGACCCTCCCCATCTCCCACCTCACTGACCATCCCTCCCCTGTCCTGAGGCCTTACCATGCCAGTCTCTGACGTAAAGATGACGATTTCATACAAAGGGGCGAGCTGCTGGAATAAGGTCTCGATGCCCGGACGCTTCTTAAACCTCCAGCCAGTGGCCAGCTGGGGAGGCAGTGAGGACAGTGAAAGCAGTGAGGACAGTGAAACCCCAAGACCCAGAAGCCCCCAACAGGATAAAGCTCCCCCCAGCCTGGGGGGATTCCCAGAACTGGAGGGCTCTCCCCCATCTCTGTAGTTCTTGGGGGCTCAGGAGTACATAGCTGTGACCGAGGGTCTGGGTCCCAGAGTAACAGCAGACTCCTCCGTAGCACACACTGGGTGCCGAGGCACACTTACAACAACCTACAGGGTGGGGAGTCTCGCAGTTGAGAAAAGCGAGGCAATGAGAGTGACACCTTCTTCCCTGGTGACCGTGGAGCTGGTTGCGGAGTCTCTGCTCCTGACCACGTCATCACAACGCAGCCACCCATGTCTATCTAGTGTCCCCAGCCCGCTGCCTTCCCCGGGACACACCGACCACTCAGGGTGCAGGAGGACGCCAGTTAGCTCCAAGACCAGTGTGTAGGGTGGCTGGTAATATGGCTCCTTCAGAGGGTCAGGGAGGAGACAGGGACTGGTGGGCTCAATGATCATCTGTGGAAGAAGGACAGAATGGGAACACTCAGACAAGGAGGCAGGAGCCGGTGCCGGAGGGATGGGGACCGGGCTCAGGACTCCTGCTCACCTGTCTATAGTCTTTGAAATATTTGTAAGTCCGGCGCAACTGCTGTATCAGAATTGGATCTAGGAGGACACCGGGGCACAAAGGGATTCCAAGATGAGCCACTGCTCAACCTCCTGGACACACCAGAGCTTTATTTCCCTACCAGACACAAACAGGTCTACATACCCACCTGGTATCAATGAGTTCATTTCTAAGTCCGAAGGTAGAAGGCAATGACGTGACCGCCAGGCAGGAACAAATACATTTATTCACCTGCCCAGTTTGAACGTGAATACTTATCCCCACACACCACCCAATATAGAACAGAATGTTTATACATCTGCCCACCTAAAACTCACAAATGGGGCACCTGGGTGGCTCAGTCTGTAAAGCATCCAACTCTTGGTTTCAACTCAGGTCACGATCTCACGGTTCATGAGTCTGAGCCCTGCATCGGGCTCCATGCCGATAGTGCTTGGGATTCTCTCTTGCTCTCTCTCTGTCCCTCCCCTGCTCACTCTCTCTCTCTCTCTCAAAATAAATAAACTTAAAAAAAAAAAAATTACTTTTAGGAAAAAAAAAAACCCACCTACAACTGTGCTGACGTTACGCCGTCATGTGTTTAGCTCATTTTGAACCACTCGGTTTCCAGGTATGCCTGCTTTTAATGAGTATGCTGAGCCTATCTAAACTACGCTAAGTATATACATACAGCTATACATATTAACTAATGGTTTTCAACTTGGAGCCATCTCGTCTGCCACTTTCCAGGAAACTCTGGCAATGTCTGAAGACCTACGTGCTTGTCAACATACTGACATCCAGTGGACAGAGGCCCAGCATGATGCTAAACATCCTTCAATGCACAGGGGACTCCCCCACAACAAAGAACTACCTGCTCCAAAGTACCAATTAAAAAAATCCTGTTATTTTTTTTTATTATTATTTTTTCAAACTTTTGTTTATTTAAGTAATCTCTGCACCCAACACGGGGCTTGAACTCACGACACCGAGATCAAGAGCTGCATGCTCTTCTGACTGAGCCAGCCAGGTGCCCCGAAAAACCCTGGTCCAAACGAATATACTGAATCCGGTTTAAAGCAGGGAACTTACATGACTGCCTGCTTTATTACAGCATTTTTACTCTAATTAAACCACTATCTATGGACCTGCCTTTTCAAAACCAAAATACCGGGGTGCCTGGGTGGCTTAGTCAGTTGAGCATCCAATTTCTGCTCAGGTCATGATCTCAGGGATTCTGGGTATGAGCCCTGCATCAGGCTCATTGTTGTCAGCCCAGAGCCTGCTTCGGATCCTCTGTCCCCCTACTCTCTCTGCCCCTCCCCCGCTTGTGCACACGTGTGTGCACGCTCGCTAACATTAAAAAAAACACAAAAAGGGGCGCCTGGGTGGCGCAGTCGGTTAAGCGTCCGACTTCAGCCAGGTCACGATCTCGCGGTCCGTGAGTTCGAGCCCCGCGTCGGGCTCTGGGCTGATGGCTCAGAGCCTGGAGCCTGTTTCCGATTCTGTGTCTCCCTCTCTCTCTGCCCCTCCCCCGTTCATGCTCTGTCTCTCTCTGTCCCAAAAATAAATAAACGTTGAAAAAAAATTTTTTTAATTAAAAAAAAAACAACACAAAAAAACAAAAATACTGAAACCAGTTATGTTAATAAACACACACAATGCATGTTCACCTGCTCAATTTAAATCAGTACGCTAATCTGTTTAATCCAGGAAGACTACCCACTTAAAACTTCATGCTTACCCACCTGCCCAGCTTAAATAATCAATGTGTTAACATGTGGGTTTGCAAACTTCCCCAGCACAAACAGGTGGCTTTCTGGACCTGCCAATTCTATTTTTCTCCGGGGAAGGGCCAAGTGTGACAGAACTGACAACTACTCTCTACTATCCAATTTGTTAGAAACTCTCCACCAAAAGCTGGTTAACTAAAAGAGGGAGGGAGGAAAGAGACATTGTTTTGGAAATGAGGAGCCTGATGGGGTGGGGGACTGGGAGGAACAAGAGGCTGTCATAAAGAGGAGGGGATTAAGGGTGCAGACACTCAGATCTAAGGCACAGGAAGCCATGTGTTTGGTGGCAGACAGGCCCCTCTTCCCAAGCATTCCCACCATGGACTCCCCTCCCCCATCTGTTCCCTGACCATCTGCTCCTGGGCCAGCCAAGAGGACTGGGGCTTTGTAATGCCCCTCCCCCCAAAGCCATCCAGCTGCTGACTCCCCTACCCCCCCAATGGAAGGAGGTAGAGCAGGAGGGCACCAGATGGGAAGGGCAACATCCCTATAAATGGCAGAGTAGAAAGGTTCAGGGGACCTCAGAATCTGTGCTTTTACTCACCATTGTCGAATTCATCGGGAATCTGGAAGGTAGAGACAAAAATGTAGCATTTGGGATGGCAGGGGCAGAACCCCATCAAACCCAAAAAAGGAATTTCCGGGACCTTGGGAGTAGGCAAAGGTCCCTGGGAGGGAGAGGCTCACCCCTAGACAAGAAATGAGCCCGAACAGACCAAACGGGAGAGGACACACAGGATGGGACCCCTGGCAGAGCCTCTGGGTCTCTCTCCCTCTCACCTTGGCGCCAGTTTCATCCACAGAGTTGTTTCCTGCAAGGAAGACAGGGAGGAATGAGTGAAATTAGGGCTCAGTCTCCTGGGTCTTGAGGGAGGAAGAGGGCAGGGGGCCTAGACTCCTGGGTCTGAGGAAAGAAGAAAGAGGCATGGTCTCTTAAGATCAAGAGAGAAAGGGGACTGGTAGTCAGGATTCTGGGTTCCTGAGAGAAGAGGGACTGGGGCAGGGCCTCCTAAGCCTCTGAAGGAAGAAGGGACTAGAGGGAGGGCTGGAGTTTTGGGTGCTAAAGGAACAGGCTGCTTAGGAGGCTGGCCCAGTCCTCTCCTCATCTTTCCCTCTTCCAACTGACTCTCTATATCCTAGTGCAGAACTAAGACTAGAACCTTCAGCAGAGTGGGTAGAAGGAGAAGAAAGGCCACTTCTCCCATTTCCAAGGTAGATGATGTTCTAGTTGGCTGCCTTATGCAGGGAGGAGCCAGGGGATGAAGGTGGGTGAAACTCTCAGGGGAAAGAGGTTCTACAGAAAAGAGGGCCAAGGGAACAAAATTAGGGAACAGGCATATGCCCCTCACCGAAGATATAGATGACGCTCACAGTCCCACCGGCCCCGAGCAGCCCAGCAAGCCAGAGTGCGACTTTTTTGGCGTAGCTGGGACCCTCTGTGCCTCGCTGCTGCTGTGGACCCTGAGCCTGGGCCTTAGTGCCCGTGCGGCTCCCAATCTCTGTGGCCTGCAATTGAGAAAGAGGTAGGTTAGCTGAAAGAGAAGAAAGGTCAGGATGATTGGGGCACCCTGGTTGGAGAAGAAGAATCAAGGTCGGAAGCCAGGAAGCAGACAACCACACAGCCTCGGGGTGTGGTGTCTCTGGAGGCGCAACCAGGAGACTGGATCTCTTAGAATAGTCAAAAACTAGACTGCCCCGGACCAGGCCCCAGGGATTCAAGAGTTGATAGGCCGGGTGTCCAGGATCCTGTAGGGCAGGGAAACGAGATCAGGGAGACTGGCAAGACACTGGGCTTCCAGGAGCAAGGCAACAGAGGGCACAAAAAGGGATAGGACGGGTAGGCATGGCATTTGGATGCCCGGGGCTCACAGCAGTAGGGTACAGAAGGGAAGGGATGAAAGCGAGGGCAGAGGGGCCATCGGAGTTGTAAGGGCACGAAGTGATCAGCCTGGAGGTCAGAACGGCTGGATCTCTGTCAGTGTAGAGGCAGGTTGAATCAAAAGCGCAAACATCACCACCAGCGCGGGGAAAATACCCCCAAGGCCGCGGTGCCACCCCAGCATCCCGGGCTCCTCCCCCTCAAGTATTACCTGGGCGGCCACTGAAACAGGGAACAGGTGACCTCCCCTCCCCTGGCGCCCACGTGGGGTCCAGAGGAGGTGGTGTTCTGAGGACGCACTTGAGCCCACAGCATCTAGCTCGGGGGCGCAAGCGTTGCCCACCCCGGGAGGCAGGAAACTCCCCAAAACGCGGGCGGCGTTCCATTCAGCACCCTGAGGTGCTGCGTCCCGGAACCCCCGTGCGGCGGCGGTCCGCCCAGAACTCCACGAAAGGGCTCCCGGACTCGGGGCCCACCTCCGTCCGGCTCACCTGGTCCGGGGTCCGAGGGGGCGGCGTCGCTAGCCTCGCGCACAGCCCCCGCGCGCCGAGCCGCAGCTCGCTCCACAAGCGCAGGAACAGCGCCGCCGAGGCCGCCATCTTGCGCTGACGCCACGCGGCCCCGCCCACTCGCTCCCTCCTCTCCCGTCCCCGGCTGGGGCCGCGGCCAATGGGGGCGCGGGGGACGGACGGGCGGACGGGAGCCCGAGAGAGACAAAGGCCTGCGGACGGGGAGCCGCGGGCGTGCTACCCTGGGGCCCACAGGGCACGCCAACCGGGAGGCGGGCCGCGGTCCTCCCTGAGTCTCCCTCGGGCCTTGGGGCGCTCCCCCGCCTCTGCAGCAGCACGGAGCGGGGTACCCAGTGCCCGGGGGGTAAAGCTGAGGCCACCGTGAAGGAACCTTGTGGCCGCGAGCTAGACGGTCTCGCCCTGAGGGGGTCCGCCCAGAAAGCGGGCTGCCCGCCAGCCCTCCCAGACTCTCCCTCCCCTCACGTGGAGCCCGGAGGCCGAATCTGCCTTCTCTCCCGTCCTCAGAGTCCTTTCTTGCTCCTCCTCTGGTGACCTTCTAAGGAAGCGCCTGGAACGCCAGCCATTTCACCGAGGGCTCAGCCAAAGGAATGGCGGCCGGCTCTCTGGGGCCAGGCTTATTGGGACAGAAATCAATGAATAAGGGGCTACGGGTGAAGTAAAAGAGTCCATGGGGCGTCTGGGTGGCCCAGTCAGTTGAACGCCCCACTTCAGCTCAGGTCAGAATCTCGGGGTTCAAGCTCTACCTCAGGCTCACTGTGGTCAGCACAGAGCCTGCTTCGTATCCTCTGTCCCCCCCCCCCCGCTTTCTTCCTCCCTCCCTAGTGCTTTCTCAAAAATAAATTTTTTTTTTCAACGTTTATTTATTTTGGGGACAGAGAGAGACAGAGCATGAACGGGGAAGGGGCAGAGAGAGAGGGAGACACAGAATGGGAAGCAGGCTCCAGGCTCTGAGCCATCAGCCCAGAGCCCGACGCGGGGCTCGAACTCACGGACCGCGAGATCGTGACCTGGTTGAAGTCGGACGCTTAACCGACTGCGCCACCCAGGCGCCCCAAAAATAAAATTTTTAAAAATCTCTTTAAAACGAGGGGAAAAAGTCTATGTAAGCTTATGTAAGCTTCCAAAATGTGGAGAATGACCTTGTAACGTTTAGGGATAAATACTAAGTAAAAGTACAAAGGCAAAAAGATTTGGAATTCAGGATTATGGTCACCTTTGGAGGGGAATGGTCTGGGGCTGCTGCTTAAAGTGGGTCCTGTCTGGTACATACTGTTCCCGAAGCTGGGTGCTGGGGACATGGGCGTTCAGGGTGTCCTAAGACCTTTTTGAACATGGGTAACATTTTAGAATACATTTCGTAACACATTTATTACAAAAAAGACGTATCAAATGAAGAAGGTGAAGGAAGGTCAAGGTACCAAGCCCCCTTCTCTCTCCCCCTCTCCACCCCCAAGCCACCAGACAAGCCACAGCAATTCTGGGGTCATTGCTCTGTGGGCTCAAGAGAAAGGACCATCAACAGCTGTATCCCGCACCACAGGAGGAATTTAGGTTTTCCAGGCGGTTTACAGATTTTCACTTAACATAACTTGAGCAACAGTACAACGTGACTAATCACGTGGCAGGCTCTGTTCTAATAATCTCATGTCTTCTCATACGTTCATCCCGAGAACCCTCCGTCTGGAATAGACAGCATCATTTTCCAGATGGGGAATTGGAGGCTTAGGTATCATCCAGTTATTTGCCCAGGAAGTAGGTGGGGTCTGCAAATGACCCCAGCTTAGAAAACACAGACACACACTTTTGACCAAACAGCTTTTTATTGAAAGACCTTAACACAAAAGCAAGCTGGGGAAGGGAGGGTACAAGAAGGTGGGGACCCTCCCCCAGACTCTACTCTGATTCCCATGAACATCAGGGAGGGAAATGGGAACCCAGAAAGGAAAATAAAGGAAATCCTGAACAATCAGATTAGCCCTGGTCCAGGCCCCAAACCTGGCCCAGACCTGTCAGAGCCAAGGGCCAGAGAAGGAAAGCGGACACTCTCCATCTGCCAGATATCTGCCAAAGTCCACCCGCCCTGCGTTCCTTAGGCCTCCAGGAGCTTCCCCAGGAAGCGGAGGTTGAGGATCTTGAGCTGCTCATCAAGATCCATGCGGACGATGCCATCCTCACCATCGATACTCAACAGGACGCCTGTGGCTTCCCGATCCTCACCCAGGATCACCTTCACCTGGGAGGAGGGGCACAAGGTCAGGGTCTGTGTCAGCAGCCCAAGGCTCCCACGTCCCCTTGGCCCCCCTTACCTTGTTGTTCTTGGTGGGGGTGATGGGCTCCAGGTGCTCACTGGAGATGCTGACAACCTTCTCACTGTCCTTCAGGTACACAGAGCACATGCCGCCCTGTGGGTAGGGACAGCCTGGTCAGCCTGGCCTGTTTCCGATATAGGACTGATGCCCGCACTCAAGGACCATAGGCTCAGGGCTCATTCTAAAAAAATCACCTTCCCAAGGTGACACAGGGGCAGAAAAGGCCAAAAGCTGGGCCTAGTTCCTGGGCCTGTGGTGTGTGGGGGCAGGGTGATCAGATCAGCATGGGAAACATTAGAATGAAGCCAACTTAAGCCAAAAGAGAGACCGCTGCTCAGACACCTGACCCTTCATGTCCCAAGTGGGCCTCATCATCTTTCTCACACTTGCTCCTCCTCCTAGGCCTGCCCAGATCGGAGGGATGGCCCCACAGCCCCCAGGCCCCGGCCAGAGCTCTGACCTCAGGTTGGCCAGCTCTTTCACTGAAAATCTCCAGCTCTGAGGTGTGTTCACTGCCCTCCCGAGAGTCTCTACCACCTCCCCCTCTCCTCTCTTCCCTACAGCCTTATAGTGAAGCCTGACCTCCCCTAGGCTCCCAGCCCCCAGTCTCCCCACCTTAATCCATCCCTGCTAGAGCAACGTAGTGAATTAATCCCAAACCACAGACCTGATGCCACCACCGCCCTGCCTGCTCAGATTCCTTAGGACACAGTCCAAGCTCCCTAGGCGGCCATGTGACCTGGCCCAGCCACTTCTCTTGCCTTGTCACTCACCTTCCCCCCTGGCTCTTTGTGTTCCATCCACAATGAACATACTTCATCTCCCCAGATGTGCCAGCCTTTTCCTCACCCCTAGGCCTTTGCAAGTCCCCTCTTTCTGGAACACACTTAACCCTTTCCCCAACCATTTCTCTTGGCTTACTCCTATTCATTCTTCAGAACTTGGTGCAGATACCTCCTTCTCCAGGAAGCACCCCCCTGAACCCTCCTCCAAAGTTGAGTAAGATGCCTCCTCTAGGTTCCCAGAGCTCCTCTTGCCCTTGGGACTTCCTGTACCCCAGCTCTGGCCACTCAGGCTGTTCCTGTCTGGGGACATGTCTGCCTCCCTCACTAGAATGTGAGATCTGTGAAGGCAGGACCTGGAGCTGTTTTGGTCTCTGGTATTTTCAAGTAATGTTTACTAGAAGGCCAACAAGGTGCTGGTCCCTCATCTAGGGACTAGGGCTACTTAGGAAGGAAATACAGGCTTAGTAATCAAAGGATCACACCAGAATAAACTTTAAGCTTTTAGGCACCAGGTAGGTAACATGAGAAAAAGTTACATGGGCTTACAAGAGACAGATCTGAGACAGCTTAGGTGTTTCCCTGAAGGATGAATAGCAGTTTACTAGACAAAGGATGGAAGGAAGAGAATCCTAGAAAAAGGAAAGCAATGAGCAAAGGTCCAGAGGCTGGAGGGAACTTGGTGACCGTGAAGAACAGAGAGGCTGGTAATGCTGGAGCAGGGGGAGCACTAAGGGTAGTGGTGCCCGGCACTAAGCTGAAGCCTGGCACAGAGGAGCGCTCAGTCCATGTCACTGAACTGATCTCAGAGGAGTATATTAAAATGTAACCAGTTCCTGGGTACCAGTCACTGCTCCAGGCCAGGGGCCCCAGCCATGCACAGGACAGGCAGAAACCCCCGCCTTGTGGAGCCTACAGGCCACACCTTCTGTACCTGCTTTTCCGGGTACAAACAGGCAGTGGAAAATGTGGTTAGATGGTTAAAAAGAAAAAAACCAGTAACAACAGAGACTGGGGACCCCAAAGGAGAGGATGCCTGCCCACCCACCAGCCTGGGCTCCACTTACCGTGACGCTGCGGATGACTCCTGTCTGCCCCACCACCTGTGTATCCAGGTAGGTGTCCCGCACCTTCACCTGGATGTCAGTGGTTACCCAGTCGCTAGAGTTCTGCTCAATTCCTGAGCCTGGTGTGTGCGGGTTATAGCCACCAGGGGAGGGGGCTCCAGGTGTCATCGGACTGTAGCCAACAGGACTCGGGCTGGGGCTGGCCTGTAAGTGAAAGAGAGTGTTGTTGGAAACACGTCAGCAAGCTTGGCTGTCCCTATAGACCCAAGGCCCATTCTAGCCCACCGCCCTTAAGGGCATGCAAGCTCACCAATACCTGATAGGCCATGGGGGAGGGTGTGGGGTGGTAGCTGGCTGGAGAGTGGGTGTTCTGGTAGCCCGCTGGGCTTGGCGCCACCTGGTGGTAGCTTTGGGGGCTGGGGCTGGGCTGGTAGGAGCCTTGCGGGGAGGGGGCGGCATAGGGGGAGAACTGGTCTGTGTTGTACCTGCAGAGTCAAAGACAGAAAGGAGCACTTGCTGGGGATGATGGAGAAGAGGAGAAGGTAGTGGCAGTGGAGAAGGTCTGGGCAAGGGTTGATCAGGGCTGGCCACAGTGGACTCACATGGCTGGCGTCCCTGGCGTCTGTGGGTTGTACTGTGGGTTGACCTGTGGGGATGAGGGATCGGGATAGCCAGGCGTCTGGGGGTTGGGGGTGCCCCCATAGGCCTGTGGGGACGGGGTGGGCTCGTCGTCGAAAGCATACTCGTATTCTTCCTCAGCCCTGTTGGACAGAGAAGTCTGTTAAGAACAACTCTGTGGTAATCACAACAACGTAACAAATGCTTCCCGAGCTACACTGAACACCTCACAACAGCCCCATCAGAGACCTCCATTTCACAGTTGAGACTGGGAGGCAGAGATGAGGCTGCCTGCCCAAGGTCACACACTTGTCATATGACCTAGATCACAAAAATCTGTCTCTGAGCCCAGGTCTTTTCTTTCTTTTTTTTTTTTTTTAAGTTTATCTTGAGAGAGCGTGCATGAGTGCACCGCTTCCCACCCCCCCCCCCCCCACACACACACACGGGAGCAGGGAGGGAAAGAGAGAGAATCCCAAGCAGGTTCCCCACTGAGCCTGACTCAGGCCTCAATTTCACAACTGTGAGATCATGACCTGAACTGAAATCAACTATCAGATGCCAAACTTGAGTCACCCAAGCGCCTCTCCAAGCCCAGGTCTTAACCACAGCCTACTAGTATGGTGGGGACTGGAGAGACCATTTTATCGCCAGCCCAGCCCCACCTGCCCTTGGCACGTGACCAGCCTGGGGCTAGGAGCAGAGAATTCAGGGAGGGCCACACAGACCCCACTATCCCACAGACACCCAGCATAGCCACCCATACATGCACTCAGGGAACCCTGTCCTCCACCCCAGTTCTTACCGTGATGGCGTGTTAGGGTTGTTGGGGTCCCAAGCACCACTCTGAGCAGGAGTGCGGCTGCCGTCATGCAAGGGTGTCTGGGAACCGTAATGCGGGGTACGGCTGCCTGAAATGGGAGAGTAGGAGAGGTGTGTCTGTCTGTCAGCTCTGTCCTATCTGCAGCTCCCCCACATCGCCCCTCATCCCTGTCCCCTGGGCACACTCACCATCCTGGAGAGGTGTCTGAGAGCCATACATGGGTGTGCGGGAGCCAGAGCCATACATGGGCGTCTGAGAGCCATACATGGGTGTCCGCCCATAGGTTGAGGTCATGCCACCTGGGCGCCGTGAGCCCCTGTGGACACAGAGAACTAGATGGGTGAGAAGGACCCTCTCACCACCCAACAACCCCCCTCCTGCCCCGGCCCAGCCCGTACACCGTAGTGAGCCGCTGACGGTCCACAGAGATGGTCTGGCAGGTGGAGTGCAGCTCCACGCGGGCCGTGGACTCCGTGGCATCCTTCACCACACCGATGTAGCCTGGTGAGGAGGCAGGAGGTCAGGCTGGGTAGGGTTCTCTACCATGCCCCTCCCCAGGCCTCCAAATGGCCTCAAAGCTCACCTTTGTAGGGCCCTTGGGAGATGCGCACAGTCTGGCCTATGAGTTCGTTGTCTCTCCGCCCTCGGCCCCTGCTCATGCCGCCACTGCCACCACCAGGGCTGCCAAAGCCACCACGCTGACCTGGGGAGAAAGGAGAAGATCACCAGTCCCCAGGGCCATGCCCTCCCCTCACATGCTGCGTCCACAGACAGAGCAACCTCAAGCCCCTTCTTCACCTGCTTGACTCCCCCACACACCCACACTGGTTTAGAAGCTTCCTCTGGGTGGCCTGCACCAGAGCTCGGGCACAGCTGTGACCACTGCGGGCTGCCACCAGGAGCAGTGACGGGGGAGGGTCCTGGTCTTCATGGGCTCAGAGCCACATCAGGGCCAGGCCAGCTGAGCAGGCACTCAGGAAGTATGGGCTGAATAACCTCCCTCCTCCATCCCCCAGACACATCCCCGCCCAACTTCCCCTCACCTCCAGCGCTGGGGTGCATGGGGCTGCTGATCCGGGGACTCATAGGGGCAAAGCCACCCACTGTGAAGTTGGTCACATCTCGGGGCTAGGAAAGGGACAGGAAGTCAATCAGCAGGCAGGGCCTGGAGGACCGGCTCCTGGCCCCCATGCCACTGCCTGCCTCCATTTGGGAACAGTTCCTGCCTGAACTGGCCTAGCAGCTATCCCTCTCTCCTTCTGGTGACAATGCCTCCATTTCCCTTTGAGAAAACCGTCACCCCAACACCACTGTGGGCCTGTCAATCAAGAGGCCTGGTCCTCCCCTGGCCAGGACTTTATAACCCTGCATAGCTGGGAGAATTCATGACCCCTACCTTCAGGACCATAAGGAAATCACCTCCTGGTCCCAGCTACCCAGATCCTGGGCCCGATTTCCCTTCTGATACGTGGTTCTATACAGCTTTCCTACAAGTCCTAGGACCTCTGCGTCTGCTGTTCCCTTGAGCTAGTCACATAGCTCTGCGTTCCTTCATTCAGGTCTCTGCTCAAGTGTCACCTCAAGGAAACCTTTCCTTAACCTTCTCCATCTAAATCGGCGGCTCCCATTATTCTCTATTTCCCAGGCCTGTTTTACTTTTTTTCATAGTGCCTATTGTCACTTCACACTGTACTGTGTACGTACATATTTATCTGTCTGTCTTCTAGCAGCTCTAGGACAGAAATTTGCATCTTGCTCGCTGTCGTATCTCCAGTGTCAGAGACCCAACAGGTGCACAATAAAACCAAGTGGATGAACGATTTGGTGAAAAGCTCTGAATCCCAATCAACTCTGCCAAGGACCCGACACGGACATCTGCCATCCCAATCCTCCACGAGCCCACTGTTGTCGCGGCCAGGGAAGGCTGGGGAGCTGAGCCAGGGCGCCACCACACCCACCTCACCTTCGAGCCCCCTGCCAGGACGAGGTGGCGGGTCTTGCAGACAAACATGCCCCCATTCTCCACCAGTTTCTTGCAATGCAGGAAGGCGAAGCTGCGGAAGAGATGGCGAATTTCGCCCTCCCGGCCCTGGGTGAGGAAAGGATGATCACTCTTGTGGCCATGCCGCACCCCAGCAATTTCAGGCATGGCCGATGGGCAGGAGCTTATACTCACTGAGTGGGGGCCGTCAATGACCTTCACGATGTCTTTCACGTGGATGTTATTCTGTTCTGAGTCCAGGGCCACGGCAAAGCGGTTGTCCTTCTTCCGGGTCACAGCCTGGTGCCTGACAGTCACCACCTTCCCATACATGTTCAGTACCTATGGAGGGAGGGGAGGGATGCTGAGGGGTGAGAGTAGAAAGGGGTGACGTGGAGCAGGACTTTCCTAAAGTGGGACGATCCTTCCTTGTGGGAGGTTGTCCCAAGCTCTGCAGGAAGTCTAGACTCCCCGGCCCCGGGCCACGCAGTCTCAGGGCACCACCCTGTAGGCAGTGGATCAAACAAAAACGTTCCCAATCATTCCAAAACACCCTTCAGGAGGAGACTCCATCCTGACTGAGGAACCTGAGGAATGGGTAGAGTAGGTATTAATATAATAGCTGATGTCTACCCATCACTCTGTGCCAGGCTCCATGCTAAATTCCTCACACAAGATTTCACTGAAGCCTCAAAACTTCCCTCTGACATGAATGCTGTCATGATTCCCATTTTACACAAAGGGAATCTCAGGCCCAGAGAGGGCAAGTCACTAGCCCAGGGTCACCCAGCATGGAATAACAAGGCCAAAATATAATTCCAGAGTCCAGGGTCCTAAGCATTAGGCTCTGACTCTCCCATCACCAGGTAGGGGTGAAGGCGAGGAGGGCACCCGCAGCACCCAGCCCCTGAGCAAGCACCTGGGTCTACATATTTGATCTCAGGGCTTCAATCACAATTATTAAAGTAGATGCTACCATTATCTCCATTTTAGAGGATACAAAATAGGCACAGAGAGGGTAAACAATAGGTCACTTGTCCAACACCACACAGCCAACCATGGCTCACAGAGCCAGATCTGCCACCCAGAGCAGTCTGGGTTCTTAGCCACCTCCCAGGATGAGGAGCTCGAGGGAGAGGAAGACCCCTACACGGAAGCCCCGCCACACACACACCTGGAAGGTCTCCCGCTCCAGCCGCACAATGACACCCACGGTCTGGGGGTCTAGCTGCACCAGCTCCCCCCATTCATGCTGGCCCCCCACATCCACACCCGATGCCGTCTCTGAGCAGAGCTGCAGGTCCCGGGGGAGCACCTTCAGCTGTGGGAAATGGAAAACAGGTGAAGCAGGGTCCTGGTGGCTCATCGGCCTGGGTCTCTGTTCTGGCGTGCTCCACCCCTCCCCCCCTCCCCCCCACCACCTACCTCATGCATGGTGAGGTCAGAGAACAGAATAACAAAGTTCTCCTCCACTCGCACAATGAGGCCTGTGTCACCCTCAAATCGGCCAGCAATCACCTTCACGTGGTCCCCCATCTTAAAGTACTTCCGAAGTTCCTGGGCCGGGAACTCCAACATGTCCTGGGGATTGGGTGTGGGGACACTGAGCAGGGGAAGGGAAGCCACCACAACCCACCTGCTTCCCCATCTCCAGAAGCCACTCACGTCCTCAGAAAAGACTCCTGCCAAAACCCACCCAGGCTCACACCACCCAACCACAGATTCTTTAGGCCACCTGCCCTGGAGACAGCGGACCTCAGACTCAAGGTATTAGTCAGGATACCCCTCTACTCCACACACACAAAGCCTGTCCCCAAGACGTAGAATGCCAGACTAGACACTCTTCCTCAGACCTAGCTGGAGACCGCCTCACCCCAGACACATCACGGTAGCCTGGACAAACCCTCAGACAGACGTACACGCCCTTAAAGCAAACGAAAACCACACAGCCATCTTAGATTATCCACAGGTATGGGCAGTACGGTACCCACCTTGAGGTCCTCGTGCTTGGGCATGATGGTGATCTTGTTGCCATCCACGCTGAGGATCTTGCCCTGCAGGTTGATGAGCTCGCCCTCACACACCTCCACATTGTCCCCAGGCTGGAAGTTGTGTTCCCGCTCCTTCCCTACAGGGACAGATGCAGGGCTGACTTGGGAGCTGCCTGCCAAGAGCCACCCCCTCTTCTTTGGCCTGAGTTACTGACAGGGACCAAATACCTGTGCTCTCAGTCACCACCTCAAGGTCAATGCCCTCCGGCTGGTCCTCAAACTTCTCCAGCTCAGAGAGTGTGGGCTTCACACCCTCCGTGATCTGAGACAAGGAGAGAGGAGAAAGGTCAGTGTCACAGCCCAGCTGAACGGGCTGGAGAGGTAGAGTGACTGCCCTGGGGATACTCCTGACTTGGAAGGCAATCCAGCACAGATCCAGATAACCCACCACTCTGGGGCCTGGACCGAAGGAGGGAGAGAAAGCTTGGCCTCCCTGCTCCCCACCGTCATAAGCAACAGGCCCTCCAGGACCCTCACCACAGCAGACATGGCAAAGCTCTTGAACAGAAAGCCCTTCCGGCTGTAACGGTTCCCTTCGAAGATGAGGAAGTCACCATCAGAGGCAACATCGCCGCCCAGGGACCTGGGATTTTGGGGGGAAAGAGAAGATTAGAAGGGGGATGAAGAAGAGAGTCTCAGTGAATCTCAGGCTCCTCTGCTGGCGAGGGGGGAAGAGGATCACAGGACGACTGACCCGTCCCGTTTCGCCGCACCCTGCTGGCCGAGCAACCCATCCCAAGCTGAAAGGCTCCTCCCTGCATCCTGCTGCTCTCTCCCCTGCTTTATTGTTCGCCACGGCCCACGTCACCCTCTGAAAATGAGCCACCGTTTGATCCGTCTCCCTGACCAATGGCAACTCCCAAAGAGCAGTTTTTCACTCACTGCTATGTCCCCTAGAGCAGCGAGCATCTCGCACCCCGGAGGCGGTCGGTGAACACTAGCTGGACAAAGTATTGAACCACGCCAAACCTTCACATGCACGGAGCCCCGGTCTGCACCTGGCCTAGCCACACACCTCCACAACTCCTCCCCAAAGCCTAGGACATCACTAATGTGACCTATGTTTCCTAGCGAAGTGAGGGAGTGAGGCTCGCATAGGGCACATCTCCCAGGGAGAGTGGTCTGAGTCAGGACTCAAATGTGGGGGGTGGTGGGACTCCCAAACCCGTGCCTTAACTCTACTGGCCCTGCCTGTGGGGCAGGAGGACACTCTGTCCCTGCCCACGCTTCTAGAGAGAGGAGGGAAAGCCCACCCCACTCCCAAAAAGGGAGCATAGGGGAGTAGGCTGAGCTCCCCCTGCCACTCACTCAATCCTCTTCTCACTCAAGTGCTGAGTTTGGTGGAGGCCCAAACAAGCTCTACAGGCCGGGTCAGGGCACTCAGTAAAAGGAGGTCCAGTCAAGTGGACAGCAGTGGGATAAGTGGGTCCAATCTAGGCATGTGAAGTATTAGCCAAGTCCTGGGATGCAGCTCAAAAGGAGTTCTGTAATCCCCCTTTAACAGAACTGAAAACGGGCTAGCGGCTCACAGTGGGTTCCAGAACAGGACCAGTGGCAAAGGGTCACTGCACCTCTTGTTTCTCCCCCTCCTCTCCTGCCTTTCCCATCAGGAGCCCTCTGGCTAGCCCTGAAATGCTGGGGTCACTGGGCAGAGCTCCAGAGCTCCCTCCAGCTGGGGAGGGCGAGGGACACATCCTAATGGGAAGGGCTCTGTACTCCCACCTCAGGTGCCCAGGCACCAGAAGATCAGTGAAAGAGACCTTGTGAGGCCTGACATGTCGAGAACTCCCATTTCAGCGTGTGATACCACTAATCACACTTACTAGGAATCAAGTGCTATTCTGGGTCCACATGCTTATTAAGTCATTTGATTCTCCCTACAGTCCCAGCAGGCAGGTGTTGTTCTTTACAGCACAGGAAACAGAGGTCCAGGGATGTTAAGTAACTTGGCTGAGGCACTGCTGGCAGGCTAACCACTCATAAAGTAGACCATGGATGGGTCGGGGGACCCACTCCTATGGGGGGAACCTGCAGAAGGCACTCTACAACACAGCTGTGGGGACCCAGCCCAGCCGGTCCCCAAGGACATGCACCTGATCTTCTCAGCATCAAACAGCCTCTGTGGAGGTCGCTTAAACTTCTTCCTTTTGGCAAACCAGTCTTTCTGTGGAGGAAAGGTGGCACGGGTGGGAAGGGTGAAGGAGGAGGGCCCAGCCACCCGGAAGGATCAGGCATCCGCCCACCCCTGAGCAGCGGCATGCCCCCTCGTACCAAGCTCATACGGGCCTTGATGCGGTCATAGTCGATGCGTGGGATCATCTTCAAGGAGATGGTGTTTTGGCTGGGCTCCACATAATCCACCTGAGGAGATGGGGGTGGTCAGGAGGGCCCTGGCCCTCCCTCTCTAACCCCAGACACAGGAAGGGCATGGAGATGGCAGGGACAGGGGGTGATGGGAAAGAAATCACACTGATGACAATCCCCCACGTTCTCTCTGTCCTGTTTCCCCTCAACCCCAAAGCAGACTGTCCATCTCTCCTCGGATGTCTAAAAGGCCCCTCAAACCTAGTGCAACCACAACTAACCTTAGTCACCCCCCCACACCTGCTCCCTGCCAGCCTTCTCCCACTCCATCATTCCTTCTGGTCTGGCACACGAACTGGCAATTGTTCTGGACTCCCTCCCTACTCTTCTGCCCATCTCCGGTGTGTTAGCAACTCCCATGGGCTCTGCCTTCTAAACCCCTCGTCCCCCCTCTGACCTCGTCCCCCTCCTCTCTCCTACAACCCTGGGCAACCCAGGACTATGGTGGCACAGTCTCTTCGCTGGTCTCTGTAGCCCCATCTGGTCCAGTCTGGGGTTTGGCAGCCAGGTCCTTCTTTGTTGTGGGGGGCTGTCCCCTACACTGTAGGGTGCTAGCAGCATCCCCGGCCTCTATCCACTAGATGCTAGAGCAACTCCCCCCTCAGTTGACAGAACCAAGAAAAGGGACCACACTGTCCCTGCTTGAGAACGAGGAGTCCATCCTCGATGAAGCTCCCACAGTAATCCTATTAAAATCCACATCACACCGTGTCCCTCCACTTCACTCAGGAAGAAGCCGAAGCCTCACGACAGGCCACAGGTGCAGTCCCTTCCCTGAGCCCACTCCCGGCCACTCTCACCCTCACACACTCTGCTTCAGCCAGGGCAGCCCTGTTCACATGCTGTTCCTTCCACTGCAACACTCTTCCCCAAGATTTCCACAAAGCCCCCTCGCTCACCGCCTTCAGATCTTTACTCAGTGTGTTTTGAACTCTCACAGGAGATGGTCATCCATTCCCCTGGATGTGTGCTCCCAACAAAATCTAGGCTCTGCATCACCTAATCTGCCCTCTGCACTAGGAAAGGGCTGGGAATGACAAAAGGAAAAGGGAGAAGGACAGAACAGAGGAGCAGGGGCGTGAACACAGGCCCTGGCCCCTCAGCCACCCTGCCATATCCCCACCCCTGGCACCTGGGCGATGTCGTCCTTATAGATGCCCCTCTTGAGGCGGACCCAGGACTTCGGCTTCAGGTTGGCCACCTCCTTTACGACTTTGAGCACATCTGTCATTTCCTTGATGGGCACCATCTGCTGGTTCCAGTAGCCAAGCCGCAGGTTGCCCACGCCCTCGATGGCCTGCTTCACGTGCGTCTGCTTATAGGCCTCCACGTAGATGTAGCCCTTCACGTGCTCTGGTGCCACCACTGACTTAATCTGCAGGGGCTGTGGGGCCACGCCAGCAGAGGGAAACAGTGAGACGCGACTGCTACTAATGGTAATGGCCGCCACTACAGTGCTCTCTCTTCTAGGAATTCATCCCACAGTATGTGCAACGACCCCAGGGATAAGGATGTCCACTGCAGGGTTATTGATTACAGCAAAAAAATAAGACTGCAAATTTTTAAATGCCCCCAAAAGGGATTTGTTGTGTCACAAATGTTCTGTGAAATACAGTGTACCGCTTAAAAAGGAATGAATCTCTATGTAGTGACACAGACAGATAGCCAACACGCACTACGTGTAAAAAGCAACAAGAGTGAAGAGAAATGGAACAATTACACTAAAAGCAAACAGAACGCGCTTTAAGACAAAACCTGTCACTGGAGACAAACAAGGGCATCCTAGAATGCTAAAAGGGTCACTCACTCAAGATGTCAGAATTACAGACATATATGAATGTAACAAAAGGACCTCAAGGTACACGAGGCAAAACCCGACAGAAGAAACTAGAAAAGGAAAGAAAACTACACACAAAACAAGCAGAAGGAAAGAAATAATAAAGATCAGAATGGAAACAAGTAAAAGAGGGAGAATAGAGAAGTCCATCAAAACAAAAGCTCGTTCTTTGAAAAGATTAACAAATTTGACAAACCTATAGCCAGACTGACCCAGAAAAAGACAAAAGACTCAAGTTGCTAAAGACTCAAAAAGAAAGGGCATCGCTACCAATCTTACAGGGTTACAAAACAATACTACAAATAAGTGCACACCGACAGATAAGATCACCTCAAAGAAATGAACGTTTCCCGTAGAAAAACAGAAACTACCAAAACTGACTCAAAAAGAAATACAACATCTGAATAGACCTACAAGAAGATATTGAATTAATAATGGAAAACTCGGGGCCCCCACACACACACAGTGTCAGGACTAGACAGTCTCACTGGTGAATTCTACCCAACATCTTACACCCAGCACGGAGCCCAACATGGGCCTTGAACTCACAACCCTGAAATCAAGACCTGAGTTGATGCTTAACCGACTGAACCACCCAGGCACCTCACTATCCAACATTTTAATAACACTGATCCTTCACAAACTCTTTTTAGAAGAGGAGGTAACATTTTCCATCTCATTCTGTAGATCCAGTATTAACCTGACACTAAAAACAGACATCTTTAAGCAACTACAGTTCAATATTGCTTATGAACACAGATGTAAGTACAGTATCTCCAATTAAATAGAACTGGATCCAACAACATATCAGAAGGATCATACACCATGACCTTGAATTTTATGTTATGTGAGTTATATCTCAGTTAAAAAAAAAACTACTCATTTGTTTCAGCATTGCCTGTGATACCAAAAAATGGAAACAATCTTGTATTTACTGGGCATGGAAAGATAATTAAGGTCTTGGCAAAAAGCTCACTGCAGAATAACACATGTACGGCATAACACCATTTTGTTTTAAAAACAGGGCAAAGTTTTCAACGTGCAGACGATGATCTGGAAAGACATAAACCAACAAGAATTCCTTCTGAAAAATGGGACTTAGGGACAGAGATTTGGACTTCTACAATACACATGTACTATTCTGGTCATTAAAAATAATAATCAGTCATAACTCAAGTGATCACCAGAATTTTGCCCAGGACACATGACTGAGGTCTGAGTACACTTGAAATGATTTGCAAATCCAACTGTCCACTTGGGCCCACTGACATACACCCACTGCTTCAGCAGGTACAAGCAATGTACTCAGCCTGACACGGACCATATTAAGTAAGAACATTACCGGCTAGCACAGAGTTAGCCGTAGCCCCATGTTTCATGAATTTTGAGCGTACCCTTCATTGGGTTTGCCCTTGTTCCAAAACTGACAATTATGCCTCTGACAATAACTATGTTTACTGAACACAAGCTGCAGGCCAGGTCCCAGATGAAAGCTGGACATGTCCAAAGCTACTTAATCCTAGCAATGCTGAGGAGCAAGCAAGGCACCCAGAAAGGGGAAGGAGCCTGAACAAGGTCAGAGAGGTAGGAAGCAACAGGGACAGGATTCAAATTCCAGCTGTCTAAAGAAATATCTGTGAACTTAATGTTTACTTTTTAAGAGAGACAAACGGGGAGGAGGATCAGAGAGAGGAGACACAGAATCGGAAGCAGGTTCCAGGCTCTGAGCTGTCAGCACAGAGCCTGACGTGGGGCTCAATCTCACGAAATGTGAGATCATGGCCTGAGCAGAAGTCAGCCACTTAACCCACTGAGCCTACCCAGGTGCCCCAAGAAAGATCTGTGAACTTAAAGCAGCACCTTCATGCTCTGTGTGTTGTGAGTGAGCCCTGAAGGGTCAGGACCAGCCCTGGCATAGTCACTGCTGTATCCTCAGCACCTCCCAGTGCAGACACCTGACCACGGGAAGGGTTCAGCAGATGTGTGAAAACTGCACGTAAGAGGGAAGGAAGGAATTCTCCCCCTGACAGGCCTGTCCCCTGACACACTCAGCCACACTGTCCTATCCCAGGACTCCTCCCAAACAGTAAAAGGGGGACAGCTGCCCAACAGGGCTGGTGAACAGGCAAAACTCACTCAGGCAGAAAAGGTTCAGGAAGCTAAAGGCTGGGGTGCCTGGGTGGCTCAGTCGGTTAAGCGTCCAACTTCCACTCAGGTCATGATCACATGGTCTGTGAGTTCAAGCCCTGCTTCAGGCTCTG
>NW_024412425.1:883666-921074 GCF_014898765.1 Herpailurus yagouaroundi
AAAAAAAAAAAAAAAAGATGTTTAAAACAAACAAAAAAGGTGGGGTGCCTGGGTGGCGCAGTCGGTTAAGCGTCCGACTTCAGCCAGGTCACGATCTCGCGGTCCGTGAGTTCGAGCCCCACGTCGGGCTCTGGGCTGGTGGCTCAGAGCCTGGAGCCTGTTTCCGATTCTGTGTCTCCCTCTCTCTCTGCCCCTCCCCCGTTCATGCTCTGTCTCTCTCTGTCCCAAAAATAAATAAACGTTAAAAAAAAAAAAAAAAGGAAGCTAAAGCCTGACTTCTGGAGGGCTACAGGGGGCTGCTGAACCCTGTCAGGAATGCAGAAAGAACGAAGACAATACCTCTGTCAGGCACAGAAGAATGCTTCAATCCAGGGAGTGGTTGTTTTCTAGCTAAAGCAGCTCACGTAACAGACAATGCTGTTGACCGTAAGGAGCACCTGGTACCCTTGAACCTATACTGTCCCTCCCTCTGGGCTTTTGCTCTGTATCTCATTTCCCAGGTGCCTGCCTATCTGACTTACCGTGTCTGTGAACTGGTAGGCAATGAACTTGCGCATCAAGGAAATGGCCGTGGCCCGTTCCTCCCCAATCTGGAAGAGAGACAGACTTCAGATGGAGATGACAAGGTGAAGGACGGACACAGATAAGGGGACAGAAGACAACAGCAATGCAGAGTAATCAGGCAAGAAAGATAAAATGGAAGAGAGAGAGGAACAAAAAAGATGGACAGATACAGAGAAAGAGGAATGGATGGTAAGAAAGACAAAGGTGGGAGACAGTGAATTAAGTGACGGAGGAGTGAGGAGGGGCCAGGGGCCGGGGGATGAAGAAGCAGAGACAGGACTAAGAGACTGATATACCAAGGAGACCCAGGACAGAAAGCTGGGAGCTCTCCCTGACAAGGTCATTTCCCCCATTCCCCTGCATCCTGGAGCACACACCTTACATTTGACAGTCCACAGATTTGGATCCCTAGATAGGAGAAGAAAAGGAAACCCTTCAGGGAAATGGCCTCATCACGAAAGACCCGAATCCCCACACCCATCTTTCTTGCTCTCCCTCCACACCCTCTCCTCCTCCATCCCTCCTTCCAGAAGCAGAAGAGGGCAAGCGCCAACATGCCACCTGTTCCCACTATCCACCACTCTGTGTCTGCATAGGCACATCACCCCAATACGAGATTCCCCCATCTCAGCCCGTCCATCCCAACCCCCTTACTTGACTCCCGGAAGCAGCTGCTGCTGAGTGATGTCATCAGAGAGCTCATCAGATCCTCCATACACCCTGGAGAGAGGACAGCAATTGGGAAGGAGGGGTGATGCTCTGTCAGAAGCCTGACCCTTTCCGAGAAGGGACCACCTGCCCCCACCCCATGCCCTTACGTCTCTCCCACAGACGACTTGGCATATTTCTTCATGTAGTACTCGCCCAGTTCTTCCTCTCGCTGGTCCCTGGGGAATGAAGGGGAAAGTAAACATGAATGAAAGGCTGTGGAGAGGAGGGTGGGCTGACTTGCTCCCAAGTTCCCCCCGGAAGCCAGTCTCACCCTTTCACCCACCCCCATCCCCCGCCGCTTACCTCCAGAGGTTTTGTAGGCGGCGAGCCCCAGAACGGTCTTCATCCAGGACGACATTATCGATGTTGGAGGCTGCGAAAAAATGAGCAGATGGGGTAAGTAAGGGGAGGTGAAGGGCAAGGGCGTGGAGGAAGTGATGGGGGCTGAGAGGGCCGGAGCTGGGCCCTGGGGCAGGAGATACCTCACTGAGGAACCCCCAACCCTCACCCTCTACTCTGTCCTGCTCAGCATCTTGCTTCTCATGAAGAAGACTTGGGGACAGGGTCCAACAGGTGGGGACATCCAGCCGTTCCCCATCTCACAGCCGTTAAGTATGCCCTGAACACCACCCCCCACCACTTATCCCTGCTGCCACAACGCTCACACGCATACATAAACAAACACACTTCCCCAGGCCGACGGCTGGATACCTGGCCTCAGAACCCCCTGAACTCTGGACCCTGTATGAGTCAGAGCCCCCAGGGCCAGACAGGGGTCAGGGGTGGAAGGAGGGTACTGTGGGCAGGAAGGAGATGTCAGGATATGGGAGGAAGGTCGGGAAATCACAGTTTTCAGATTCTTACCTTCAATCTCTTCTACTTGGAGGAAGAGGAGGTGGTGGTGGTGGTGGTGGTGGTGGTGGTGGTGGGCGAGGGCAGACAAAGTATGAGCCAAATTATAGCAGCGAAATCAACCAATGGGTTGGGGGAAGGGGAAGGGAGGGACACAGGAAGGTTGAAAATCAAAAGTAAAGGCCAGGCACCAGGTGGTTGGGGGAGAAGCCGAAATGTATGAGGCGCACAAAACGGAAAATAACAGGGAAGTGGGGGCACTGGCCCAGGAAGTGGGGGGTTATCTTGGGACAGAGCCCACCCACCCTACAACCCCCATAAGGGATTCACGGGGGCCCTGGGACCCCAGAGTCCTCTTCCCACAACACCCACCACCCACAACCCCCACCCCCCAACTCATGGGCCTAAAAGGAAAAGGGTACAGAGCTGGTCTCTCTGGCAACGACAGAAAGAAGCGAGGTGAGGAGGGTGGGAGTTGGGGTGGTGCAGGGCATGGGGGTTGGGGATGGGCTCTCAAGACCCAAGACCCCAAAGTGGGCTTGCAGAGGTGGGGCCCACACACACCTTTCTCTAAAATGTCCTCTGCTCCGTCCTCCCACTGGTCCTCATCCTCATACTCATCGTCCACATCTGCAACAAGAAAGCCACGTGGTCAGGGAGGCAGCTGCAGCAAAGGTGACTTCGCGACAGTGGTTCCCAGGAAACATCTCTGGGGGGACAGGCACTACGAATATCCACCCTGCAGATCAGGACTCAGGGCTAGACAGGTGAGGCTCTCACCTGCTGCCCTGGAGCTGCTCCAAGCCGCAGGATCGAGTCTCCGTTGCAGCTTCGCTGCCACCTGGCTCTAAAAGCCATCCCTCCCCTAACCCCATCCAGGAGCCGATTTCAAAAATCAGATCAGGGGCGCCTGGCTGGCTCAGTGAGTAGAACACGTAACTCCTGATCTTGGAGTCATGAGTTCAATCCCCATGCTGGGCGTAAAAATAAAAAATAAACTTAAAAAAAAAAAAAATCAGATGGGGTGCTGGGTGGCTCAGTTGGTTAAGCATCCAACTCTTGATTTTGGCTTAGGTCATGATCTCACAGTTCGTGGGTTCGAGCCCCGTGTCAGGCTCTATGCTGGGATTCTCTCTCCCTCTCTTTGCCATTCCCTCGTACTCACTCGCACACGTTCACACACTCTCTCTCTCAAAAGAAAAAACATCAGATCAAATTAAGCAAGCAGAAAAGTTCCCTCCAAACTATCAAAACCAATATATAGTTTAAAAAAATTTTTTTAACATTTATTTATTTTTGAGAGAGACACACACAGCATGAGCGGGGGAGGGGCAGAGAGAGAGGCACGGAATCCAAAGCAGGCTCCAGGCCCTGAGCTGTCAGCACAGAGCCGGATGTGGGGCCCCAACTCGTGAACAGCGAGATCACGAACTAAGCTGAAGTCGGACGCTCAACCAACCGAGACAGCCAGAGCCCCATTAAAGACACAATTCGTGATCTGTTGGTTTTGTTTATTGTTCCCTTCGGTTTATAACACTATTGCTTACCGAGTGTACTGTATGCCCTGCTCTGTTGTGAGTTCTTGCCACAGATTCCTCATTAATCCTCCTGGTGACCCTGAAGGAGGTAACACCACCGTTCTGATTTACAGTGAGGGCTCTGAGGCCCAGAGTGGTGACTTCACTGGCCCAGACTCTCAGCTAGTACCTGAGAAACAATCTGGCTTCGGGGTCCATGCATCTAATCTCTTCACTACATTACATATCCTCTTTTGTATGCAGCCAATGTTACACTAAAAACTGAAAAGTGGTATCTGTACGTGATGAAAAACGCAAAGTGTCCAGAGGATGTATGGGTACAGGTAAGTCTCCCTCCCATTTCTAACCCTAGCTCAGTCCCCTTTACCAAAGGCAACTCTATGACCAGTTTCTTGTCTAGAAATAATCTGTAAAGAAGAAATGCATATAACACCCCCATTACCTGCCCCATTTTTTTTTTTTTTCCAATGCAACTTTTTAGCACACTGTTCTGTACTTTCCACTTTTTCTAAGCAATGATACTACCTTGGAACTCTTTCATAGCAGCGCATGCTTCATTTACTATTATCCGACTATCTGCCTCATAACTCATTTTACCAGGCTATTACCATCAACAGACATTTAGATCACCGAACACTTACAACTGCAAACAGGACTGCAGCAACTATCTTTGGCCTCATATCTTTATGCACCTATTCGAGTTTAACTGTCAGATGAACTCCTAAAAAAGAACTGCTGGATCAAAGGGTCCCTGCATGTTAAATATCAATGGGCCCTGCCACATAGCCTTCCCACAGGCAGTGCCCAATGACACCCCAGAAAACACATGGCTGTCCCGAGCAGTCCACGTCCATGTCACACGGCATGTTATCCATTCTCTTGATCTGGGCACTTCTGCTACCTAAGATCTTTTCTCTAAGAAAGGACTCGCTTCCCTCAGCTGTTAGGAAAAAGGCCAAAGCTCTCCAAGAACAGGAGTGTTCTGTGCATTTCCTGCCCCTCTGCTCCCTGGTTTTCCCTCAGGTAAGAGGGTCCTAAGAAAGGGAGGATGGGGGGCGCCTGGGTGGCGCAGTCGGTTAAGCGTCCGACTTCAGCCAGGTCACGATCTCGCAGTCCGTGAGTTCGAGCCCCGCGTCAGGCTCTGGGCTGATGGCTCAGAGCCTGGAGCCTGTTTCCCATTCTGTGTCTCCCTCTCTCTCTGCCCCTCCCCTGTTCATGCTCTGTCTCTCTCTATCCCAAAAATAAATAAACGTTGGGAAAAAAAAAAAAAAAAAAGAAAGGGAGGATGGCATTCCAAGTAGCTCTCCCTTACGTGCACGTGGGGAACAGGCACTGTTGAGTATGGCTGGAGGGAGTATCTGGTATGATCTTTTCAGGGGCCAGTATTCGGCCACAGACATCAAAAGGCTTTCAAATAATACACATTCCCTTTGCCCAGTAATATGACCCATACGGATTTGCCACGTAAAAAATCTTCAGGGCCCATGTCAGATAAAATACCACATCTTCGGGGCACCTGGGTGGCTCAGTTGGTTAAGCGTCCAACTTTGGCTCAGGTCATGATCTCACGGTTCATGAGTTTGAGCCCCACGTCAGGCTCTGTGCTGACAGCTCAGAGCCCACTTTGGATCCTCTGTCCCCCTCTCTCTGCCCCTCCCCCACTCATCCTTCTTTCTCTCTCTCCCTCAAAATAAAAAAACTTAAAAATATTACATCTTCATTTTCACTAATCTCTAACTGAAATTTAGTATTTACATCAATTACGAACAATGGAAACAAATCACGGCAATGTTAGTGAACTCTGATATTTTCATGGCACGTTACACAGCTGAAGATATCTCAAAATATCATTTGCACTCATTGCTACTTCAAAATTAGATTCTTATCAGACCCTCCACTAAATCTTGTTATTTCAGCACATTCCTAACGAAACACACATGTTCTTTGAGTATTTAGGTACCGTATTTCAGTATAATTGTTCTCTCTGGAATCCAACGTATTTTTTCCTTAAGCATTTCAGAACACAATTCTAAGAAGGGGCCCACAGACTTCACCAGACACCAAAGAAGCCACAGCACAAAAAAGGTTAAGAACCCCTGGTCTAGGCAATACCTTGTGTCTATGAGTCTAAACACGTATGAGAGTGTTCCCAGCAGTGCTGCTTGTAATAATGAAAAACGCAAACTCCAATGTCCAACAAGAGATTGGTTACATAAAACAGATTGTGGAAAAAATACTATGCAGCCATTGGGAAACAAACGGGTATTTCAAGGATGAGGACGATGACAGCATGAGCACTTAAGTGCCATATGTTGCTCAGGAAACTTTCTTTGAGAGACCAAACAGCAACTCACCCAGGGCCACATGGAGAAGAGAGCAGAGCCAGGCCACAAGGGACCCAGGCCTGTTGGCCTCCACCACCCTGTCCTGCCTACATCGAGGTCGTCTCAGCTTCCCACGAGAAGCACAGACTTCAGTTTTTTAAAGGATAATACTACTGTGACTGTTTTAAAAGGATTGATGTTTGGGGAATATATAAAAAAATATTTGGGGGTAAAATCATGTATTTGGGATTTGCCACATCATCCAATAGTGGGCAGGAATGAAGAGGAAGAAGCAAAACGATCGGTACTAAGGTGTTAAGTGTTGACACGAGGTGACGGGACATGGAGGCTCCATACACTATCCTACTACCGTGTGTGTTCGACATTTACCAAAAGAAAAACCTTTTGGAAAAACTCATTCAAGAAACAGAACCGAAGGTACAAGTCCGGCCAACGCTCAGCACCTGCCAGCCCTGTGACATACCAGCCTCGTCCAGAATGAAGCCGCCATGGCGGGGTTTCTTGGGAGGCCTGTCATCATCTTCCTCTTCCTCTTCCTCATCATATTCTTCCTCCTCTTCCTCCTCCTCTTCTTCCTCGGGCTCTTCCTCCTTCTCGCTGCCTGCTACACTCCGCCGCTCTTCTTCTACCTGCAGGGTTACAAAAGGTTGGGGCACCAGGGTTCGGTACCCCCAAATCCAGATACCAAGCCCCCCAACCCCAAATCTGACCTTAGTTCTGGCTGGCTAGTCATAAGCCCCTCTGCTCTGCATACCCTCCCTTCCACCCCAGCCTCTCTGGGAGCCATCCGACCTCAGTGATAGCACTGCCACCCAGTCAACCAATACCTGGGAGCTGACCCAGACTCCCTGCTCCACTAGACCTCCTTGCTAGCCTCCATCTGGCCCGTAAATGTTTTAGCTCCATGAGGTCGGTCCTCAGCCCTCATCTCTTTCCACTCTACAACTCCCCAGGCCGCCTCATCCACTCCCTCAGCTGGCGGGCATCTCTGTGACTATGATTCCTAGATCTCCGGTTCCAGTCTACACTGCTCCCCAAGGTCATCGCCTGCCTCTTGTTGCTAATTCCGAGGACAATCTTCAGTTGTTACGTACAAGACACTTCACACCACTGCCTACTCCCTCCCTAAAGAAATGCTCTTCCCTTGACATCTGTCACATCACATTCTCCCAGCTTTTCTCCAACTTCTCTGGCTGGCCCTCTGCAGGCCCCTCTTCCTCTCTCACCCCTCAAGTGCTGGCTTCAGTCCCCAGGGTTCAGCCAGGGGCCCGCTCTGCTTCTCCCTGCATACACTCTCCCACTGGGCCACTTTACCTTCCAGTCCCAGTTCCTGTCTCTGCAGGTGATACCTCATCTGTCTCCAGCTCCCCACTTTCTTCCAGAACTAGAGGCCCCCCATATGTCAGCAGCCTCCACAGATGCCTCCCTTAGATGCCTTCTGAACCCTTCACGCCCACCGTGTCCCACACTGATCTCAACGTCTTCCCCTAGACCTGTGCTGGCTCCCTCTAGCTCTCATCAGGCACCAAACTCTTGACATTTCTGCTTTTGGAACATTGTCCCTCCAAGCTGTCCCTTCTCCCCCATCCTTACAGCCCGAGCCTAGGCCAGATCACTGCCCTCTAAAACCTAGCCCCTTGCCCAGCCTCCTTTCTGGTCTCTTGGCCTCCAAACCAGTCACAAAAGGAAATGACCCAGACAAAACAGTGTTCCCCAAACTTCAATCTTTTCCGCACTAACTACACATCTTCTTGCCAAGTTCACATCAGTTCAACCTGTTTATCTGGTATTTTAAATTCACTCATGTTTTTATTTAACTTAACAAACTTTTCCAAACTTTGGAATATTTCAGAAACAAAAACATTTTTAAAGTTAGCTTGTTATAAGTAAAAAGTAACCATAAAGATAAAAGCAAAACAGGGGCGCCTGGGTGGCTCAGTTGGTTAAGCGTCTGACTTCGGCTCAGGTCATGATCGCACGGTTCACAAGTTTGAGCCCCGTGTCGGGCTCTGTGCTGACAGCCCAGAGCCTGGAGCCTGCTTCGGATTCTGTGTCTCCCTCTCTCTCTGCCCCTCCCCACCTCTCAAAAATAAATAAAAACATTAAAAAATTATGATCTAAAATATGAAACTGATCATTTGGTCCCCTGCTTAAAACAGGGCCAGGGCTCCCCACTGCCCCCAGGTAAAGAACCAGCTGCTTAACAGCTTAAACTAGAAGCACACACTCTGCTACTGCCTCTCCTTCTTATCCTGCCTCTTCGGGCTCCCCCTCCCAAGTGCTAGGTCCCAGCCACACTGAACCATTCGTTCCATACTCTCTCAGTGCTAGTATCATCCGTGCTGGTCCTCTGCCAAAAAAAAAACAAAACAAAAAACAACAAACGTTCTTTTGCCTCTCACTCATACTTCAATCAAAATACTCCCCCTTCTAGAAAGTCATGCCTACCCCCTACCCCAGCAAAGTCAGGCACATCCTCTGAGCTTCCTCCATCACAGCCCCGACCACTGTGAGCTCTCTCAGGCTATCTCAGGCATTGCTGGGTCCCCAACATTACCCAGTTCAGGGATGGGAACAGAAGACAACTTAAACATTTGTTTAGTACATACTCCTGACTCATCCACAATGTCCCGCCTTTTAACAACTCAAACGACTCTGAGTAGCCTGATTTCAAGGAACCCTGTCTTCATTCCCCTGGCTCAGTCCCAGCAAAGCCTTCTTTCCAAACCTGGCTCCCTGATCCCTGAGGAAAAGAGCTCCCATTACTATTTGTGTTATCTTGGGGCTGGAACGTGCTCTTACACTGTCTGTCCTCAGCATCCCCTGAAGTAACCGCTGGTTTATAAAACTATCTCCCCTCCAGGACAGAGAGCTCCATGAAGGAGCCTGTGATCCCAGCCTGATAGGAACACTTGCTGAATGAATGAATGAATGAAATGGGCAGGTTACTGTGGCTGAGAATGGGGAAACCGCTGATTCCCCCAACAGTGGGTCATCATCTGCCATCCCAACCTTCTATCCACAGGACCTGGTCCTTCAAGGACCATGCTAACCTTTGGCTATCCAAACAGCCTATCCAGTCCTATCTCTAGCTGGCCTCTCACTGTCCTCCTGCCTCATCTAGTGACAGGAGACAAGTGAGCAGGTGAGTCAAGAGCCTGGTGTGGTGTTGGGGAAGTGAGATTTGCACAGAGCAAACCAGATGTCCCAGCCAGGAAAAGGACCCAGGGATCCTGGCCTCATTACCACCAGGCTTTAACCACAAGCAAAGTGCCTTGAAGCCATGAGTCAGGGAGACCAAGAACCCAGTACTGCTGCTCGAAGCAAAAACCCTTCCTAGCATCCTCCCACTTGCCTCACCCCCACCATGGCTTCCTGACTCTTCCAACTCTTCGCTGGAAGCTGAGGACTGCCCACAGGGCACAAGGATTGACAATCAAATGCCTACCGAGGGCAAGCAGAGAACAAAAATAAATGGGGCAGCTCAAAGAAAACCCATGGCACTCTCCATCTACCTGATTTTTCCTAGGACACAAGTAAAGGAAAACTTCCTTTTACCTAAATCTTCTGCCGCAAGGCAGGCATCATGATAAATGGCAACTGATATATCCCAGGAATTGGAGAAAATCCCCCATTTTAAAGCAGGCTGCCATTTCTTGAGCAAAGAGCTGCTTGCTGGCTCCTCTAATTTTCCCAGAAAAGCAGAAAAATCATGATTTTTACATGAAATCGCCCTTGCAAGTGTTGGCAACTACCTTTAAAAAAACTGATCTATGTTTCTGTAGGTTAAAGGAGACATCTATAATCATCCAGTCATCTCTGTTAGTTTGTAACTGTTGCCTACTAAGTGTGAACTCCCTGAAAGCAAAAATTTGCCTTGTTCTATTCTCTCCAACACCTAGGAAGAACCTGGAACAAAGCTGTAGATGCTCAAACATTCATTTGCTCGATAAATAAGTTAGAAATAAACAGACAAGGAAAATAGCTAAAAGGAGACTATTTAAAGTCAGTTATGTCCCAGGAAATGTTTATTTGATTCCTGAAACAGTGATCCTTTTAAAGCATTAGATCACATCCCTTCTTTGCTCAAAACTTCAAGGCTCTGTCGCGCTCAATCAGGACAAATTCCTCACCAGAGGCTTCAAGATCCTATATGATCTGGCTCCCGTCACTTTCTTGTGGCGCTCACGCTGATCCAGCCAAACTTGACTCCTTGTTACTTTTTGAACACGCAGACATGCTCCCAACTTGGCACTTGCTGTTCCCCCCTTACTGGAACACTCTTCTTCCACACATGACTCACTTTCTCACCTCCAACACATCTTTTTTCAAATATCACTCTCTCAGACTCACCCTATTTAAAACTGACCCAAGGCTCCCTATTCCCCTTCCCTGCTCTTCTCCAAAGTACTTTCTGCTTTACTAAATGATACACACATCAATCACGTTTGTTTATGTTCACAGGGGCAAAGACTTTCAAAATGTTTTACTAGTGCAGCCCAAGGGCAAAAAAGTGTGCCTAGTACACAGTAGGCACTAAAAATATATTTCTGAAATGACCGTGCATACTCCAAAATAAAAGCTAACAGTGGGTGCTTCCTACATGCCAGGTCCTTTAAACACATCACCTGTGGGGCTCCTGGTTTGCTCAGTCGGTTAAGCCTCTGATTTCAGCGCATGTCATGATCCGATGGTTCATGAGTTTGAGCCCCGCGTCAGGCTCTGTGCTGACAGCCCGGAGCCTGCGCCTGCTTCAGATTGTGTGTCTCCCTCTTTCTGCCCCTCCCTAGCGCATGCTCGCTCTCTCTCTTAAAAATGAATAAACATTTAAAAAATTAAACACATCACATGTTATTTCACTGTATTTGGAGCATCCCTGGCCTCTCGCACCTGTCCTTCTGCTTGACTTAGGCTTGCCTACTTCTCTGTCACTACCAACAATCTGGAGGCTCCCAGAGGCCAGAGCTCGTTCTGATACCCTCCGAGCTCCCACAGGGGCCTTTCTGTCCCGGTCCTGTCCCCAGGCTCAATGCCTCCCCACAACGTCCCAGCCACACACCTCGGCCTCCTCGCCGTCACTGCTGCGCTCGCTGTCCTCCTCCTCGGAGAAGTTGCTGTCCTCACTGTCCGACATCTTCAGCTCTTGCAGGAAAAGACGGCCTCAGTGCGTCCCCCAAACAGCAGCCCCACCCCTGCCTCGGTTTCCCCGCCGGTTCCCGGAGAGAAAAAAAAAAAAATCCCTCAGCGCACTTCCGGCAGCCTGGTTCTGGCAAGGGTGAACCCGAAAGGCTACCCCTTAAGCTATCTGTTACACCTTCCGTGTCCCGGAATCCGGTCTCTAAAGCCTCCCTATGCCCCGGCGACCCCCGGTCCTGCCACCACGGCGTCCTACCCACCCCTCACCGCTCCGGTTCCACCTCAACCTTCGGTACCAGCAGCTGTTCACACGACGCCTGGCTGGGACTGATGTGCCCTCTCGCGAGAACCTACGCGTCGACCTCGCTTAACGCGAGATTTCCGGGGCTAGTCCCCGGCGACGCACTTCCAGGACGCCATCTTGAAAGTGGCAGATCCGGCTCAATGTAGAGCATGGAGTCGACATCTTGGGAGGGTCAAAGAGGAAGGATGGTTACTCCCCTTCTGGACGGCACTTCCAACCGGGAATTCGTGTTTGAATTTAATAGTGTGGTGTGCCAAGCCGTGAAGAGGCAGGGAATGACCAAATAACAATGAGTTAGCAAATAAATCAGACTTTATCTCCTACCTCCAAAACATTCCTCGGAGGTAAGTACCCCCATTTTGCTGACAAGGAAACTGAAGCTCAGAAAATAAACTGGACAGGGGCAGACCTAAGACTCCTTCCCCCAAGTTTGAGTGACTCTTAAAACTCGTTTTCCTTTACAAATCCCGAAGTTTAAATCAATGTGAATTTACATATTAGTAATTATTTGTCAGACAGATGGCAAAGAGGACCAGGCATGATGAGACAAGGATAAGAAAAATTCACTCGATGAAGAGGGAAAAAATGAGAAACTTTTTAAAAAAGTGTTTTTATTTTTGACAGAGAGAGAGAGAGCGCGCGCGCGCGCGAGCGAGCATGAGTCAGGGAGGGAGAGGGAGACACAAAATGTGAAGCAGGCTCCAGGCTCTGAGCTGTCAGCACAGAGCAGGATGCAGGGCTCCAACTCACCGACCAGGAGATCATGACCTGAGCCAAAGTTGGACGCTCAACCGACTGAGCCACCCAGTCACCGCGCCCCGCCCCCACCCCAATCAGAAACTTTTAAAACACATTGCTAAAATTTCTTGCATAAGCATTGAGACACCTGGATTCAGTTTACAGAAATTTAATATGCACCTGGTTACAGAGTCAGATGGTGTGGTCAGGCCAACAGTGGGCTCACAAAGACACTATCAGGGAATGAATACACCACAGGTGTGTCTGTGTGAGCACACACTCCTTGATCCAACATCTCAGCCTGAACCCAAGACAGACTGGGGAGGGGCTGGTCATTCTATAAAAATGTTTTCCCTTCTATGAGCTTGGTACCCACATGTTTATACATACTTAATAATTAGGCTTCATGCGTCTAGTGGAGCCCAATGCAGGGCTTGAACTCGTGACCCTGAGATCAACAGTTGGACATGCAACCGACTGAGCCACCCAGGTGCCCCCAAGTTTGATTCTTTTAAACACCAGCTCTTTAAAATAGGATCCCACATGTAAAATGCCTATTGACACTGCTGCAGAAAGCTATTTACTCCAGGAAAGTGAGGGAGCAGTAATTTTCTCCTCGTAGAAGGTTCTTCCTTGGTGTCTCAGTGGTTCTCAACCCTACCACTATGTAAGAATATGTAAGAAGATAGAAGAGAGATGTGCAATAGCCCCAAAGTGGGAACAACCCAATGTCCACCATGAGGAGAATGGATAAACCAATTCGGGTGCATTCATACCATGGAATAGTAACAAACTGCTGATACGCATGTGAGTGAATCTCAAAAACATCATGCTGAGTGAAAGAAGCCGGACACTAGAATATGTATAGTATGATTCCGTTCATATGAATCTCTAGAGGAGGCAAAGCTAATTCTATACAGACAGGAAGCAGATTAATGGATGTCTACGACGGGACGTGAAGACTGGGAAGGGGCATAAGGGATGATGCTTTGGGGTGATGGAAATGTGGCTGTGTGTATATATTTGTCAGAACTCATTGAAATGCACGTTTAAAACGTATGCTTTTTACTGTATACAAATTACACATCAATAAAGTTGTATTTTCAATAAAGTTGATTTTCAAGCTATAGCTGTTCAGGCAGGACGCACCAGAGACCAATTATCAACATCTAGCCTAACCATCAGTGTCACCCGAAAGCTCTCCAGATGGTAATTATTTGCAGCCAGGGACATGAGGCACAAGACTCTCCCTGTCCTGTAGGGGTGGGGTGAGGTTGGAAGACACCTGTGCAATGCTTTGTCCCTTCCTGAATGAGGAGAGAGGAGGGAGTACCTCAGATGGAGAAGAGGGGCAGGTGGGGGCCAATTTACCTAACCCCCTACCCCTGTAGGTCAGAGACTTCAGGCTTCAGATTTTCCTCCTTCTCTCTTCCCCTTGGTTCCATGGGCTCCAGATGGGGGCCTTTGGCCCAGAAGGAGAAGGCTTTGGATTGGCAGCTGGGACTGGAGACCAAGTGCCCTCTGTCTCACACCTCCCGGGCCCTTCAGCAGTACTAGGGAGTCTGTGTCCTCCCAGGCTCATGCTGAGGGCAGGTGCCTAGCACAAGCCCCCTGTAATAACTCCAAGAGCTTGGCCAGAAAGAGGGGGACGGGTCTCTGGGGATGTCCTTCACAGGGTGGACAAGGACCCTGGCCAGTCACCCACAGCCGGGACCCCAATGCATCCAGCAAACGCTGTAGCCGGAACACAGCAATCCCCATGGATCGGCCCTCTTCGAACTGGATCACAGAAAGCTCCAGCCGGAAGCATCCCAGAGTCTCAGCAGGACAAACCTGTGGGGACAGAGTGACTTGGTGTCTCTGGGCAAGGGTCTGATCCCAAATCCCCAAACCTAGGGTTTCTGAATTATGTCCTGGCATAAGCCCCTTCACCTCTTTGGGCCTCAGTTTCCTCATCTGTAAAACAGAACTCTGAATAATCCCTATCTTCAGGGATGATGCTAGCCTATACTGTCTGTGCCTGTGTAAGTTAGAAAATGACACTTCTTGGGGCGCATGGGTGGCTCAGTCGGTTAAGCATTCAACTTTGGCTCAGGTCCATGACCTTGTGGTCCGTGAGTTCGAGCCCCGCCTTAGGCTCTATGCTGACTGCTCAGAGCCTGGAGCCTGCTTCAGATTCTGTGTGTCTCTTTCTCTGCCCCTCCCCCCCACTCGTGCTCTGTCTCTCAAGAAAGAATAAATTAAATAAATAAATTAAAAAAAATTAAAAACAATAAATTTTTAAAAAATAAAACAATACTCCTTAAAACACTTCCAAGTGCTGATTTTGTCGGAACAAGATATTTCATTGCCATCTACCAGAAATTGACAAAAATATCCAGGATGTGGATGCTGACCTTGTTGTGGGATTCTTGTGCAGCGTACATCCTTCACATCCATACATGGTGACCCTATCTACCTCATAGGGTCAGTGTGAAGACTAAGTAAGCTAATATAGTTAAAGCGTTTAGACCAGTACCTGGCAGAGTGAGCACTATTAAAAATGTCGCTATCATCATCAGTATCTGTTGTTAGGTGCCAGCTGCTGTTCTCGGCGTGGGAGACAGCAGTGAACGAAATGTATTTGTGATGGCTGGGATCTGGGTCAGCAGCTGGACAGCCAGAACACCAGCCTGCTGCCTCCTGCCCCAAACATACATGTGTTCTCAGCCTAGTGGAATTTCCCTAAATTTCCAACTCCAAGTAAAAAGCTAATGAAATACTCACCGAGAGATCATCAGGGGTGTAGAGAGTGCCATCATTTTTGTTTCCCTACAATTGGGGGCAGGGAACAGAATCAGATCTTGGAAGGGAGAGCCTGACCTTTCCTCAAACGTGCCCCACACCCTACCGCCTCCCTGCCTGTCTGCTGGCTCTCCCCTCCATCTTCCTCACCAGCATCTTCATGATGGCAACAAGGAAGTAGAAAGGCTCCCGAGGGCAGAGGGGTGATCCTAGGCCTCCCAAGGGCCATACCAGCAGAAGGATGGTCCAGAGAGGCCACATGGGCACCCTGCCCACCCCCCAGGCCTTTTCTGGTCCCAGCCCAGGGTCCTGGAAGCAAGAAGTACAGGAACACTTGAGTGGCTCTGTTGGTTAAGTGTCTCTTGGTTTTGGCTCAGGTCATGATCTCACAGTTCACGGAACAGAGCCAGTGTTGGGTTGTATGCTGACAAGCTCGGAACCTGCTTGGGATTCTCTCTCTCTCCCTCTGCCCCTCCCCCACCACGCACGTGCACACAGGCAGTCTCTCTCAAAACAAGTAAACAACAACAACAAAAGAAGTACAGAGAGATAAAGCAAGCTGGAAGACTGAAGTGTCCTGTCCCCTTCCTGTCCATCTCCACTCAACCCACAGATACTCAGGGAATGTTCTTCAAGAGGCCAGGGAAGATGGTGACCCTAGAGTAGGCCCCAGGTCACAGGCCTCCCTGACACCTCTCCCCCACTCCCCACAGGAAGATACAAGACTGAGCAAGGGTGTGAGGATCAGCCTAGAGAGATTGGAGGGTTGGGAAGTCCCGTCCCCACCCTCCCCACCGCCCCAAGAGATCCATCAGGCAGTACAGCATGTGAGTGCGTGTGAATCCTGTGGCCTGTCTTCTCAGTGGGAAACACCTATGCTAGGCTTTAGACTTTTTTTGCGGGTTTATTTTGGGGGGGGGGGGGTCCTTGCTCTCTTTTCTACTTCTAGTTCTTTTTTCTTTTTTAAATAAATGTTTATTCATTTTTGGGAGAGAGAGGAGAGAGAATGAGAGGGGGAGGGGCAGAGAGAAAGAGAGGGGGACAGAGAATTTGAAGCGGGTTCTGTGCTGACAGCCACAAGCCTGATGGAGGGCTCGAACGCAGGAACCGTGAGATCATGACCTGAGCTGAAGTCAGACACTCAACCAACTGAGCCACCCAGTGCCCCTCCACTTCTATTTCTGTATCAAGTACTGTATTTCTGTATTTCAAACATCTTGAAATCTCCATGCTTGTCTGTACCTGTCTGTCTTCTTTCTCTGAGGGCTGGTCTCTCTGCCTCCGAATCGCCGTCACTTGTGTTTTCTGGGTCCATCTGTAATTGATCTTCTGTCTACCTTCTTTCTCCTCTTCTCCATCGGCCCCTTCTTTGTCTTGCTCCTTCATGTGTGCCCGTCTCTCTCTTGTGCTGTGTATCTGCGTGTGTGTCCTCCCAGGTCAGCCTCTGGATGCTCCCTTCCTTCACCTCTCCCCTCTCCCACCCTTTTGGAGCTGGACTCTGGGCTGGAGGATCCTCCCTCCTGCCACAGACCCACCTACCAATCTCCACCCTGTCTCCATTTTCCAGGCACCAGGTAAGCGACCACACCCCTTTGAACCTTGAACCTCGGATTCTGCTGCCAGGGAAACTGAAGAAACTGTGGGCTCTCTGCAGCCCTGATAAAGAACCCTTTTGACTGGGAAAGGAGTATCCTGGGGGGAGGGGGGGGGGAGCCAAGGGGAACCTAATCCTGAGATTCCTCAGAGGGGATTGGGGGGACTGGGGATGGAGAATACTATGGGGAAGGAGCCTGGAGAGTTGGGTGATTTGGGGGAGTGAAGAGATGATTTGAAGGACCCCAGAGAAAGAGGGATTTTAAGGTAGAGACCTTGAAGAGGGGGGAATCTGGAGGGAGGGTCTCTAAGAAGTGGAGAATTCTGGGAGAGGGAAATTCCAGGGGAGGCAGTTGCTGGTTAGAGGACGCTCTGAAGGAAACGGAATTCTTAGGAAAGGTAGATTCTGAAGGAGGGGGGTCTGAAAGGGAGAGAACACTTGTGAAAGGAGATTCTGGCGGGGACGTTCTGGGAAAAGTGGACTGCGGGCAGTGGGAGATTCTGGGGCCCTTTGAGTGGAGGAAGATTCAGAGAAAGGGGGGGGTCTGGTTGAGGGCTCTGAAGAGGAGAGTTCTGGGGGGCGGAAACTTAAAACGGAAGGAAATTCTGGTGAAAGGTAGATTCTGGGGGAAGGGCTCTAAAAGGATTAAAAACATTCTGGGAGAGAATTCTCGAAGGAGGTGGGTTCTGAATCCTGAATCTGGGAATCCTGGCTGATTTCCTGCTGTGGGTTCCGTAGGTGAGATTCCGATGGAGGAGGATTTGGGGAGAAGAGTGTCTAGAGGGCAGGATGGAGTGTACAGGGGAGGATGATTGCTAGAGATAAGGGGCTAAGAAGGGCCCTTTCCAGAAGGTGAAAAGCGACATTCTGGGTGGAGGAAGTGGAGGGAGAGTATTAAAGAGCCGAAATGCAAATGAACCGGCCGTTACCAATGAGGACAGAGACTAGGAAGAACAGGCTGTCCTCGCTCTACTTCCGCGACTGCACCCGGCACATTTCAGGCCCCGCCCCTTCCACTCACGGGTCCCTCCTCCTCCGCTCGGGGGCCCACCTTCCCGCCGCGAATCCGAAGTCCCGCCCCTGGCTACAATAGGAGCCGTAAAGCTCTCTCCCGTCGCGACGCAGCACTCAAAGCGCCTGCGCAGACCCTGAAAAGCGGCCGGGGTGGCCCCGCACTTTCCTTTTCCGGTTGCGGCGCCGCGCGGTGAGGATCTCTTGTCTACGTTTGCAGCCATGCCGTCCAAGGGTCCTTTGCAGTCTGTGCAGGTCTTCGGCCGCAAGGTGGGCCGGGCGCCCGATGGGAGGGGCGGAGGGAGGCCGGGGTCTGCAGAGGCCTGTGGGCAGGGTTCTAGGGTCCACATGGGAGCCGGGGGCCGAAGCTCACGTGGTTCCGCTGTTTCTCCCTCGCTTTCCACAGAAGACGGCTACAGCCGTGGCGCATTGCAAACGGGGCAACGGCCTCATCAAGGTGAATGGACGGCCCTTGGAGATGATCGAGCCGCGCACGCTGCAATACAAGGTGCTGGGATTGAGGGTGGGCGTTTGGGTTGAGTAGGGGGGCTCTGGAGAGATATATTTAAGTGGATTCCTGGAAGTGGTTTTGGGAGGCTGAGGGATCTGGTATCAACAACGGGTTGTATAGAAGGGGGAGTTGGGGGCAGAGAAAATGGGGCATTTGGAGATGGAGCTGTTTTCGGAGGTTTCAGATATTGTGCTAAAAGCTTGAGTTGAGAGTGAAAACGTGGATGTTGCAGATTAAGAGGATGGTTTCAAAAGTGGGATATGGAAGCTCAGTGACAGTTGGGGACCCGATGGCAAGAGGAGTTTGTGTGGCAAGTTGATGGGGTCGTGTATTCTGTATACAGTCTAACGTTTGTTTTAACTGGTAGAGTGTGTATACGTTTTTCGAGAACAGGAATTAATTTGTTAAAAGATACGGCCTAAAGGTAGTGTTTGGACATTGTAGGTGCTTAAAAAGCATTGGGAGAACAGGACCAGAATTTCTGTTTGTTGTGCTTTGCTGTGAAAGGGGTTCCTTGCCTGCTTGTTTCTGTTTTGGCCTCGGTTTTTTCAGCTCAGAATGGAATGAGTGGAGTCTGTTTTTTGCCTGTTTTACCTGTGTTGTTATTTGAGGCATGTAACCTCGTGTTTTTTATTTTCTTTCCCTTGGGTCATCCATAAAATGGGGATCATTTCTCCCTTGAAGGGTTGTTGTGAGGGTAAGTTAGATTGTCCGGGTAAACTTCTTGGCATGTATGAGAATGCATTTGTTTCTTCTTTAAATTTTGTTGCTTTGTATTTCATTTTTATTTTAATTGTTTTTGACAGTTTTAGTTATTTTTGAGAGTGCAAGCGGGGGAGGGGCAGAGAGGGGGACAGAAGATCTGAAGCAGGCTCTGCCCTGACAGGAGAGAGCACGATGTGGGACTCAAACTCAGAACTGTGAGATCATGACCTGAGCCAAAGTCTGACACAACCGACTGAGCCACTCAGGCACCCTCTAATTTAATTTTTTAAATTTTAGTGTAGTTGACACGCAATGATATGTTTCTGGTGTACAACGTAGTGATAAGAGTGTCATTTTTAAACGTGAAGAATAATACGCGTTCCAGGCTTAGTTAGAATGTCATATGACAGTGTCTGAGATCTTTTCTGTGTAGCAGATACCAAGTGCTGTGGTTTACTCTTCTCGATTGTCAGTTTTATGAAGATTTTGTTATGTAACCGGTGTTGGGTGTTGGGGACCCAGCAGTGACCCAGGTGACCCCAGGCCCTGCCCTTATAAAGCTCCGAGTCTAGTAGAGGAGGCAGACTGGTCCCAGTATCAGACCCTGCTCCAGGGTAGTCAGGGCTAGGATGGGGGAGCCCAGAGAAGGCATCTGGCTCGAACCTGGGTGGGAGGATAAGTACAGGCTTCATGGGGGGGGGGGGGGGGGGCCCAGCGGGAGGGGCGGGGGGAGGTGGAGATGGGAATCTGTGAGCTGAGAGCTAAGACCTAAAGTAGGTAAAATAAAAGATTCTGGGCACGTGCAAAAGGTGTAGAGCTGGTAAGAGGAGAGCAGGGCACACAGGTAGTGTAGTTGTAATTTGGAAATGTGAGGCTCAAAGGGCTGGGTGGAGAGCCCAAGGGAGGGAAATCCAGAGAAAGCACCTGACATGGCCCAGGAGTGGTTTTTCACTGTTCCAGGCAGGTATGGTGGCTGTAGGGGGTTTTCCTTGTTGAGCTAAAGTGCCAGAACTGGTCCTGGAGATGGGGACTCTGAGGCCCAGAGGGACACAGATGGGAGGGCCCAGCTCGGGTTCCCTTCAGCAGTCTGTCATCTGTCTTCAAATCGTCCCTGCTCTCCTAGCCGTGCAGAGAGGTCAGCGATGGCAGAAGCTACTTGGAGAGAAGTAGGGTGCTCGGTGCGGTGGCTCAGCTGCCCAGCCTGTGATCTAAAATCCCGTCATGTCCCTTGTTCCTCCAGCTACTGGAACCTGTTCTGCTTCTGGGCAAGGAGCGGTTCGCTGGGGTGGACATCCGAGTCCGAGTGAAGGGTGGCGGTCACGTAGCCCAGATTTATGGTGAGTCGCCGGAACGGGGCATACGGTGGGAGGTGGCTCTGAGAGCAAAGCCCTACTCTCGGGGCTTCCCAAAGCTGATACGTCCTTCTGTGTGTCTTCTTCACAGCAATTCGCCAGTCCATCTCCAAAGCCCTGGTGGCCTATTACCAGAAATGTGAGTAAGAATGGCTCCTTCCCATGGGGTGGGTGAGAGGCAAGTGGAGGACCAGCCCCGCATTTAGCCCCAGAGACCAGGAGGGTGCTTCCAGGGTTGTCTCAATCTTTACTCTCCTCTCATCCCCAGATGTGGATGAGGCTTCCAAGAAGGAGATCAAAGACATCCTCATCCAGTACGACCGGACCCTGCTGGTAGCTGATCCCCGGCGCTGCGAATCCAAAAAGTTTGGTGGTCCTGGTGCCCGTGCTCGTTACCAGAAATCCTACCGATAAACCAATTGTGAGGATTAGGGTTCACCTTTATAATAAACAATTGTCATGGGACTTCAGGTTTCAAGGACTGTGCTGTGGTCGTTTTGTGGTGGGTCTTTGACTAAAAGAAATGCGAGAAACAGCCCGGCTCACGCCGGTCTGGATTGTAAGGCTTTCCAGCGTTTTCAGAAGACACCACGCCTGGGTTAGGGTGGGTGGGTGGGGAGGCGGGGGTGGGGGGGCAAGCTTGAGACCCAGTCTCCCCGCGCTTGTAGTAGAGTCCAGCGTGCAGGCACCATGGAGGCGGGGTGGTTCTAGGCCATTGGTTGTGTGGGGTGTCCTCATGAGTTTTATTTTTTAGTCCTCTTGCTGCTATTGTGATGGCGTGTCAGGGAGTAGCGGGGGAAATGTGTAAGATCAGTAAACATTAATAGAAACTTGGGTGCAGCCTGAAGTCAACTAGTAGGGCCGTGATTGGATTGGGAAGGGATCTTTCCTAATGCCAGTCTGTAGGTAGATAGACTCGAGATGTGGGAGGGGTGGGATCCTTCTGACTGGCTTCATCCTTCAGGATGTCAATACTACCTCCCGGGGAAGGGCCCCCTGTGGCCTCTTGAAAGCAGGTCCCGATTACACTCATTTGAGCAACTGCCTTTACTGGGCTCAGAATGTGGGTCTGAGGACTTGTTCATCTGTTGTGCCTGCCACGTAGTAAGAGCCAACATATTGTAGGCTCTCCATTGCTACAACTGGGCTACACGGTATTTCCATTGTCGAAAGTTCTGTGGGCAGCACTGGTGTATGTTTAAGGAAGCAAAATGTTGCTTGTGGATTCAGTTACTTTTGGTTTTCCCTCCCCATTTTTACAGGGAAGCTAATGAGCTTCATTGGGTGGGAAGGGCATCTCTGCCCCATCAGCCCTTGCAGCCAGCCTGGACACCTCAGCCATCTGTCCCCAGGCAGGGTCCCACATGCTCCCCCTGCTGAGGGTACTGGCGAGAACAGCGTATGGCATCTGGACATTGATGGAGAGGGGAAAATTTTAACAATTTTTTCATGAAAGAAGGAACTTGAAATTTATTGACCAGTTGTCTTTTTGGTATGTGCCCCACTCCATCTAGTAGTCACGTGCAGCTGGCAAACTGGGCAGCGCAGATGAGAGAACGCTGCCGTCATTGAGGAAAATTGGACTGGACGCGGCACCGATGTGTGGGGAGCGTATGCAAATAGCGTTTCTTACAGATGGACGGTGTGGTTGATTGGTACCAACCAAGCGCCAGGCTAAGCATTGTTAGGTATACTTGACGACATGCTCGTGAGGTGGCTGACAGGCTGGTGTCTAAATGTTAGGTAAGAAGATTAGCCTAGTGGCCATGTAACTGCAGCTCGTCAAGTTTAAATTGCAGCTGTAGTTAACGGGTTTGGATGGCATTAACCTAAATGTCCTGGAGAGGGCAGGAGGCCACTACCCTTGCACTTTGAGCCTGATCAGTGGCTCTAAAGACGGCTGGGCTTACAGTGGACGAGCAAGGAAGGTGTTCCTGAGGAGGCGTCGGAGCTGGGGCTGTGAAGCAGGTAGGAGTCAGGCAGGTGGGAGTAATGGAGGGGGGCGGTCAGGGGTCAGGTGGGGCTTAAGCAAGCCTGGTGTCCCTGGTTTCCTACAGCGTTCAGAGACCCCCTTACGAGACTCCTGGCTCCCTGCCAGAGGCACAGCTGGGATGCATCTTGCATCTGGAAATGCTAAGGGGGCTCGCCTCTCTCTCCCCACTTCAGGCTTTGGAGGAGACGGCCCTTCTCCCTCCCTGCCGCCTCCTCAAATACCGGGAATTCCGGCGCCACTGGGAGCCCAGGCCAGGCTGAGAACTTTCCTTCAGCTGGGAATGTGCAGCTGGGGGTGGAGGAGGGGAGGGCCAGAGTCCTGACCCTGGCGAGGCTGCGGTGCAGTAGGCCCAGGCCACTCAGCCCAGGCCCTAGCGTATGGCCCAGTAACCATCCAGTAAATAAGTACCAGAAGCCAGCAGCTAATACTGAGCCAGGCTCTGTTTGGGATACTTTACTCTGCCAAGAATCACCTAGAGCCCCTGGTGCACTAGGCTGCAAGCCCTGTTCTGGTAGGGAAGGGTTTTCTTGAACCAGGCCTGGTACAGACAGGATAGACACTCAACAGCTCAGAGCATGGACTCGGGCTACGTGGTGTGGATCTGAGTTCCAACTCTGTCCCTTAGCAATGCGACTGAGCAAATCCCTTATTCTCTCTATGCCTCTGCTTCCTCATCTCCACAATGAGGATCAGAAACCATCCTTGTGGCACACGGGCGGCTCACTTGGTTAAGCATGTGACTCTTGATCTCAGCTCAGATCATGATCTGGTTCGTCGGTTCGAGCCCTGTGTCGGGGTCCACATTGACAGTGCAGAACCGGCTTGGGACACTGACTTCCTCTGCTCTCTCTCAAAATAAAAAAAATATATAAAAACTTAAAGAAACCATCCTCATGTGCCTTTTAGAGATGAGGATTCAGAGTGAATGAGTTCACATAAAGTGACTAATGCCTGAGCTATGCAGTTAGCACTCCATAAATTTCCACTTTTTTTGTTAGCTGATTGTCAAAACTTCCGATTCCTAGGCTCCTGCCCTGGAGGTTCTGATTCCATAGGTTGGGACTATTGGGGGATCTGTTAATTTGAACAATGCCCCGATGAGTCAGGCTCAGATACATTTGGGAAATGAGGATATGCTCACTGTATCTTTGCAATGATCTTACAAGGCAGGTACTGTTGTCCTCGTACAATTGAGAAAACCCAGACTCCCAAGGGAGGTTATACACCAACTGGAAAAGTCAGGACTTGGAACTCAGCTAGGACACTGAAGCCGTAGGGAATTCCAGGAAAAAATAAATAAGACAATGTGCAAAAGCACAAGAGGTTTGGCATTCAATGAACAAGGCTAGTATTCCAAAGAAACTGCTGAACTTAGGCAGCTCGCTGGGCATGCCATTGCTGGGAGGGGGCAGAAGGATTCGAACATAAAAGTCTTTGTCTCTGACCTGAATTTCTTTTTGGGGGGGCGTGGGGGCACGCCGAGGCACTCTAGAGGCCCCAAACTAGAGCGAGGGGGTGCAGAGATCCAGTGTGCGTAGGTGGGCACACGAATTGGAACATTCATGACGTTGGGGAGTGGTTGTCCAGAGAACTCAGATGTGGAACAGACTTCCAGAATCCCAAACACATTCATTCTGGTGTCCGCATGGACTGGGCTCTGAAATTCTGTAGTCCCAAGACCCAGTATGATCTAAGGAGGGATGGGATGGGATGGCGATAGAGAACGTTGGACGGTTGCCCTGCTGGATTAGATGGTCGGGTGAATGAGACGTAGGAGCGGCTGGAGGTGACATTGTGAAGGGACGGATGGATGGAGAGGGCCGGTTGGAGAAAACAGGTGGGATAATGGAGGAATGGACTGGCGTTAGAAAGGATACTAGATGGCGTAGGGGTAGGGTGATGATGGATGAATAGGATAGAGACGGTTAAATAAAGCATGCTGTATGGATCGGGAGATGGACAGGCAGACGGGAGGAGAGGGCTGGGGAGACACTGGATGGACAGACCCAGGGATAGCTGAGCAGAAAAGAGAGGACAGAACACATGAACTGGATAAATCGCGGAGGGAACGGACTTCTACATCTGCCTGGGACAGAGCTGCTTAACTTGGCCTTCCTGGATGGCATCAAGCCGTCCATAAACTCTCTGAAACAGCACACGCCAAACTCTAATGGGTGGGTGTCAGCAACGCTCAAAGAAGTTTGAGATTCCCCCCCACCCCGTACTGAGCCACGGATTCGTGCTGTGTCAGACCTTCCCATTCGTTGTCTGGTCCTCCCCCACTGCCTCCGGAATGGGAAAAGATACAGAACTTCAAAATATGAATGAACAAAATGTTAATGACAACCCCTTCCCCCATCCCTGTTGAGTTAATCAAGGTAAGTAAGGAGAGCCATTTGCCAAAGCAGATCCCAGTTGCTGGAAAGCTGCGGCAATTTTTACACCTTTGTTCAGTGTCTGGACATCTGGGTGAAGTTCTGAGGGTCTGTGGCATCTGGTTGAAGTCCTTGCTTTTCAAGAAGTCTGATATCCTGGCTCACGTGTGGAAAGGGGCATCAGGAGCTCCCTGGGCCCTACGAAGGCCCACAGATTCCTGGGTGGGGGCCAAGAGAGCAGGATGGTTTAACCTGACTTGGGCCTTGGCTGGCCGTAGCCGCCCACCGCCCCCGACGTGGATGTTGACCGTGGTGGCATAGCTGAGCCTCCTGGCTGGGGGTGGTGGGGGCTGGGGCTGGGGTGGTGGTGAAGGTGCCCGCGATGCCGGGGCAGAGGAGGACCAGGGGCCCCGGGAGGCTGGGGGAACTTCTCCCCCAGGCCCTTGTCTCCGAGCGAGGCTTTGGCTGATGTAGGACGCTGCCAGGTATCTTGAGAGGGCAGCTGCACTGGGACCCAGGAGCTGACGGGTTGGAGGAGGGGGACTGTGGGGTGGGGTCAACTCTGAAGACTCTGACCGGGCGACCTGAGACACCAGGTGGCCTCCTGGTTTGGAGAAAACCACGGTGGTTGGAACCGGGATGGGTAACAGGCCCTGGCTGTCCCGAGAGCCTTCCTGCTCAGGCAAAACGGTCGCAGCTGGAACATGAGTGTCCGTGAGGCTCTTCTGCTCCAACAAAGGTGTAAGTTTTTGGACGTGGAGGTCTGTGAAGCTTTGTTCCTGAAGCAGAGGTGCAGCAGATAGCCCCTGGACGTCTGGGAGGCCTCCCTGCTTGGGCAAAGGCGGGAGGGCTTGGAGGGCTTGGGCCTGGGTGTCCTTGAGGCCTTGTTGCCGGGGCAAAGGTGCGGCAGCTGGGACATTCGGGTTCTGGGACAAGGACAGTGGGGCGTCGGCTGGGATCTGACGGTCTAGGCAGCTTCCGTGTGCAGGCACAGCTGAGGTACCCGGAACCTGAATGTCTGAGAGGTCTTGGGGCAGAGGCAGTGGGGCGTTGGCTGGGGTCTGGTGGCTTAGGCGGCCTCCGTACGCAGGCCCAGGTGAAGTACCTGGGACCTGAACGTCTGGGAGGTCATGCTGCAAGGGCAGTGGAGTGTTGCCTGGGATCTGATGGTCCGGGCTGCTTCCGGGCATAAGCAAAGTGTTGACGGCTTGCTCACAAACAGCAGCTGGGAACTGAACATCCCCGGAACCGCCTTGCTTCATTGACAGGGTGGTGGTTGGGCTCTGGCTCTGTAGGTGGCCTTCTTTCTTGAGCACAGGAGTGGTGGCTAAACCCATGGCATCAGGACCACGTCCCTGCTTGGGTACAGCTGGGCTGGTCGGAACCTCGATGTCCATGTGGCCTCTGTGCTCAGGCAAAGGCGTGGTAGCTGGAACTTGGGTTTCCAGGTGGCCTTCTTGATCAGGTAAAGTTGTAGCTGGAAGCTGATCGTGTGCGGGGTCTTCTTGCTCGGGCAAGGGTGTGGGGGCTCCAGCCACACTCTGTATATTCCAGAGGCCTCCTTGCCCAGGCAAAGGGGTAGCAGCTGGAACCTGGATGCTCAGACGGTCTTGCTCAGGCAAATTTGAAACATTTAGACCCTGGCCACCCAGGCAGCCTCCCTGCTTAGACAAAGGTGTGGCAGCTTGAACCCGGGTGGCGGGACCCAGAGGGACAGATTCCTGGGCACACGTCAGCGGGAAGGCCAGCTCACATACCAGCACGTGTCCAAAGGCAGGCAGGGGCCCTGTGTGCACAGACAGAACGGAGTCAGGACCGCGATCTCAGTGTGGGCCGTCTCTGCTGACCACACACCCGGACCTCACCTGGCTCGGCCTGCTCACGGGGCAGGGAGGGGGACAGCTGCGGCTGGGCCAGAGCACGGGGCCGGCGGCGGGGCGCGTTGGCCGACGCCCGGGTCTCTGCCCGCTGCATCTGCTGGATCCGCTCGCTGTAAAGCCGGGCCAGCTCTCGCACTCGGGAAGCTGTCCTCTCCGAACTCGGGGCTCCCGCCTTCCCACTCCCGCCACCTCCACCCAGATCGGAGTCTTCCAGGATGAGCAGTGGCTCTGGGAAACCGGGCCGGGTCAGCTGCCCCTGCTCCAGTGCCTGCCAGGCGCTCCGGATTTCTGAACAAGAGCGGAATCCCAGCTCATCTGAGAATCCCTGGTCTCGGGTGACATCCTGGGACTGGAAATCTGGGAAGGATTCCCCTTCCTCAGGATCCTGCTGCCCTACCCTGCCCCCAGAGGACTGCTCTCCTTTGGTGGAACTGCTTCCGGGAAACAGTTCTCTCCTCGTGGCTAGAGCCTCATCGGGCTCCCGCAGAGCTCCCTGAAGCCAGGAATCACAGGGAAGGGCGGGAGTGCTGGGAAGGCTAGGAATGTCAGGGACACTAGGTATGGATGGAAGGCAGGGCATTTCAAAAACACTGGAAATGTCAGGGAGGCTGGGAAGGTGGGGAATCTTGGGAATTTCAGACAGGCTGGGAATTTCAGGGAGGTTGGGTACGTCTGGACTTTTGGTACGGCTGGGAACGTCGGGAATTTCAGCCGCACTGGAACTTTCGAGCCCTTCTAGCACATGGAGTGGGGAAGGCTCCCGTTCATCCAACTCCAGCTCTTCCTCCTCCTCCTCTTCTGAAGAGTCCCGGCTGGGAAGGGCTTGGAATGTGAGGGCTTCACTGTCGCCTGGCACCTGGGAGTCTCCAGGGAACGTGGTGATGTCGTGGGGGGGCAGCTGTAGTGGGCACTGGGGAAGAGGCCAAAGATACCATGGTGGGCTGGCCCTCCGGCCCCCCGGGCTGTGCCTGACCGAGCTAAATCCCAAGGACGCCCTGATGTGACACCCAGCTCACCCCTGGATCCCGGAGGCCTCTTTGGTTCAGCAGTTCCAGGATCTCCTCCGTGATCGAGGTCCCGGAGGGTTCCAGCGTGGGGGGGCCAGTGTCCTCTAGGTCCTCAGGGGGTCCGGAAGCTGGAACTGGTGGCTGAGACTCCAAGGGGGGGTAGAGCTCCCCCTCACTGCCAGCATGCTGTGAGCAAGGAAAGAGGACGGAGGGCAAGAGTCGAGGGCCGCCCATCTCTTCCTCCCAGACTCAGGAGTCCGGGTCCCCAGACCCTGTGCTAGGGTATTTCTTACCTTGAGTCTAGGCTTAGCTGGGATGGAGAGATGAGAAAGAGAAGAGTGAGATGCAGAATCTGGATGATTCCTTACAGCCGATCCGCTGCCCCTATCAGCCCTCCCCCACGCACACGGGGCATCTCTCGGGAAGAGATAGACAGAGAGGCATGGACCCGGCCGGGCTAGGGTGGCCACTTACCATTCTGTGCAAACATAACATACGGGTCCTTTACTGGCTCTGGGGAGAGGACACAGGAACGTCAGGGGCCCAGCTCCCCCCGCGTTCTCTCGTCAACTTTCAGGTGGAGGACACTCACCAGACTGTCTGCGGCCACGGCGGGTAGCAGAGGGTCCTGGAGACGGAGCTGTGGGAGAGGCAGAGGAGAACCCCACGATGAGCCCAGCTCCAGGCTGGAGGGGGCAGGCCGGGGGTACAATTCCTGGGGGAGAAGCGGGGGAACCTCAGGGTTCCATCTTCTTTACCTGTGTTCCTTCGTCCAGGGGTGAAATTTCTAGCATCCCGAGGTCGGGGAGACCCAAGAGGGGGTGTCGGGGGCTCTGGGATGGGCTTACTTTTAGGAGCACCTGCGGAGAGACATTGGGAACCCCGTGATCTACTTTTCCTTGGAAGTCATCCTCCTACTTCCACATCCTCCCAACCCAAGGCCCCAACTCACAGTGCAGGCTGTTTTCAAGGAGAACTTGCTTTGCCTGAAAGAGACCAGGGTGAGGGGCTGTGTCGCTGGGGGCTGCCTCTGAGCGCCCCAGTCACAGTCCTATTAACAGGTGCTACTCTGTATGAGGCACGTCACACGACTGGTGATTATTAGTAGTCCCCACCGGTGTGCGAACTCGGTGCTCTGACTCCTCCAGGTGAGGAAACCGAGGCCAGAGAGGTAGCGTCACTTGCCCAAAGTCACACAGCCGCGACGTGTTGGAGCTGGGATTCAAACCCAGGCAGGAATTTATTTTTATCTACTTGTTTTTTTAAAGAGTTGGCATCCGTCTTACTTACTTTTTTAACGTTTTATTTGTTTTTGAGAGAGGGGCGCCTGGGTGGCTCAGTCGGTTGAGCAACCGACTTCCGGCTCAGGGCATGATCTCATGGTTTTTGAGTTCGAGCCCCGCCTCGGGCTCTGTGCTGACAGCTCGGAGCCTGGAGCCCGCTTCGGATTCTGTGTCTCCCTCGCTCTCTGCCCCTCCCCTACTCATGCTCTGTCTCAGAAATAAGTGAACGTTAAAACAAAATACTTTTGAGAGAGTGCAAGTGGGGGAGGGGCAGAGAGACGGGGACAGAGGATCCCGTGAAGGCTCTGTCTTGACTGCAGCGAGCTCAATGTGGGGCTCACACTCATGAACCGGGAGATCTGAAGTCAGATGCTTAACCGCCTGAGCCACCCAGGTGCCCCCCGCCTTTCCTTTTTAAAATGCAACTTACTGATCACGGTCCAAGCGAGCCCCCTACACTCAGGGTCTCGTAGCACTATGGGGGGGGGGGGGGAATGCCTCCAGCATTCCGAAGCCCCTTGGATATGGCAGGAGCTGTACCTTGGCGGGGATGGAGGCGGGGTGGTTCTCAAAGAAAAGGCGCTGGAGACAGTGAATCCACAGCCTCTTCTCTTCTTGGTTCTTGGCCTGGGGGTGGGATAGGGAGTCGGGAGCCAGGTGGAAGGTCTGGGGGCTGAGGGGAACCCTGACCGCCCAGCCCCACCTTGCACTCACCTGGAGCAGATGCCTGTGTTTGGGAATGGTCAGATCGGACACCTTGAATCCTAGAGGATCTCGAGGACTCTCGCTCACACTCAGGTTGCAGCACTGGGTAAAGGGCACAGAACGGGGCAGGGAGCTCAGAGCCCCGAGACTCAGTGTGTATCTGGGTTCCTACCTCCTAGAAAGATGTGCCCCATGAGGTTGTGTGGCGGGTCCCCTTACCCCCTGTGGAACCCCCCCACCAGGCTGGGCTCTGCTCTCCCTCACCAGTCTCTCGCCCTCATCTGGGTCCAGATGTGCTCCCCTCATGAAGACGCTTGCCTGGTGGGCAAATCCAGCCCCCCCGCCACCGGCCCTCACCTGTATCCTGATGCCCTCACCCTTCATTAAACTTCACCCCCATCCTTGGACTCAAGAATACACGGCCCTCAAATTGAGGCTGGGTTGTTCCTCCTTGGCAGACCCCGCCTGCCCCCAGCTAGCCCGTAGGTACACAGGTGTAGGTATACAGAATACACCTTGCAGGTGACATCCTGGTCCTGCCCCCAACCCTGAACTCACGAAGATATGGCCCTTGTAGGTGTACTCCGGACCCCGGCGTTTGGCCACGAGCAGCATCCGTGAGAAGAGAAAGAGCAGCCTCTCGCCCCCTCGAAGTCGGGGGCCGCCCCCTCCGCCACCTCGGAACGCGCCCTCTAGCACCAGCTCCCCGAAAGCACTGAGCTCCGGGCCAGTCCAGCCGCCAAGCCGCCGCTGCACTTCCTGCCGGGCCCGCCAGGTGCGCAGGGCACAGGGGCGCGCACACACACCAAGACCAGGAGGTTAGCAACAAGGCTGCGCTACCCCAGCCCATCCTCCGAGGCCACCCCCACCAAAGGCCCTCGTGCCCACTGCCCCCATCCAGCAGCCCCAGCCCACCCTGGGGTCACCTGGAGGCGCGCAGCATGCTCCTGCTTGCGTTTCATGTCATTGATGTACCAGGCGACCGCTGTCATGGACACAATGGCCTCCTCCACCATCTCACGGCCCCCGGCGCCCGGGCCCTCTGCCCAGTGCTTGCCTAGCTCCTGCCAGGCAGGCACCCAGGGAGGGAACAGAAACAAGAGAAAAGGATGGTAATGACAGGAGACAGATACCAAGGCAGCGACAGAGGTGGCGACCCAGAGGAGGACAGAGACAAACAGGCAGAGACAGAAAGAGGAATCAGCTGGAGCCAGTCCCCACTGGTGGCAAGAACCTGCCCCCGACTGCTGGCCCAGTTTCTAGGGACTTGTCCTGGGTCCACCCTGCAGCTGTACCACCGGGCGGTCAACGGCCAGGACCTTGCCCTCCCCGAGCAGCACCCCCAGGGCCACGGCTGACCTGCAACAGCAGATGGTACTTGAGGATGCGCTGAACAGGCTTCAGCAGGAAGCTCTGCAGGGGCAGCGAGTGGCGGAGCTGGGCCTGGCGCTCCTGCAGCCACAGGGCTGCGGGCGGGGACAGCGACAGCTCCCGGAGCAGGGCTAGGGAGCTGGGGGCGGGGCACAGGTCAGGGGCTGGCAGCCCCCAGCGGGGAGGGCGCGGCGGGGCGTGGCCAGGGTTTCAGGGGCTGGCAGGGGTCAGGGGCAGCTTAGGGAGAGCTCGGTTAAGGTCATAGGCTGGCAGGGGCTGGAGCTGGATGGGTCGAGGTGGAGGGAGGTTGGCTGGCACATCAACTCAGCGGGCAAAGGCCTGGGGCCCAGCGGGGGCTCCTCACTCCTCACCCCTCACCTCGGGTAGTTCATGCAGTACAATGTGTAGATGTCAAAATCCTCACTCTGTGGGTGACACAGCAGTTAGGGAGACCTGAGGTCCCAACTCCCCGGGACCCCCCGCCTTACCCCAGCCCCATCCCGCACTGAGAGCCCCCACCCTGACTCACCCTTTGCACGAAGCACTCGGCAATGCCCCCTGCGCTGCTGCTGCCCTCCAGGTCCTCCAGGAGCTCACTGTGGGGGAGAGGGCAAGGTCAGGGACTGCCCTGTCCCCACAGCCCCCCGTGGGACGACTCCAGGAGGCTGGGGATTTGGTGGCTGCCAGGATCTCTCAAGGGGCTATCATATCCGAAGGGAGTCTTCTGATTGCTACGTGGGGAGATCACAACCCCGCTCAGACTTTGTCCATGGACAGCATCCCGTTCCTCAACCCCAAATCTTGTCACAGCTGCCATGAGCCTAGGGGTCTCGTGATATGACCCAGGGAGAGGGGTGTCATGGCCCTCAAAGCTGGGATCATCTTAAGAGGCTGCTGTGATCCTGAGATCTCGTCATGTCATCTCAGAGCTCCTGCAATAACGTGGAGATCGATCTCATCAAGACGCTCAGAGGGGTCATGATCCTCGGACACCAGCATCTTCCTCACTGGGTCCAGGCCAACCATCTGGTTTGTCTGGGACCGAGGGGTTTCTCGGGACGACGGGGTCACGCGAATGCTCACGCTATCATGATCTTTAGGCCCCCCACAAGCCGTGGGTTCACCGTGATCTCAGACCTGACCTAGTGCTGAGACCCATCCCCGTACTTAGATCTCATCTGGGTCCTCAGGCTCCTATCCAACTCCGCCTCCACCACTCTGGTTCCTTCACTCCCCATCAGGATCCCTGCCCAATGTCACTACCTCCCATGTACCAGCCTGGAGAGGGGGTCGTGGGACTCCAAGGTTTAGGTTAGGATACAGCCCGCCTCCCCTAGCCCTACCAGCTGGTGCCCCTGCCCGTCCCTCCCGCCTCTGACCTGCTGAACTCGTAGATGTCCTCGATGTTGGCAAATAGTATGCCCACCTGCTCCGTGCTCAGCCCTAAGACCCCGCCATCCAGCAGAGGACCCAGGTAGTCCTGTGGGGATGACTGGGGTTATGGGGGGTGGTGGAGGGCTGGCCTGGGTCCCCACTGTGCTCGGGTACCCGCCTGCCTCACCTCCACAATGCTGCGAAGGTCCCGGACATAGGCCCGCTCTGTCTCCACGATCTCGCGAGCCACTCGCTCTAGCCTCGAGGGTTTGGCGGAACCCGGAGTCCCCACAGGTGACAGATGCAGGCGGATGGGGGGTCCTGGAAGGGGCTCTGGCCTAGAGGCCGAGCAGGCTGGGGCAGGCCCTGGAGCCGGGTCCCCCTCGGAGCCCACCGTGCTCAGGGATGTGGAGCTCCCAGAACCTCGGGGGGAGGCCATGGCAGGGGTTGCAGGGGCTGCCAGGGGTGAGAAGCAGGAGATCAGGCCGTCTCCCCAGCTGAATGAGTGCAGCCCTACACTCACCCACCCCAGGTCAACATCTGCCCCTCCCCTCCTCCCAGGGCTCCCTTCTTCTCTTGCCACTGCACTGCCTTGGTCCTGTCCTGTTCTCTCCCATCAGGATCTTCTCTGGGCTTCGACCTCCACTTTTCTAATCCACCTCCGTGTGTCAGCCTGGGAGATCTTTATTAATTTGCCCGTTTGACCCTGTCACTTTAAGTATAACCCCTTCATGCCCTCAGGAGAAAGTCCAAACTCCTCAGATCCACACTGCCCTATGCAACGTGGCCATCAGAGACTTTTCCAGTCTGTTCTCTTCCCACAGACACACCACTTCTCACACTCCAGACTCCAGTCGTATTCGGCTGCCTTCAGTTACTCAAAAACACAGCCTTCTCTCACCTCTGCACATACTTTTCCCTCTGTGTGGAATACTCTTCCTTGCTTTTCCCAACTCATTGCTGCTTATCTTTTAATTCTATTATGTCTCCTCCTCCAGGAAGCCTCCATTGAGTTCCCATACTGGGCTCCCACAGTGAGAGGAAAGGGCTATCACCCCCACCCCCACCCCTGCCCAGGCTTGACCGCTGGACTCTGGGTGTCCGCCTCCGGACTGTCACCATTTAGGGATGGTTCCATCTGCCCCACCAGACTTGGGAACTCTGTGTAGGCAGAGCTGGGACTGTCTTGGTCACCCTATGTGGCCAGCACTGGGCCAGCCAGTGTCTTGAATGAAGGAACAAATGCCCAGCAAGCTCCACCCTCCCTTGGACTCTCACCTGTCTGGGTCTCACACACAGCTGCGCAGTCACACACTTCACCTGTGGGGCCACGGCCAAGGCTAGGGCTGGGTTTGGACAGGCTCGGTCCGCGGGCTCCCTCCGGCATGGCTGAGTGGCTCAGCGGCTTCTGCGGAAAGACCCCCTTCTCGGATATCAGGACCCCATCGGCTTCCCCGCCGCCCACACTCACAGATTAGGCCAGAGAATTAGGAGTGTGATCTAAGTCCAGGAGGGACCGGAGAGTAAATAATGGGGCAGACAGAGGCATAGTGATAGAAAGAGGGGCACCAGGAGAGAGAACACAGAGAAAAAGATGGAAAGGTTGAGACAAAGAAGAGTGAAGCTAGGAGTCTGGTCTGTCTGGGGCCGGAGGCTCAGGGATCCTGGGAACGTTTGGGCTCTGGCTGGAGCCGAGGGCGAGGGGCAGGGCTGGGAAAAGCCGTGGGCGGGAGGCCGGGAGGTCCCTGGGGAGGGCGGAGGAGGCTGGGGGACCGGATGCCAGGGTCCTGCAGACGGCTCCCTCCCCCGCCCAGGGCTGCGAGTTGGGGCGCTGGCCCTGAGCCCTCGACCCACTCCCCTCTCCAGCCAGTCCCTCCGCGATCCGCTTACTGTCCCCACCGCCTCGGCGAGGGTCCCCAGCGCCTTCCCACACCCTTTCAGACCCAAACTCCCGCCGGCGCCTCCGCTCGCCCCCCGCCGGCACGCCCCCTCATTGTTCAGCGGCAGCGGCGCCGCCCCCTCCCCCAGCCCGTCGGGGCCCCTCGCCTCCCCCCTCACCTCCCAGGGAGTCTCCAGCCCCGAGCCGAGGCTGCCGGATTCCTATTCAACCCTAGCACGGTCCCCGGGGAGACGCAAAGCCGGACTCCTGGGTCTCTGCAAGTCAGGGGCGTGAACTTCGGGCTCTCAGCCTCCGGGAACCAGAATGCGAGGTCTCTCGGAGAGTGGGATGCAGCGGTCCGAATCTCCTGGTCCTCTCAATGGGGGATGCTGGGAGTCTCGACTCTTGGGTCTCAGATGGGGTGCTGGGGACCCAAGTTCCTGAGTCTTCTAGATAGGGCCGTGGGGCGACCGGATTCCTGAGTTCCCCTAACTCTAGGAGCAGGGATTAAACCATCTCCAGGCGGGAGCGCAGGGGAGTCCCCAGTTCCTGGGTCCCCTGGAAGGAGTGGGCGTTTCAGCACCAAACAGACTGGCCGGGGTGCTGGGAGTCCGTTTGCCAAGTTCGGATGCTGGGCTCGGATATCTGGGAACCGTTGGAGGTAATCACCGATCTGGGATCCTAAGTTCTTTAAAACGGGGTGCAGAAAGCTCGGCCTCCAGGAACGCGCGGGGCTGACGTCCCGGACTCCCGGCTCCTCCAGGAGGGGGCGCTGGGCACCTGGATATCTGGGGTCCTTTAGCCTGGACGCGGGGTCCCGGGCTTCGGGGTCTCTCAGGGAGCGGTACACAGACTCGCGACGCCAGAGTCCACGACTTTGGACCCTTCGGGTTCTGGGATGAGTACCACGGGGCTCCGGCGGCGGCAGCGCCACATCTGTGGCGGGAGAGTCCGGTCCCAGCTGTGAGGCGGGGGGCGGTCGCCTAGGGCTTCCCCTCCCCCCCGAGCCGCCCCGGCGCACATCCTGTTCCCGCCCGCGGGGGGGAGGGGCTGCCTTCCGGCCAGCCAGTCGGTAAAGGGTTAAGACCCCTCCCCCCTGATTCTGAATATTCATAAGAAGGCGAGTCCCAGAAAGGCTACACCCCCACATTCCAAAAGCTTCTGACTTTTCCCTTTTACAGCAAGGGCCTTCAGGGCGTGAGAATCCGGAACTGGTAACGCACTTTCTCCCATTGGTCAACCGAACAATTCTTATTTGCATATGCAGTAAAGGCGGAGCTGTCCAGCGGGGAGGGTCACGTGTCCAAAAGCGACTGAAGGACCTCGCGGCGCGAGGGTGCGGCCGGAGCTCCAGTGGCGCAATCGGTTAGCGCGCGGTACTTATACGACAGTGCGAGCGGAGCGATGCCGAGGTTGTGAGTTCGATCCTCACCTGGAGCACCTTTTTTTCTGTTACCAGCATTTTACAAATGTATACGTCTTGTAAGTGAACTAAAACATCTACATCACCACCGAGGGGAGCGAGCATTCGATCTTCGGAGCTTTTGGGTTAGAAAGACTCCTGGAACTAAGGCAGCTGCCCGGGAGTGTTCTGTACTGTGGGGAGGTGCCTTTTCCATCCTGGCCGCCAGAGGGTGCTATCGCCTCTTATATGCCTGCGAATTCAATTGGGTCTGCAAATCTCAGTTTAAGACTTCTGTAGACGTGTCGGGTTCTCCTCTGCAAACTGTCCAAGGCATTGCTTTTTCTTCTCCATCTTCTCTCTCTCTCTCTCTCTCTCTCTCTCTCTCTCTCTCTCTCTCTTTTTTCCAGTTTCATTGAGATATAATTGCCATATAACATTGTATTAGTCCAAAGTGTACATGATTCGATATATGTATAAATTGAGAAAAAGAGTTTAGTTGACATCAGTCACGTCACATATTTTTTTTCTCCTGTGTCTTGGATTTTTCACTTTCCCTTTTCCTCCCTCCTTCTGAGTTGGTTTGTTCCTTTCAACAAATACTAAACGTGCACTATGTGACTGACTCCTGTTTAGGGTTTAGGTGTGAGTGATAGAGCAGTGAACAAGACAAAGCCCCTGCCGTTGAGGATTTGACATTCTTAGCTGGAGAGACAAGTTTCTATAAACATGAAAACTAAGTATATTTCATATGTTCGGTGTGGGCTGCAGTAATAGTAGTCAAACACCATCTCACTCAGAAGGCATTTGAGCAGGAACCTAATGGAGGGGAGTAAGCCATAGGGATAACTGGGGAATATTTTAGGTAGCCATAGTAGCCTGTGCAAAGGCCCTGTGGCTGAAGCAGGTCAGGTATAATGGTGGAGCAGCTAGGAAGCCAGTGTGACTAGAGCAAGAGTAGCCAAAGGTAAGAGTCAGGCCACGTAGGCTGGTAAGGTCTTAGGACTTTGCCTTTTATGTGATGAGACTCTGACTCAGGTGTCAGGACAAGTTCCCTGTGGTTGTTTTGTTGGGGAGTGGGGAGAGACTGAGGGCAGGTCCTGGGCCAGGAAAGCAGGAAGGGACTGCTATGAAGGTTCAGGTGGGAGATGATGCTGGATAGGACCACGGTGGGGGCCACAGGAGGAGACAGGTAGATGTATTTAGAAGGTGAATCAGACAGAATTGCTGTTGGACTGGGGTGTGTCTGACAACGAAGAGTCAAGGGGACTCCCAGGTGTTTGGTACCGGTAGCTGCTGGTAGGGACCATATTCTCAAATGAGGTTCGCATTTGTTTTTACCAGCAGAGACTGTTTTTGCTAAGGCAGGGGCCAGAGATGTCAGTTTCTTGTACCTCAAGTGTCTGTAAATGTCTCCTCATGGCTTGTTCTTGCTCTCTGCCTCCCCACTGTCTTTGGATCTCCGCATTTCTATGTATTTTTTTTTCCAACCCTCTTCTAAGTTTGGGGATCTGAGCCCTTTCCCAAAACTGGGGGGGGGGGGGGGGGCAGCTTCCTGGAAGAGGAGATCAATGGTCAGGGCCTGCCAGTGTGCAAGGAGAGCGAGCCAAAGAGGAGGGCAAGAGGAGGGGAGGGGAGAAGGCAGAGGAGGGAAGCGTCTGGAGAGGGAGAACCCTGACAGGAGACAGCAGAGGGGTGGGGAGGATAGGTGGAACCGAGGCGACAAGGAGTGAGAGGCAGGGGGGGAAAGGGTGGAGAGGGCAGGAAGAGGGGAGAAGGGAGAGGAAGAGGACTGAAGGAAAGAGACAAGGGGGTAAGGGACAGGGGGTGGGGGGCTGGAAGGGGAACACAATAAAAAGGGGAGAGGAAGAGTCGGAGAGGGTGAGGGGGGAAGGGTGGCGCAGGAGGGTAAAGGAGGAGGAACTGACGGGGGGAGGGCGGGAGAGGAGAGGGAAGTGGGGATGGGGAGAGGAAAGCGGGGGGGGGGGGGGGGG
>NW_024412425.1:921174-938686 GCF_014898765.1 Herpailurus yagouaroundi
GAAAGGGGGGGGGGGGGGGAGGAAGGGGTAGGGGAGGCGGAGGCGGTGGCGGAAGGGGGGCGGGGCGCCGGCGCTGACGCGGGGCGGCTTCCGGGCTCGGGGCGGCCGGCTCCCCCGCCCCAGGGTGGTTCCCGCCGCCTGTTGCCTTGTATGGTCCGAGGACGCCGCTGTCCTCGGGGCCCCGCCCGACGCGGCCGCGACCCACACTCTTGGCCCGGCGAGCCCGACCCCCGGCTCGGCCCCGCCTGGAGCGCGGAACCTCGAGCTTCCGAGGACCTCCAAATGCCGAGATCCCGCAATGCCGAACTTTTCGGGCCCCGTCGGGCCAAGACTCTGCAATTCCGAGGACCTGGGGGCCTGGAAAGCCAGAATGCTGCATTCTGGGATCCCGGAAAGTTTTCCGAGACACCCAAGGGCCTCGAATGCTAAGTCGCCCAGACTACCTCTGAGATTCTGGAATCCTGAGGCTTTCAAGCTGCCTCCCCCAGGGGGTTGCGAAAGGCTGAGTCCCCCAGGCTCTCACGTCCTGGAACGCCGGGTAGTGGGATCCCAGGACGCCCCGACTTTCGGGACGCCCCCTCCCCCACTCGCCGCGCCCGGCCGCCCCCGTCCGCCCTGGGCTCGCGCCCCGGCACATTCCGTCCTCTCCGCCCCGCCCTCCTCCCTCGGCCCCGTGGGGACGGAAACATGCCGTCCCCGCCCGCGCCCGGCCGAGAGCCGGGTCGAGGAGCCCGGCTAGACGGGAACGCCTGCACCCCCGCGCCCCGGGAACTGGCTCTCCGAGTTCTTGAGGTGACCTCACCTGGCCCCGCCCTCTCAGGTGGACGGCCGGGCCAGGTGACGTCACTTCCTGCCAGGTAAGCGCCGCTGGCTGCTCAGTCGGCCGGGGTTTCGGTTGACCCTGTGTATCCCTAAAAAAGGTGCCCCGCCACCCTCCCCGCCCCTCTTACTGCTTCGAGACCGCACAAAATCCAGGACTCAAGTTTACACACAGATTCCTTTTATTTAAAAATTCCAAAAAACACAAAAATAAACTTTAAACAATATATATTACTTAATATATTATTATTATAGTATACTTATAACAATAATTATTCCATCTTTTCCAATATTACAAAAATGAAGAAGAAAAACACAAGGGAAGCAGACGACCCAATATATATAAATACTATAAAATCTATTAGAATAAATAAAGTCGTCATAAATAAAGGGCCCAATGGCTGGGGGGATGGGGCAGGGTGGGTGTTTGGCAATGGCTTTGGCTACTTGCTTTTGGAGGGAAATTTTGAGCACCAGGATTCCCCCTCAGGGGGAGGCTCCAGTCACCACCAGACACTGGAACCTCAGGGTCTAGGAGAAATGGGGAGGGGGGGGGCAGTAGGAGCCTATTATTCACAGCATTGGGAAAGAGGGGCGGGTAGAGGGCTCACTGCCTTCCTCAAATCTGCTACATATATTTTTTTTTTTTTACAGGACCCAGAAAACACTCCTGCCCCCAACACCATGAACACCGAGCTTGCACACTGGGGACCTGCCCCAGCGTGGGGTCAGGGGGGTGGGTTAATGCACTTTGGAAGTTGGAGTGGGGGAGGCTACTTGACTGAGTCCCCCAGTTCCCCACAGCCCCAGGGCCCCTGTGGAGCCCACAGCAAAACAGAAATGGCCCCCTTGAGATCCAGCTGATCTGTACCGGGCAGGCACTTCTCACTCAGAAACAGAGATTCGATTGAAGATGGGGAGGCGCCGGGGGGCTGCAGGTGGCTGAGGTGGCCCAAAAACCCCAGCCTCGAAGACGGGTGAGTCGGATCCCCCCAGGCTGCTGCCACTGCTGGCATATTCATCAGGATCAGATCCCAGGGAGTGTGCAGAGGGGCTCCGAGCCAGGCCACCCAAGGGCCCCCAGACGTTACCCGGCGTAGCCCTTCGGCAGGAGGGGCAACAGGCTGGGGTGGGGTCCCTTCGGGCCACAGGGGTCCCAGGGGCAGCAGAGAAAGCAGAGGGTGAAAGCGGAAGGTCCCCAGGTGGTGGTGGTGGGGAGCTGGAGGGAGAGAAGGAGCATGAGGACAGGGAAGGGCCTGCCAGGCCCGCTGGTGGTGGTGATGGTCTGCGGCCGGAGGGCAGGCCTGAGAAGCTGATGCTCTGGCGAAGCACATGGGGGTGGCCTGGGACAGCCAGATCCTCGCAGGGGTTGTGGATGAAGTGGCAGCGTGAGCCGTAGGGGCAGCGGCCCTGGAGGTAGAACTTGTGGCAGAGTTCTGTCTTGTACTTGGGGTGGCGACTGGCCTGGCGCAGCTCGCCCAGACCGTGGGCAAACTGGCACTTAGCCCCATAGCGGCAGCGCCCGCTCTCTGAGAAGGTCCGACATAGCTCAGTCTTGTAGCGGGATGAGGTGGTGGGGGTCGCAGTAGGTGAGGTGGGTGAGGGTGACAGTTCAGGGCCTGGGCGGGGAGCCAGGGGTGCGAAGCCTGGGGGTGGCGGGACCCAGCCACAGCTTCGACCCTCCACCAGGCTGGTGGAGCGGCCAGGCAGACGGGCACCGACCCCAGCCGGGCTGTTGTCGGAAGAGCTGAGGCTCCAGAGCCCGGAGGAGGCCCAGCCTGGGCTGGACTCAGTCTCACCGTGGTCAGATGGCAGGTCAGGGCTCAGCGACAGGAGGCTCTGTGGGAACAGGGACCGGTTAAGACACCGGAAAATGCTGGGTGACGCCCCACCACAGCTGCAGGGCACCTAAGAGCTTGCCAGTCCGGTTTGTGGGCTCCCGGCCCGAGCCCCACCTGCCCACGTTAAAACATGGGCTCCCGATTTGGAGGTTCTGAGTTTACTCGCGACGGAAGCCCCTCCCGAGGCACCCAGGCACTCCGGCTCCCCCGGCTGGATCAAGAGGAGACCCCAGCCTTCCCGAAGAGGACAGGCACGCCACTGTCCTCTCAGTTTTGAGCCTCTGGGCCTCTCGGGATCTGACCCCCGCGCCTCGGGTTCTCCAGTTTCACAACTGGAGGAGCAGGCAAACTTCACCCAGGCAGGGGCCGGGATCTCGTCGCTTTTCGAGTTCCCAGAGTTCCCCGCTGGGTCAAGGGGTGGAGAGACAGAAGTCGGCTTCCCCTCACCCCGAGACTCCAGCCCCAGAAACGCCTCCGCGCAAAACCGCGCCCTCAGCAACTACTAAGGGGGTAAAACCAGGTGTGGGACCATTTCCGCCTCCAGACAGCCCTAGTCTGAGAAAAGTCTTCCACTTTTCCACCTCCAAGGGCCACCCCACCAATGTCTGGGCCGAGCCCCGAAAGTCGCAGGCTCCATTTCACCTCTAGAGGATCGCACAGGGCGGAGAAGGGAGGCAGGGCCCCCGGGCTGGAGTGTGAGGCTCTATGGAGCTCCAGTTTGAGAAAGGAGCCGGAGGTCCCGGGCCAGAGTTTTCGGCGCTGGAGAGCCCTAGCTTAAGAAGGGGGTCAGGCATGCGGACACCGGGGGTGCCGGTCGGCGGGGGCTCACCTCGTAGATGGCGGCGAGATCCATGGCGGCGCGAACGGCCGATGGGCTGAGAAGTCGGCCAAAAGTGGGAGCGCTGAAGTCAGGCTGCGGTTGGCTGGTGGAGCCGGTGTTTTTATAGACATGAAGTGAGGAGGCGGGGCCAGTGGGGCCCGCCCGGGTGGGTGGGGCCAGGAGGGGCGCTTCCCGGACGCGCGCCCCCAGCAAGGCCCGCCCGGCACCCCGCCGGGACGCGCGGGGAGGCGGGCCCGCGACCGGGCGGGGAGTGCCCACGGTGGGGGGCGGGGGGAGGGGTGTCGGCCCAGTTTTCAAGGCTGGAGACTGAGGCGCGGAGAATCGAACTGAGCCGTGGTGGGGGCAGGGCTCCTGGGGGAATTGACCCGGGCGGGGGCCAAGAGGGCGTGCGCGGGTGAGACGGCGGGGGGGGGGGGGGGGGGGAGAGAGACGCAGAGCGAGAAAGAGACAGAAATGGAGAGACCCGAAGAGAAAAACTTAGAGACAGGGAGGGAGAGACACACACTGGGAGACGTACACTGATGGGGTGAGACAGGGCAGGGAGAGGAGGATAAGTTGGGAGACAGAAAAGACATGGTAGAGCGTCCCAAAGAGACAAACTCAAGGAGACAAGCGAGAGGGAGGGTCACAAAAAGAAATAGAAAAAGAGGGAGAAAAACAAGCAGAAACAAACACCTACATACAGAAATCCGTAGGGAACGGAGAGGGGACCAACAGGCCAGGTGGGGGATTCTGAGACCTGCCCGCCTGGTTCGGTCTCCCTCCGAAACAGCCCAGATTCAGAGAGCTTGATCGCCGTCCCCTCCACCCCCACTCGCGGGGGCGAGGGTCCCGGATACCTGGCGAGGCAGGAAAGGAGCCTCTCCTGCTCACGCAGAGCACGGCACTTCCGATCGTTTCCTCTGAGCTAAGCACCGTTCTATGAAAGTGCTTTACAGACGGCAACTCAAGGAGGTTATACACCCGTTTTGCACACGAGGAAACCCAGGCACAGAGAGGCCAAGTCACTGTCCCAAGTGCGTGTTAGTAAGTGGCAACAGTCTAACATCAGGGTCTGGAATTATGTAAAGAGTGTGCCTCCTGAGAAGCCTCCAGATTGGAAAGGAGGAGGTCTTTTATTGTGGCGGAGGGTTGCCTCGACGGAAAGGAAAGCTGTTTTGAGATGGAAGAAACGGGTCATCCCCCAACTGATGGTCGGATGGGTCTCTTTTGAATGGGTGTGCCTTGAGAGAATTCTTAATTTGCGAGGATTCCTCCCCACATTGGCAAGTGTTTGATGGTCAGGAGGGTGCGCTGAGTGACAATCTGTTAAGACCTGGGAAGAAAACTTATTCTTAAAGGGGGTCTTGGTGAGCTGGCCGCCCTGAGTGAAAACAAGGGGGTAGAAATCATAGCCATAGCGCGCAGTCATGAGGGTGGCAAGCTCATTGTGGCAGGTTGTGGCCGCGGGCTTGTGTTGAGGTGGGAAGAGTCTGCCAGGCACACCGACTTGCCTCGTCGGACCCAGCTCGGGGGAATCCCTGGTGCGGCGCTTTCTGGGGCTGAGGGGCCTTCCCGGCCGGTCCCGTGAGCTGGGCGGCTGCGGGCGGCTTTGGCACGGTTGCAGCCTCCCGCTTGCCCGTGACTCACTCGCAAGGGGCGGGGGAGGGGGGCTTCCTGGAAGCCGTGACGAGGAGGCTCGACCCGGACGCCCGGGTTCCTCTCTCGTAACCAGGGCTTCTGTCGCCTGTAAACACAGCCTGGAGGACAACGGGGAAAAGGGAAAGGGGAGGTGCCTGGCACCCACCTCCCCGCTGGGCTCCAAATCCCAGTGCCGCTAGTAGGACGGAGGCGGCGGGAAAACGGGAGGTGGGGGATACCCTGGGGTCCCCGGAGTCTGGCTCGGCTCTGGCCGCGATCCTGGAGGAGTTTCGATTCCCTGGAGACAGGGAGCATTTCCCATCCCTGAGTCAGACGGACCCCCCCCTCCGCTCCCCTATCTGCTGAGTCATCGGCCCCGAGAGCCAGTACGCTAGGGATTGGAAGACGCTCAAAGAGGCTGGAGAGGGGGCTTTGCGCGGGGAAGGGCCGCCCATCCACCGAAACACGGACGGGTGGGAGCCAAGGGCTCGGGCCTCGGCCCCTCCTTTTTCAGATTTAGGGGTCCGGGTCTCCGAACCACCTCTTCGCTCAGATGCAGACCAGGCCCCCCAGGCCCTCCTACAACAGACCCACAAGTTCGGGCGCCTAGCCCTCCGTTCTCTCAAGCCTGAGTCTGAGCCCCCAGCCCCTCCTTCCTCCGATTTGGGAGTCTGGCTCCCATCCCCCTTTCCACCCCGTCCAGGCCCCAGTCGCCCCAGATGCCCCAGCCCGGGAGGAAGTTCAGGGCAGGCCTCCTCCCCGCTCCCCACGTAGCCAACGGGAAAATCCGTGGCCCCAGCGGCGGCCGGGAATCCCCTCTGGAATGACGGTGGGGAAGGGGATGGCCGGGGTCCCCCGCGGGGTGCAGGGGGGCAGGTCCTGGGCGGGCAGAGGGAGGAGGGAAGGGGCGGAAACCAGCGAGGCTAAAAATACGGCGAGCACTTCCGGCCTAGGGGGAGGGGAACGGAGAGCAGAGTTTCCAGAAAAACAAGCGGGGACGGGAAACGCGGGGGTGTGAGAGCCGGTGCGAGTGCGCGGGCGAGCAGGGGTGCGTGTACCCGCGGCACGTGTGCGCGCCTGGTGTGACTGGGCGTGAGCGGGGCGGCCGTGCGTGCAAGTGCGCGGGCCAGCCGGTGGGCGGACCGTGGCCGTTGCAGCGTGACTGTGTGTGCACTGCGGGCGCGAACGTGCGTGCCCTGATGTGCCCGGGGACGCAATTAGAAGTAGGTGTGGGACACGAGAGTGTGCGCCCCGTTTCCTGTATGAGGGCTGTGTACTTACGGCCCCGCCTGTCACGGCTGTGTGTATAAAGGTGCGAAACCACCCGTGCCTTTGTGGTCGACGACGCTGTTGACTTTAACGGCCTCTGGCTCTAGGGAGTGTGTACTCCACTGCGGCCGTCCTCGAGGTGTATTCGCAAGAACGTGTGACCCACACACCCACCTGCACATCGAGGAGTGCACTTGAAAGCCGTGTGTGTGTGTGTGTGTGTGTGTGTGTGTGTAAAGCCACCTGTGTGTCACTGTAGGTGGCCGTGGCTGTGTGCCAGCTCCCTGTAGCTCTTTTGTGTAATGGATGGTGTTCCCAGGTGTCTGTGTCCTTTTTTGGGGGTGAGGCTGAGAACAGGGGAGGCTAGAATCTGGATGAGGTTCCTCTGAGGCCCAGTCACAAGGTAGTGGCACTGGTGAACTTTGGTTCCTGACGTCTGTATCACACATCATGGGGAGGGCGGCTGGTCACTGTTTGCCATATCCGGGGGCACAGCAGGCGCGCGCACGCACACACACACACACACACACACACACACACCCCTCTTCTCTACCTGAGAAGCATGATCTATCCCCAGCTAAGGCTGCTTTTGATAATACTGAGCTGAGTGTAGGGCTGACTCAGCCTGTGATGGGCAAAGTCTGCGATGGGGTGAAAGATAGTGGGTTAAGTGGTGATTAGAGAGTTGTTTATATGTTCATGTGGTTGGATTGTTCCTTTAGAGTGTGTTTGTGGGACTGTCACTGGGTCGGAGAGCCTGGGGACACTATGATTGTAGGATGGTGGGTTATGCTGTTCTCTGCTCTGGAGGAGGGGTGTCATGTGCGCCCGTGTCCCCATGGTCTGTTTTGCTCTATGTGGCTGTGCATCTCACGTACACCCTTCCCTGGAGTTGTGGTTGTGTACCAGCCTCTATAATCTCCCTTTGGGTCTAATAATCTGGTAAAAATCTCCATGAAGGTTCTTCATGACTTGCCTCAACTTCTGTCCGTGCCCTGTGGTCAAGGCCTCCACATTGTTCCATAAACACATCAGCACATTCCTGCCTCATGGCCTTTGCACTTGCCGTTCTTCTCCCGGTGCTGCTCTCTCTCCAAATGCCCACATGCCTATTCCCTCTCCTTCAAGTCCGCTCCAATACCACCTTCTTAGTGAGGCCTTCGTGAGCTCTGTCAAGGACTTTTTAAGTAAGTTTTATCATCTATTTAACAAATAATACATATAACATCTATTTATAGGCTATAATAATAATGAGTACCCATTACCCACCACCCAATCTAAGCTCTAATGTCTTACTAATGTCTTTTAGTAAAGTAACATAATTCTCCATATGCAAATCTTGCATTTGTGTTAGATTTATTCCTGTAGATAGCATCATCAACTAGTGCCCAAGGCCTCCACTGCCCTTCCTGAGGGTCAGCCCGACATGCCACGCACTTCAAGAAAGGAACTTTCTAGGATGTGTTCACACACACACACACACACACACACACACACACACACACACAGGGCTGGCCATTTCCCAGGACCCTAGTGTGGGGACTTGGGCTCTGGGTGAATCACAGGTCTTCACAGTCCCAGGGTTTCCTTGCAGATGTGGGGTCTAGGACACATCTGGGGAGTGACACAAGAACCAGGGCACAGAAGGTGTTGGGTGGGGCAGTCCCACAACCCGGCTGACTCACTTGAGCCTTTCACACCCCAACAGCTGAGCTTGGGCTTGCCCAGGCCTGAAAGCCATGGCTGAGCTCTCGAAGCTCTCGTTCTTGGGGAAGTGGAGAGCCTGGTGGGCTCCTTCCTCTCTGAAGCCCCCTCCCCAAGGCCTGCTTCCCGGAGCTGGGGCCCAGGCGCCTGGGTTCTTCCCCAGGACTGATGATTCACCCCTACTGGGCCCTTTTCACTTCTCCTTTGGGGCTAAAAATACAGGGACCCAGGCATCCAGCTGGACCAGGCTTCGCCACGGATTGCACAATGCCCCTAGTTTGAGTGCTGCTGACGCAGGCTCCAGGTTCGGGTGGGGGAGTGAGTTGCTCCCAGACCAGGCATGCTGAGGTCAGGGCCTAGAACCCTTTCACTTCCCCTTTCCTTGGCTGAGGACCCTGGGGGCTGGGTTGACATTGGAAGTGTTGGGGATCCCTGGACTTGGTTGTGGCCCCTGGAAATGAAACTGCTTCCCCTAGCCCCAGTTAACCTAGGGCTCCCAGAATCTGGCCTCCTTCATAATAGACAGAGTCCCAGTTAGGAATTGGGGGCAGAAGACAGCAAAAGCGGGCTAGGATAGAGATGGTCAGAGACAGGGAGACAGGAACACAGAAGCACAGAGAGAGAGAGAAAGAGAGAGAGAAAATGGCCGAGAGAGAGAGAGAGAAAGTGAAAAAATGAGAGAGAGAGAGAGAGAGAGAGAGAGAGAGAACAGACACATGCCTTAGAAGCATACAGGACAGCTAGAAAAGAACAAAATCAGAGAGACCACCCCCAAACTGGGACAGAAGCAGGAAGGATTGAAGGAGAGGGAGAGGTCAGGGATCCTCGCCCAGGCCAGGCTAGGGGAGAGCCCCTGGAAGAGGTCATCAACAAGCAGTCCAAAGTGCATCCTGGGCTAGGGAGGACAGCAGGCCCCTGGGCGAGCAAGGCCCCGCCCTGCAAGCTCCCTGCTAGCCTCTGCTGCCCCCTGCTGGCTGTGGCCACAGTGCTCGGGCGGGAAGAAAAGTCAAAGACAAGGCGGCTTTGAAGTCACTCTTCATTCCCTCCCGGTCCCCTTCCCCTACGGCCTGCCCCACTCCCAGCCCTGCCAGCTCACAGGGTGCCCCCAGGGCCTGTAGGTGGTGCAGGTGTCTTGCCCGTGACCTTGTTGGCACAGTCCAGCAGAGCGGTGTGAATGTCCTTGGCACAGGCAATCTGGGCTTTGATGACTGCCAGGTACTGCGGGTAGGGCAGGCTGTCAGGCTGCACAGCGTCCGGTTTGGTGGCTGTGGGCACCAGCGTTGGAGAGTGCTTGGCGCTGTCGCAACTCTGGGACAGGCACTCGTGTGCCAGGCGCTGTGGGCAGGTGGGCAAGGTATGGCATCAGTGTCGCTCGCCCCGCCTACTCCCAACCCCACCCCAAGGGCCAGCCTGGGGTAGCTTGCTCAGCCTCTGGACTCCCAGGGTCTTGGCGTCAGAGCCTGGCCTCCCTGCCAATCACTTGCTGGGTGACTTCCGGTGTGCAGCCTGCTCCTCTCGGAGCCTGTTTCCTTCGCTACCTCATCAGGCAAGGACGAGAACGCGTGTGAACAGAGAACACGAGAACAGTGTGAGAGCCACGGGCACTAGCACGTCACCTTAAGTGCTAACTGATGAATGTCGGCCAGCTATTACTGTGACTGTCCTAACTGCAGCCTTTGGCACTGGCAGTGACTTCTCCGATGACACCTGCTCCTGGGTTTCCTCCTTCTTCTCTGGCTGCTCTCTCTAGACACTTCTTAGTCTACACAAGCCTTAAATGGGGGTAATTCCCAGGTCCCGTCTCCTCTCCCACCCTCAGGCACCACTCAGTTCCCACCTCTGCGCTGACACCGCATCTGTGTCCCCGGCCTCCCCTGGAATTCCAGAGCTCTCATACCCTCCCCACCAAAACGTTCCTCTTCCTGGGTCCCTGTCTCAGGAGCCTGTCTTGGTGCGGCCTAGCCCCCTTGAGTCCTGCCATGGTTGCCTCCTGGGGCTCCCAGCCTCCACTCTTGGCTCCTCGAACCCATCCTTCGTTGGGCAGCCAGAGGCATATTCCTAAAGAAGCCAGCAAGCAGGTCCACGGTCTTCTCTGCTTAAAACCCTCCGTGGCTCCCCAGCGCCCACAGGGCTATATTCAAAACCCAACAAGCCCTAATGCCTCCTACACCTCAGTAGCAAAACTGAGTTTCATGAGATTCCTAAAGGAGAGTTCAAGCAACAGCCTGTTCCTTCTGGCTGGAACACCTTTCTACCACCACCAGGCTTCTCAAATTCTGGTTTTTCTTTCAAAACCTAGTTCAAAATGATGACGACGACACTACAGGAAACATTTGCCACGTGCTTAGTACCACGTTCAGCTTTTTACATATGTGATCTTGCTGCCTTTCCCCAAAGTTAATTTCTCAAAGGAGAAACCCAAGGCTCACAGGTGGCAATTGGTGGTCCATCTGATTCCAGAGGCTGTGCTCTTAGCCACCCACTCTCCCCAAAACTCCTATGCCTCTTTCATTTATGTCTCAGCCTCAGCTCAGATGTGCTTTCCACCAGTAGCCCTCTCTGAGCCCCCTCTCCTTACCCTACCTTAGGCAGAGTCAGGTTCCTTCTCTGGCCTTCTACACTCCCCTGAGCTTCCATCGCTTTACTTTTTTGTTTTTTCTATCATTTTAATCCTGACACCTCCCCTATCATATCAGGCTATGTGCCTCCCCCATCATAGCCCTGACTTGTGTGGGCTGGGCTTTTCCTATCACAGATCTGACCACCCTGAGCTGTCATTGATTGAGGACATATGTCACCCCAGTGAACTGGAGGCTTTGTGAAGGCAAGGATCAGGACAACACTGTGTCCCCAGCATCAGCTGATGCACACATCTGGCCCACAGGAGGTGCTCAGTGTGTGTGTGTGTGTGTTGACTGACTGAATGAGGGTTCCTGACGACCTGGGGACTGAGGCAGGATTGTGGTGTCCCAGTGTCTAGAAGGCCCCTTACCAGGCAGAGCTCCAGCTGGTCACAGAGTGCGTAGAACTCCTCCAGACACTTGTCAAAGCGCTGTATAGGTCCGTCACTGCTCTTTCTGTAGTCCAGGAGAAGAAGGTGACTGGAGAATGGATTTCCAATCTCTGGGATGTCAGTGTCTACCCAACCAAGTATCCATCAGGAAACCAGTTTAGGCCCAGAAGCCCCAAGGCAGGGCCTAAGGGACTGTTTTAGAAGAAGCAAAAAGAGCAAGGCCAGACGCTAAGGAGTGGGGCTTGAAAATAGAAGGAAGGTGGGGGGAGGTGGATGGGAATCCGGGTATGAGTTTCTAAGACTAGGAAAAGGGGACTGTACTCACTGTCCGTTGTCAATGTTAGTGTTCTGAATCAAGTTCTGGGCTGCGACTTTCATCAAGGTCTAGTTTATAAAAAAATAAAAATGCACGAAATGGAGAAACAGAGGGGGATGCTTTTGGTAGATCTACAGTCTTCCTTAAGATCTATTCAATTTCAGGCCTTCTCTTCATTTGGCACGTCTCCTCCTGTCAATCCAGAATAGCACCTGTATTTTCCCAGAAGCCCGCTCTCATCCAGGGTTCTCGCCAGTAATCTCCCCGACAGATCTTAGATCCTCCTTCACCCACCAATCACGGGCAGAATCTCTGTACAGGCTGGTCCCTTCCTCAGGCTTTAACAACCAGAGCCTTTTTGCCCCTTCAAACTCCCTCCCACTCGAGTTCCGGCCATTCCCAGGCCTAACATTCGCGCTTATCCCGCTCACACTGTAAATCAGCAGAGCTTCGCTTTGGCCTCATCAAAAGGGCCAACTCATATTCCCGTTCCCTGCCTAACGCTCCTTTGCTCTCTCCCACACTACAGAGTCCCTCTGCCCTCCCCTGTCCCCCTTAGAGTCAAAGAACCAAACCCCGCAATCTTCACGCCGTTCCTAGCCAATCACCTGCAGGCTCTCCTTCAACTGCGGGATGAGCATCTTATAACGCTGCACTGGATCGAAGTCCTGTTGCTGTTGCTGCAAAAGCCCGCTCTGGGCAGGCCCCACTAGCTGTGCTGGTGGTTGCGGCTGCTGCTGGGGACCCGGGCCACCAGACGAACCCGGACCCGACACACCTGCAGCGGACGAAGCCGCAGCAGCCTGCTGCTGGGACGCAGCCATCTTCCTCGCTTAGCGCGCCGGAAATACGCCACAGGCGTGTCTCCCGGTTTCTTTCTAGCTTCTGTGTTTCCAGGCCCTGTTTGCGCGTTAGCTCCTCCTCCCAAGCAAGTCAGCCAATGGGGGGAAGAATGACTACCCGCACTTGACGCTCAAATAAAACGTCATACGGAGATACCGATTCACCAATCACAAGAGGTTTTTCCTCCTTCGCTCCGCCCTTTACCCAGCTATTTACCAATCCGGGTGTGGGTCTAATACGGACTCTATTTCCCAGAAGGCCTCGCAGCTTGAGGCTACTTGTCGGGTCCTCAGCGTCTTGGCGGCAGTTGGTGGAGACGGAGCTGCGAGTCCGTCTTTGGCGCTGCCTGCGCGTTTACCTGAGTCTCTACAGGAGCTCTTCTCACCAGCCCACATCATTCCGACCCTGCTTCCTCAGAGAGCGGCGCCAACCCGAGCCTTCCCTCGGATTAGGCGTCCGCCGACGTCGGTACACCCTTCCGCCTCTCCCCGCGGCTCAGCAAGGACCCCGTCCGGGCTTCCTTCGCCTTGTCGCCATGGCGCCCACCATCCAGACCCAGGCCCAGCGGGAGGATGGCCACAGGTAGGCGCCACGCCACCTGGCTGCACCGCTTTCCTCTGGGTCTATTCACGTTTCGGCGAGGCGGGGGGTCGGGCTCGGGTATTCTCCTACAACGTCAGCAGCCCCCTAGGTCTGCCCGTGATGTCATACCCCTCCCGCGAACGCCGTGACGTCACCGAGCGCTCACCTTTGACATAGGGGGGGTAGGTTCCTTCAGGGGTGGGGTGCTGCTCCCTTCTCCCTGCCATGGAGTTCAGGGATTAGACTCTTGGGAGGCTAAGTAGAAGGGGTTGTGCTTTTAAGATTCCAGTCAAGCGTTTGGAGACCCCCTTTTCCAAAATCAATTGAGTACGTAGTTGTATTAAAGCACTTGAAGACATCCCCTCCAAAAGGGATTGAGCAGCTGGCTTCATTCATGGAAGCATCTGCAGACACTTGTTTTTAAAAGGAGTTAAAATACTAGACTCCCTCCATTAAAGTACTTGGAGCACCCCTCCCAAAAGGGATTAGCATTTGTCACCCCCTTCTCCCCTCTTTTAAAAGCTTGGGGGCCCCCCCCCCCCCCCCTTTCTGTAAATCCTGTTCATCTTTCTGTCAATGTCTTTCTCTCTTACCTACCAGGCCCAATTCTCACCGGACTCTGCCTGAGAGGTGAGCCCCATTGTGTTTTCTCAGAGGGATGGGCCTGTGGGGGCTGGGAGCAGAGGCGGGGCAGCAGGGGCTAGGTTTTAAGCTACTGTATTCCCAGGTCTGGAGTCGTCTGCCGAGTCAAGTACTGCAATAGCCTCCCTGACATCCCCTTCGACCCCAAGTTCATCACCTACCCCTTTGACCAGAACAGGTGAGACTAACATGGAGGATGGTGAAACAACCCACTTTGAACAGGAGTTCCTTGAGAGAGAGAATTGCTTCTCTTGTTGGCCGCTTTTTTCAGAGCCTAGAACACTATCTGGCATATGGTAGTAGGTGCTCTATAAATATTTAATGAATGAAACCATCGGTGTCTAAGTCTTTACCCATTGAAGAGCCAGCCTTCTCACTCTGAAAAGGGGGGGAGGGGGGACACTGCGTTTTGAGTTCTTCCCGGGAGAAGCTTGGGCTCTGGAAAACAGGGATATGAAGGGTAAAGCTGGAATCAGGAAACCATAATAGGTGTGTTTCCCCACCCAGGTTCGTCCAGTACAAAGCAACTTCCTTGGAAAAACAGCACAAACACGACCTCTTGACTGAGCCAGACCTGGGGGTCACCATTGACCTTATCAACCCTGACACCTACCGCATTGACCCAAATGGTGTGTGAGAAGGCAGGGAGGGCTTGCACTAGGCCAGCAAAGGCTAGGACCTCCCTCATAGTCTTCCTGGCCCCTTGTTCTCCTCTAGTACTCCTAGATCCAGCTGATGAGAAGCTTTTGGAAGAGGAGATTCAAGCTCCCACAAGCTCCAAGAGGTGAGTGTGTGTGTGGAGGGGGGACTGGAGATGCGGGGGATCTATGATGGGAGGAGGGTGATGGGTCCTTGGTGCCTAATACTCCACCCCAGATCCCAGCAGCATGCGAAGGTGGTGCCGTGGATGCGGAAGACAGAGTACATCTCCACTGAGTTCAATCGTTATGGCATCTCCAATGAGAAGCCTGAGGTCAAGTAAGTTGTGGTGGGTAGGAAGGGAAAAGTGGAGATTTCAGGTGTGTTCAGTGACTCCTAAAAGCCTCTCTTTACTCCTAGGATTGGGGTTTCTGTGAAGCAACAGTTCACTGAAGAAGAAATATACAAAGACAGAGATAGCCAGATCACAGCCATTGAGAAGACTTTTGAGGACGCCCAGAAATCAGTTAACTGAGGGACCGGGATGGGATGGGGGTGGGAGGCAGACCAAGGTGCAGCTCCAGAGCTCCGCATCCTCCTCCTCACCCTGTTTTTGACCCCACCAGATCTCCCAGCATTACAGCAAGCCCCGAGTGACACCGGTGGAAGTCATGCCTGTCTTTCCAGATTTTAAGGTCAGATCCAGGGCAGGAGGCAGAGAGAGGTAGCCTGCCATCTCTGCTCGTCCCAGTCTAATCCCAGTGCTCTCCGTCCCCCAGATGTGGATCAACCCATGCGCTCAGGTAATTTTTGACTCAGACCCAGCCCCCAAGGACACAAGTGGTGCAGCTGCGTTGGAGATGATGTCTCAGGCCATGATCAGGTAAGTAAGTGGCCCCACTGCCCACCTTGACCTGCTTCTCATTGCCCCTTTGTCCTCACTCTTCACTGCTCTTCTCCCAACCAGAGGCATGATGGATGAGGAAGGGAACCAGTTTGTGGCCTATTTCCTGCCTGTGGAAGAGACACTGAAGAAGCGAAAGCGGGACCAGGAGGAGGAGATGGACTATGCACCAGATGATGTGTGCGTGGGGTGTGGGGTTTTGGGGACTGAAATTGGGTTTTCTTTTCTCCTTCATAAGGAAGAAATGGAGCTGACCTTGTTCCCCTCACCAGGTATGACTACAAGATTGCTCGGGAGTACAACTGGAATGTGAAGAACAAAGCTAGCAAGGGCTACGAAGAAAACTACTTCTTCATCTTCCGGGAGGGTGATGGGGTTTACTACAATGAGTTGGAGACCAGGTACTTGGCACACTCCTCCCTCGGATTAGCCTGGGCCTGTGCTTTCGAATCAAGGTCCTGGGGTATGTGGGAACTACCTTGGAGGTCATTTGTACGTAAGGATGGGTCGTGTGCATTTTCAGTAAGAGCAGCAGAAGCCTGCTCAAGCATGTGACCTGGGCCTGGTTTTAACATGAGAGCCCAGAAAGAAATCTCAAGATTGAGCTTTTTTGTAGGGTAGATAGCCAAGTTTCTTCTGATGTCAATAAGAGACTTCACGTGAAAGTAAACATAGGCAAAATACAGAGTAATATGTAAAATTAGCATAAATAGTTTAAATGAAATCCTAGATACCCAAATTAAAAATGTGACCTCCTGCCCAACTCCCCCGAGAGCTAAGTTTATTCCTGTGCTAGGGCCCTTGGTATAATTTGAGGGTTGGGAAAGGAAGTGTGATCCTGGGTTTGTTGAAAGCAGAGGTCACAAATTCTGATCCTATGTAAAAGGTGGCACAGTGGGCTGGGTGGGCTCTGGGTGACCTGGAGCTCTTGGCAACCTCCAAGAGGCACCATGACCTAGCCCAGCAAAGGGCTCCAACCTATTGTTACTATGCTATGGGGGTTGGGGGAGGGGAAGTCCCAGTCGGGCCATAGATTAACATTTTCCAGAAGCCAGCAATCTAGATTCTGTGCTTGAAGTGTTGGTAACTAATTCGCCTTAAAAATCTCTTATGGATACTCCTATATGTGTATGTGTGTGTGCGTGCACGCGTAGACGCTTTATAAGTACAGGAGATTGTGGAACTATTATCCTTCCTTTCTCCTGTATCCAACCCCTAAGTTTAGTCCCCTTCTCAAACTCGCATTTATTCTGGTGTGTTCTGGAGTAAGCAGCGGTAAGGAAGTAAGAACCAAGTCAGACTAGATACCAGAGTGGGGTCTTCAGATGCATTTTCTACACACACCTCTCCACCACCGTGCCCGCTGCAGGGTCCGCCTGAGTAAACGCCGGGCAAAGGCTGGGGTTCAGTCGGGTACCAATGCCCTGCTTGTGGTCAAGCACCGGGACATGAACGAGAAGGAATTAGAAGCCCAGGTAACAAACATCACTGGCCCAGGGCACCCGTAGAGAGTGGTGGTGGGTAGGGAGAGACGCAGAGGCCTGACAGAACACCCTCCTTCCCCTCAACCATGCTGCTTCCAGGAAGCACGGAAGGCCCAGCTGGAGAACCATGAACCTGAGGAGGAAGAGGAAGAAGAGATGGAGACAGAAGAGAAAGAAGCCGGGGGCTCAGGTAAAGCTGGACAGGCCGAACCCCAGGAGCCCTGGGAAGGGTGGGAAACTGGGAACTGGGTCTCACCTCTCTCTGCTCCTTTACAGATGAGGAGAGAGAGAAGGGCAGCAGCAGTGAGAAGGAAGGCAGTGAGGATGAGCGCTCAGGCAGTGAGAGCGAACGGGAAGAGGGTGACAGGGACGAGGCAAGTGACAAGAGTGGTAGCGGCGAGGACGAGAGCAGTGAGGATGAGGCCCGGGCCGCTCGGGACAAAGAGGAGATCTTTGGCAGCGATGCGGATTCAGAAGACGATGCGGATTCTGATGATGAGGACAGAGGCCAGGCCCGTGGCAGTGATAATGATTCGGACAGCGGCAGTGACGGGGGTGGCCAGCGGAGCCGGAGCCGCAGCGCCAGTCCCTTCCCCAGTGGCAGCGAGCACTCAGCCCAGGAGGATGGCAGTGAAGCAGCAGCTTCTGATTCCAGTGAAGCCGATAGTGACAGTGACTGAGTCCCAGGTCCTTCAGGGTTGGTGCAGACACGATTACAATGCGATTATTATGCGCAGGAAGGCACTTTTCTTCGGGTGGTCTATTTGCGAGCCCTTCGCTTTGTTCATTTCCCTCCTCTGCAAGCCTTGCTGTTAATAAAGCCAGTGTCTTTTCCCTTTACTCCCCCATCCAGCCCTATGGTCTCATTCGGCTTACACCTCGCCTTCCCCCCACCCCAGGAGCTCCAAGGCCTCAGGTCAAGGCCACTAGGTTTTCCATGAAATGTAGCATAACAAAGGTCAGAATCCTTTTTTTTTTTTGTTTTGTTTTTGTTT
>NW_024412425.1:939086-975329 GCF_014898765.1 Herpailurus yagouaroundi
GGGGGGTGTCCCTCACCACCTCCCAGTGCCAGGCAGAGCCTGCTCACCCTGATGGGTAGCAAAGAAGACAGGACTTGGCTGGGAGGCGGTGAGGGTCCTGTAAGAGGGACACCCTGCTGATTCCAAACGAGGTGGCCCCTGTCCATCCCACTTCCCGGGGCTATTGGGAGGGGGACTGGAGAAGCCCTGGGAGCTTGAGGGGAATGAGCAAAGGCACAGAAACATGGCGGGGCCGGGGTGGGGACTTGCATAGGTTGATGAGTGTGCAAGAGGTACATAAATAAACCTGACACCCCACCCAGCCCGGCACTGGGAGAGGAGGTGGGGACCTTAGCAGATCCCCAGGGCCACCCTCCCCCCTGGCTTTCTCCCCCTCCCTGGGCTCAGAGCTGAGGGAGGGCCAGACCAGGAGGGCAGAGGCAAGAAGGTCTGGGGAATGGGGTGAGAGTGCAGGGAGGGCGGTGGTTTTAAATTTTTTTTTTTTTGGTTTTTTGTTTTTTCCCAACATTTTGTATCTTTAATAACATACACAATGGTTACCAGCCATATTCATAACAAAAGTTATTCATAAAATGTATCTAAAAATAACATTTTTTTTTTTTCCTTTTCGGTGTGAAAAGCTTGAGAATGTCCCAGTGAGGGGGGTGGGGTGGGTTGAGTAGGAAGAGGGGGTTGGAATAGGGGACCCTGGCTTCCCCACAGCCTGAACCCCCAAATCCCCTCCCTCCACCTGGGCCCCAGCACAACCCCTCAGCAGGAACAGAGACCAGAGGGTTTGTATGATTCCACGGCTGGGACAAATCTCTGGGTTATGATATAGTGTTTCACTGAAGTGAGGTCATGACAGAATGGGGGGTAGGGGAAGGATGAAAGAAAAAGCGGGGTGGGGAAAGAAACCAAAAACCAAACAATCCCCTTTCCCTTATTCCTTACCCCCAAGTCTTTAGCAACCAGACCCGGGAGTGGACAAGGGTGTGTTGGTTGTGGGAAGGGGATGTTAAGGCAACAGACTTCCTGACCTCACTCGCTGCCCTGGCTCCCGGCCTTCAACCACTGCATCTGGGGAGCCCGGGCTGGGGGGAAGTGGGGAAGGGCTAGGGGGTCTGGAGGAGGGGGCTCTGCCCTCTCCCCTTGTAAAATTCAGGCTCCCCCTGCCACTTTCTTGGCTCAGAGGCCTGGGGATTCTAAAAATGAGAGGGAATGATCAGAGAGAAAAACCGTTAAGAACTATATAAATATGCATCTTAAATAGGCCTAAGAAATTAATTGTAGAGAACCTCTGATAAACAGGGCAGAAGGAAGTGAGGGAAAGGAGAGTGGCTCCTGTCCTTGCGAATGACGAGAATGGGGAAGAAGGTGGAGAGGAGAGGACAAGAGGCTCCTCCACTCATCCACCACCTTCACCTCAGCCCCTCCCAAATAACATCCAGGAGAGCAGGTTATGTACCCCACTTCTCTCTCCACAAATGTCAGATGGTTCTGAGCAGGCCCCACAAGATAGGGGGGAGCTGCTCCCCTGGGAGGGGCAGGGGCCCGGCAGTCTGGAGGAGGCAGGGGTGGGACGGGGCCGGGTGGGGGAACGAGGGAGGGAAGGAGGGGCAGACGGGCTGGCCAGTCCCTGCCCCTTTATCCTGGCTGCCCCCTACCTCCCTGAGCCTCAGCAGAGACCCCTTGACGGGCCTGGGAGTGAGCAAGGCGTGTGCCAATGTTAAACAAAAGTTAAAAGGGTGAGAGAGTAGAAAAATACTAGAATGTATAGCTGAGCCAGCCCACCCTCTCGCTGTCGCGGAGAAGCCCGTTGGGGGTTGGCCCCCGCCCGCCGCCCAGGGAGCCTATGGGTGCGCTGGGCTGTGGGTCCCGTCAGATGGTGGAGGTTTTGTCTGTCCCATCTGTGATAAGAAAGGGAGGAAGGGAGGAAGATCAGGAACTGGCGGGAGGCCCAAGAAAAGGCGCTCGGGTAGCCTGTCATCCCAGTCAGGCCCTCCCTGGAGGCTGGCCTCCCCTAGGGACCCCTCAGGTTGCTCTGAGTTGCTCAGTTCAGAGGTGGAGACGCTGCTGGGTAGGTGGGAGCTGGGTCAGGGAAAGAGGAAATGCTCACCACCCAAGGCGTGTTCTGTCATGCTCAGACATAGAGACTCCAGAGTGGGATTGATCTCCAGGTCAGGCCCAGGGACCGGGCAGTCTGAGGGCGAGAGAGAAGGGAGGCGTGAGGACTGAACTGAGGTGGGAAGCAGAACCCAGGAGACAAAGGACTGGATGGGCTGGCATGGGGGAGGGGCTGACAGGGATAAGAGGGAAAGGAGGAAGGGAGAGAGTGGCAAGAGACCGAAAAACTGCGTGAGACATGGCACACACCAGACGGAAAGTATGACCAGGCAGAGATGAAGGACACAGACGGGCCTGGGTGCGTCATGGCGCAGGCAGAGGCTTAGCAATGCAGACAAAGCATGATCAGCCGACCGAGGAAGTGATGTGAAGCTGAGAAGCTTCCTGGAGGCCACACGCTACATGTTGCCTTAGGCACAGTCTGGGCATCTGCCCCAGGCACTGGGCAGCCCCGGGCTCCTGGACTCTGTATTTGGTGCAGAAGCTTCATTAGAACCCTTCCCATCCCCACTTGGACTTGCTTCTCTGGGCTGGATGTCATCTGGGCAGGCCCAGCAGGCGGGGCAAATCAGGACAGCAGCCATGGGGCTTGTCCTCAAACCACCTCTCAAAAGGGTCTCCTGTTCTGGTGAAACAACCCACCTCCCTGAGCCGCCCTGACCCCACCCTGCAGTGCTTAAAACCCTTCCCTTGGCTCCTCACTGCTACAGGGAGGAAGCCTGAGCTTTCTGCCTGAGTTCAGAGGACCTGCTCCCCTCTCCAGCCTCACCTGTCGTCACATTCCCAATGAACCCTGAGCTCAGACCATGTCAAGACACCTAATTGTCTCTCCTTAACAAAAAAATGTTTTGAACTTGGGCAAGTCACCTGAGTGTCAGATTCACGACTGATCTGATGGGAATGACACCAGCGCCCTCATGTGTGCAGCTGGGAGGCTCTGATTTGCCAGCGCAGGAGAGCTGCTGGACACATAGCGCAGCACAGAGCACGCCCGTAAAAAGAACGGTTTCAATTTTTTGCTCGTGGACTTCATCCATCCAGCCATTTAGCACCAGTTACAGAGGCCCACCACGTGCCAAGTCCTAGGCTAAGATGAACACAATGGCAGGGCCTCTGCCTGTGACAGATGGCACTTCATGTAATCTCCTAAATTAAAAATCTCCACCGATTTGGTAGTTTATGACACAAAGAGCTTAGGGTCACCTGCAAATCTAATTAAAAAAATTTGGGGGGGGGGGGCGCCTGGGTGGCTCAGTTGGTTAAGTGTCCGACTTCGGCTCAGGTCATAATCTCACAAACTCAAAGTTTGTGAGTTTGAGCCCCTAATCAGGCTCTGTGCCAACAGCTCAGAGCCTGGAGCCTGCTTCGGATTCTGTGTCTCCCTCTCTCTCTGCCCCTCCCCTGCTCATGCTCTCTCTCTGTCTCAAAAATAAATAAAACATTAAAAAAAAATTTTTTTTTTTTTGAGCAAACTCTACCTCCAATGTGGAGGGTCGAACTCACAACCACAACGTCAAGTGTTGCATGCTCTACTGATGAGCCAGCCAGGCGCCACCCTCAGCCGCAAACGTAAGATCTCTCCAGAGGCAGCCCTTTCCAGACCAGCCGCATCTGCCTCTGTGGCCTCGATGGCCGGCAGCAGGCCCAGCACGGCCCAGGGCGGGGTCACCCCCACTTGACGAGCAAGGCAAGGTTAGCATTCCTCTAACCTCCCTTTTGCCCACTTCACCTCATTCTGCTCTCTCACCTCTAGGCTGGCCTGTGAACAGAGAGAAAACCGCTCTCTTACATCATCCTTTAGTATAGACCTGATCCAAGAACTGACTCTTGCCTGGTTCTTGCCTGAAAGAATTCCCACTGGTTCCCAGTGCGCTGACAGGCAGGACTCCTCTCCATAGAGGCCTTGACGCTCTGTCTCATCCCCTCCACCCCTTCCAGACTGAGTATTTAATGAACTTCTAAAGAGATGGTGATAGAGACCAAGAAGGACCTTAAGATTGCAACACAGGGAGGGAGAGATGAGGAGATGCAGGGCTGGGAGTAGGGGAGAGAAAGACTGAGAGAAAGCAGACAGGATCTGAGAAAGAAAATTGAAGTGGGATGGGGGAGGGTACAAGAAAACCCACGATGTGGGAAGATGGGTGCAGAGTGGCAGGAGGTATAAGGAGAGGTGAGCAGATGAGAAAGGACAGTGGGAATCGGATTGAGAGAAAGGCCACCTAGGGTGTCGCTGAGGCAGAGCCCCATGGGTAGGGGCAGTTTACCTGGAGGGAACATGAGAATGGCCTGGGGCGACGAATGGACCGGGAGGGAGTGGGTGCGCTGCACAGAGCTGCGGCTCTGGCTGGGCATGCTGTTGCTGCCTCCGGGGTTGGCAAACCACAGGTTCTGCACGGGGCACGGGAAAAGAGAAAGTGGTGAGCTGAGAGGGAAGAGTCCCAGGCCCAGGCGCCATGGAGCTGGCAAAGGAGCCGCTCCCTTCCACGCCGGGCCCAGATGCAGAGATATGGACACACACAGCCCAGGCACCACCACCCCAAACCCAGAAGTGCCACGTCCTCTGCTTCCGACCGGCTCACCTGTCGGCCCTGGCCCCCAAGACTGGGGCTAGTGAGGGCATGTCGCGGGGAGATGCCCCCAATGCCCGAAGGGCTCAGAAGGCCCATCCTGCCGGGCGGGAGGGCCCGGGGAGGCATGGGGAACTGCCGCTGGGTCCGCCGGGCTACCCCCATCCCCACAGAGCCAGCTATGGGAAGCGAGTTGGAGCCGAACGCCCAGCTGTGAGACAGAAGGCAGGGTGTCAGTTTAGGTGGATGGGGATGGGGCCCCTCTGTCCGTCCCTTCCTCACTTCCCCCCACAATCCCCATGGGAAGGACAGAACACAGACCTGCTCTGAGCAAGGACTCCCCGTCCAAGCCCTTGCATCACACACGCTCTCTTCTCCTGCCCCAAGGTACCCCCAGGATGGAGACAGGAGCAAAGGTCTCCTCACATCCACTTACAGCACTTCTCCTAACTTCAACTCTCAAATGCGATATTTGCTATTTGGGGTGAGAAGGGACCTCAGAGCCCCCTGCATGGAGGCGAGAACAAGGGACAGGCAAAGGGATGGGTGCTGGTTTTTGCCAGCTCGGCACCCTGTTCTGGTGGTCAGAACACACCCTGATTTTCTTCTGGGAGAGTCTTCACTGGGTGACTCGTATAAGGCCACTCAGCGGATTGAATGAGGACAACCAATTCCCGGCCCGCCACGCCAGTGACCCTCCCCGCGCTCTCCATCCACCAACGAGGGCCCAGAGAAGGAAGGTCCCTGCGCCCCAGCCCCCACCCCCCACTCACCCTTTCTGCTGCCGGTAGCTCTGCATCTCTAGTGCGGCTTTGCGCGGGAAGGTCCGCAGGAGCTTCAGCACTTGCTGTTTCCAGGACAGCAGCCGTTTCTTCTGCGTCTCCGTGAACGCCTAGGATTGGGAGGGCGAGGCAGGGAGGGTACGCTTTCAGATCTGCCTTCCACTCACCCACTCATTTACTGACCGCCTGCTCGGTGCCAGGCAATGCTGGGACGCAGGGGTGACCTGTGCACACAGAGCTCACAGTTTAGTTGAGAAGATAATACACACGTGATCTAAACTGTGACGAGCCCTGTGAGGAAGAAGCCCAGGAGCAGAAGACTGATCTGCCGCGAAGGCCCAGTGAAGGCGTTCCTGAGGTGTATACGCTGGAAATGAGAGCCGAGGGACCAGCAGCAGGGAGGGGAAACTGGCTCCCAAAAAAGGAATAGGTATTAAGGCTCTGAGAAGGAGAGCACAGGGTACCCACTGAAGCCAACACTGGTGAGAGACGAGGGTGGGTGCCAGCCGGGCAGGGCCCTGAGGACCACATGAGGGATGTGGATCCTGAGAGGGACAGGGCAGCCTTTCCCTTCTTGGGACTCTAGAGAAGGCCTCACCTCATGAGTCAGGCACTTTTCAATGAGCTGGAGGTAACTGGTGATGTTCTCCTCGTCTGGTCGGGACACCAGCAGCTGGGTGCACACTGTGGGACAGGGGAGAGGAAGGTCGGCCCCAGCACGTCCCCTGCCATAGTCTAGCTCCCCCGGTCCCTGCCGGCCAGCATCGGAGGAAGAGGAAACTCAGGCTGGATGAGCTCTAGCTATGTGCCAAGCACAGCCCCTGGCTATCGTTAGGATATAAAAGCCCACCAGAGTGGTACAGAGAAGTTGAATCATTTGCCCCAGGTCACACAGCTAAAATGATATGGACCCAAGTGTAAAATCTGCTATGCCATGCTGCCTTAGGAAAGGCTGAGCCCGTTATGAGTTTCAACATATCCGTCTGTGGACTTTAGTTCCTTGTGAAAGAAGCCGTGGGTTTGCCTCGCACCGACTGTACACCACTTCCACCGACACACTGTCTGGTCTTCTGCTCGGGCTGGAGACACTCTGAAGGTAAGTAAAAGTTGTCTCGTACCATCAACCTGGACACACCTGAGGGCAGACGTTCTGCTCTGGACACACTTGCTACTTTCAGTCTCAGCTACTCTCTGAAGTGATCTAGTTCCCAGGGTACTCTAAAAAAGCTGTTCCCACCATTTAACTTGGATTGGATCCCTGACGACTGGTTCACTTGGCTCCCTGTCCCCAAACTTCTTGAGGGGCCTTGGGGGGGGGGTCTCACCTTTGCCCATCACCCGTGTAAACTGGCTGGGGATGTCTCCGTCGGCGACGGGAGCCGGGGCTGGCTCACTGCCATCAGTGGGAGCTGGAGCTGGTGGAGGGGGGTAGCTCTCTGCAGCTGGAGGGTCCTTGGCCTCAGTGCCCTTGTCTGTGCCGGGGTGAGCCAGGGGAGGCTCAGCACCTGGCAGTGGTGGCTCCCCCCGGCTCCCATCCTTGGCAGTAGGGGTGGCGGCAGCGGCAGCAGCCACGGTGGCTTGGAGGACGCTGTAGGCCTTGATGGGGGTGATAATTATCTGCTGCAGCTCCTGCAGAGCGTTTCGCAGATTCCCTCCTTCCAGCACATCCTGAGTAGGGAGGACACAGACAGGGTCACATGCTGACCCCCACAGCTACGTAGAATGACTATACAAGCGAGGTCAGACAGAGATCGGAGAGGGCTGGTGGAACCCTGGGTCCTAGCACTTAAGAGAAAGGAAGTAAGGGCACTACACGCTCACACACACGTACACATCTGTATATGCATATCCTTCTTCCCCCCTCGCGGTGACGTTCCATGGGGCTCAAGGAGGTCTGATGCTGGGGTCTCAGGGTCCCGCCAAGAATGGGACCAGATTCAGACCCAGAGATTCAGATCAAGACACTGGGGGTGGGGGTGGGAAGCAGAAGTCAAGTGGCAGGAAAAGGGGACAAGGAATGCAAATTGAGGCAGATACGGAAGGGGAGCGAGTGGATGAGAACCAAACGGAAAGAGAGATCATGCACACAGGGAGACATTCAGACATCAGACACCAGAAATACCACTAAGAAATGGAAAAGAGAGGGAACAGAAGGGACCGAGTTAACAAAGTCTGGAGACAAAGACCAGGACAAAAAGGGGAGCCTCTCAGCCACAAGCAAGCGACCCCGGTGATCTGACTTGCACCTGGCCTCCCTCCCTAGGGCTGGGGCCACTGGACATCAGACCTGAGGGCTGTGAAGGCCCCAAGGGGAGGCTACCCAGAGCCAGTGGGCAGCCGGCTGGCCTTGAAGACGGGGATACCAGGTCCTCACCTTCTCCAGGGACTTGAGGACGCTCTGCCTCTCACGCAGCTTCTGGATGCTGAGGGCTATCTTGTGGCGGGCACCTTTGGTGACATTCTGTGGTAGGGGCAGAAGGGGATAGATACTTTGGGGTGCCCCAACAAGGCCTGAGGAGATGCAAGAGGCTTGGGCTTCAAGAGTACTGTCAAAATGGTGTCACCCCCAACACCTTCCCTGATGGTCCCCTTGGCTTCACCTGAGACTCCAGGTGCTGCTCAGTCAGTGTCATCATCTCCTCGTAGCTCATCTGTGAGAAGAGGGCTGCGTACTTGTGCAAGCGGAGGCTCTTGAGCCATGAGGGTACATCTGTGGAAAAGGAGAGCAAGAGGTCAGGAGTCCGGCCCTTGTGACCAGGGCAGAGGGAGGACTGTGGGGAGGAACCAGGAATAAACCAGAGGCAACATTAAAGATGCAGAAAACTGGGAGGAGTAAGCGGAAGCCAAGGGTCCAAAAACCACTTCTGCCCAGCCACACCCTTGTAGGTGGCCTTCCCTGACAGCAGGACATCTGACCCTCCTGAGCTGTTCGACTGGGTATGTACTAGGATGGCCTCATCGATGTCCCTAAAAGTCTTCCTAGAAGCTCTGTTCCATCAGCTACCACTCTGTCCTGGCTTCCTTGTCAGGCTAGGGTGTCGGAGGGCACGGATTTCTCCCACACCAGAGTAGGGCCTGTGGGGATCTCTCTGCTCAGTCTTGAGCCTTAAGGGCAGGGACTCTCTCCTCCCCTCAGACCTGTCCCTGCCTAGGGCAGGGTAGAGGGTGACAGGAAGGTGGAAGCTGGAAGCTTCCAGCTCCCTTCTGTCCTCTAAGCCATGCAGAAGCCTCTCTTCAGAGGGTCCTAGTGCTGCCCTCCCCTGTCATACCTTTCATGCCACTGCCGTCCTCCTGGAAGGTGTTCCGGCTGGAGCCCTGCTCCTCCGTCTGCTCACTGCCAGAGGAGGCCACGCTGCTCTGGGGTGAGAGGGGTGCGTGGTCGGGCGTGGTGAAAGCAGCCCGGGCCCCGAGCTCCTCCGGACTCGGCCACTCACCAGGGGCCTGGGGGCTCGTGGGGATGAGAGACATGGAGCGCTTCAGCGGGCTGGGGTGAATTTGGCAGGGGAGACCTGGCCAGAGGGGGAGAGGCAAGAGGTCAGGCTTGGAGATCTGACCACAGGAGATTGTGCCCCCCTGGTTGGTGCCATGGATGGCCGCTCAGCCCCAGAATCCAACAAGGGGAAGGGACCCTGGGGTGTGAGGGGAACCACCTCCCAGATAGTGCTCGTTCCCTCACTCCCCACACTCAACCCATCGGCAAGCTCTCCGCCACATCTCTGAATCTCTCTACTTCCTCTTCCAGCACTCTGGTCCTAGTCACTGGTGTCCCTTGTTGGAATTACTGCCACAGCCTCCTTATTGGTTTCTTGCCTTCCTTCTTGCCTCCTACAGCCCCATTCACCTCACAGAAGCCATGTTGATCCTTCTAAAAATGCAAATCTGACCAAGTCAATCCCTTCCCTTCACACTGAGCATAAAATTCAAACTCTTCCACATGCCTACAAGGCCTGGCAGGACCTGGACCCTTTGACCTCTCACCTCCCACAGCTCACCTGTCAGTTCAAGCCTTTTTAGCTTTTACTCCCCCACCCCCACCCCCCATTTGTTCCTGGAACACTCAAGCTGTCCAACCTCAGACTTGTGCACTTGCTTTCTTCTTGTCTTCCTGATCTTGGCAGTTGGCTTCCTCAAATCTCATCTCAAGCAAGCATGACATCTCTTCCGAGGCCTTCCTTGACTAGCTGCCCACCACCAATCTTGGTTACTCCATCATAGGATACTTACTTATCTTCTTTACAGCACCCATGACAAACTGAAGTGATCTTACCTAGTTATTTGTTTACCTGCTTATTAACTGTATACCCCCCTGCTACGATACAAGATCTGTGACAACATCTTTGTATCGTCAGTAATTACAGTGGAGCCTGGCCCAGAGGAGCTGCTTCATTAGTATTTGTACAGTAAATGAATGAACGAAATAAACTGCTTCCTCAACATCCCTGTCATTGGGTCTTACCACCTGCCAAAGTTTTTTTCTGGTACTGAGCTAAAATCAGCCACCCATGAGGCCCAGTGACTCAGGGTGAATCGAGGCCTTCTTCCACAGGATGTTTCACACCCTCCATCCATCCCATTCCTGAGGTAGGAAAAGGGATTCAACTTGATTTGAACCATTCTCAGGACAGGGCAGGTTTCCACGAGCGTCCAGACCTTCACATGGAGCTATTCCCTCTGCCTAGCTCACTGTTCTTCCACCCTTCCCTGACAGCCACTTCAGCCTTCGCTCCTCACTCAAGTGTTACCTCTTCTATGACTCCTTCCTCTGCATTCCCTGGGGCCCTGTATTACTGCCTCAAGCCTAGCATTTACTGCCTCCATCACTAGCCTGCCTCTTGCACTGGACTCTGGGCTCATGTAGAACAGCAACCCCACCCACGCATTTCTGCATTGCCATGACCAGGTGCAGGGTTATGATACACAAGAGCCCTCAATTTCATAAAAGCCAAAAAGAGGGCACCTATGGACCTGAGGGTGCCTCTAAGCTTGGCATAGGGAATCCAAAAGTACCCAAAGTCAAAAAAAAAAAAAAAAAAAAAAAAAAAAAAAAAGACAAGGAAACGAAGCCAAAAAACCTCACCCTGGGTAGGTGAGCACATCAAAGCTCAGGGAACAGAAGCCCTTTGCCCCAGTTCCCAGAGCAAGTTTGGGAGGCACAGACCTAAGAACCCTAGCCTTGTTTCTGATGGAAAGGCTGGAATTCCTGTCAGTCCTCCACTGAAACTCAGCCCAGGAAGGACAACCAGCCCGGTACAGGCTCCAAAGCACCTTCCCTCATCTATGACAATATCTATGTTCCTAGCCAGGAAATCACCTGAGGGAAAGGGCAGTGCACTGATAGCCCCCTAAGGCTAGCCTCCACCTCTGCTGTGACCTCTGGGGTCCTCTGCTCAGGGCTCCTTCCAAGGCTCTGGTTTTCCAGAAAATGGCACCTTCTAGGCCCTAGGGGACTTGGTATAGGTTTTTCTTTTTTTCTGTGGCCTGTCTTGGTGCCTATGGCTTCTTCCTCCTTCCCTCTCAGCCAAGAAGAAGGCAGGCAAGGCTGAGAGGGCAGGAAATTATCTTGATTGGAATGATCGTGCAGTTCCCGAGGAGTGCTGCTTGGCCAGGCACTGGGGTGGAGGCTGGCCACAGCATGAGGGCTATAAAAACAGGAATGCCGGCCGGAGATCCAGGGCCTCACACTCTCCGAGAAACCCTGGTCTGTCCTTGGCAGCACCCCAAACCCACCCTGCCTGCCCTTACAGGCCAGTCCTTGCTGCTCCCCACTCAAAAATATTTTAATGGTTTCCTGTTTCCTGCAACTGCTTGAAATTGAAAAGCTTCACCCTATCCTTCAAGGCCCCCCAGAATGTGGCCCTAATATACTGAGATCTGGGAGTGACAGATCTGCACTGAAATTCTGGCTCCGCCACCTATTAACTTTATGATCCTGGGCAAGTCACTTTATTTGCCCCCTCTGCCTCCGTTTCCAAGTAATGTCCTTGGCACAGGGGCAGGCACATAGTAAACGTGGATGTTGGCTACTGCAATTACTCGTTTAAATCCCTGCACCTCTCCATCCCAGCCAGACATGTCTGCATACTCCAATTTGCCACCCCGTGCCTTCCTTTCATGCTATGTCCTCTACCTGGAATGCCCAATTCCTTTCTCTCTTCTGGTTCACACCCCCTTTCTGACAATGTTCTTGCTTAGTCCTTTCATAGCTGCTATTCCTACTGGGGGGAGGAAGAAATGCATGGGCACCCTGCATGGTAACCCCTCCCATTGATGAGGTCTGAGCATCTATGGGAGGGTCACTTTTAGGTGGAGGCAATGTAGCAGAGTAGTTACAAGTATGAGCTGTGGAGCCACACTGCATGGATTTCAATGCTGGCTATACCACCTGGGGCAAGTGACTCTTCTGTGAATCAGCCAAAGAATCTGTATGTATAAAGTTCTCAGAACAGCTTTTGGAAAAGACCGAATGCTCAATAATCTTAGCTAGAATTATCATTATTAGTATATTTTCTCCATTTGGACCCAGAAACTATGATGCTCTGAGACTATAAAACAAGGTCTAACACCCTCTGGGTTGCCAGAGTTGCCAGAAATGCCCTCCATCCCTGTTTTCCCTGATTCTTACCAACACCTAGGAGGGAGGCAGGTGGCCAGGACATCCATATTAAACTGGGGAAAGAAAGATACTCAGGGGACAGAGGGTGTGTACCAGGTGCCACAGAGCTGGGTACCAGAGACCCAGGGTTCACCCCGCCCACTGGCATGGATGACATTTCACTGCCACTCTCTTGACTTGTTTTAGCCAGTACCAGCCAGCCAAAGGGGACCAGCCATCTTGAGGTGAAATCTTGGAAACCTCTCCCCTGGAGTCAGGTAATATTATCTCACCAAGTCTCGGAAATCCCGCTTTCCCTTACCTTGTTCATTTCCACTAGTATTTCAGAAACTCACTAGAATACCAGCTCCTACTGCTCACCCCAGCCTCTGGGGTGCTTACCAAGATAGCCCTTTCTAGACCACTTGGTTGGAGAACAGCATTGTGGCCAGAGGCAGGCTCTGGTGTCAGACTTCCCAAGTCTGAACTGTGGCCAGTTCTACTACTTGTTATGACTTCTCCTCTTTGGATCTCAGTGTTCTCATCTATAGAATGAGGCCGATGATAAGGTTGTGACCAGGACTAAACGAGATCATGTCAGAAAAGTGCTCACAGCACAGTCAATGCTCAACACTACCTACCGTTACTACTACCATATAGAGTGAATTACATCTTATATATAAACAGGCTTACAGACACAGATTTCTCAGAAACAATGCTATTCGCTGAAACCACATCCACAAATCCACCATGTCTAAGCTGGAATGGACCTTAGATTTTGGCCATTAACTCAATACTTTCAGAGGCCAAGCAGGTGTCAGACATGCCCAAAGGGAGGTAGGTGGTGGGGCCAGAGGCCAACTGGGGTACATGTGCAGGGTCTGAAGGGGGTGGACAATATTTAATCCTTCAACCCCTTCTTACTGCTGCTATAGGAATACAAGCCTTGAGTTTTCAGATTTTTTTTTTTTCCTTTTTAAGAGAAGCTGAAATCTGGAGTTTTAGGGGAAAATTCTCAATTTCTTATGTCACCAAATTTATTTTAAAGCATAAGACAAAACCAAAGTTTCAATGTGTTTGGGCTCAACAAAACAAGTCTGTAGGTCAGATATGGCTTCTGGAATGTCAGTTCACAACCTCTGCACTGCCTCATAAAGCTGAGGCCCCGGATAAGTTATGAGACTTGCCCAGGACCAAAGAGCAAGTAAAGAGAGAGAGCCCAGTTTGACCTTTTTCAAGTAGGTATGGCCTCCTGGGACCCCCACTCCCTCACCTGTGTTTGCATTGCTCCCAATACTGTTGATGGCTGGCGGCACTGAGCTGGATGGGTGGAAGGGCACGTGTCCATTTTCCCGGGGTGGTTTGTCCTGCCAGCCTGGCCCTGCCTCCCCAGGGCCCAGCTCTGCAGGGCCCCCCCATTCATCTGAGCCTTGGCGAGAGTGGTAGGTAGGCTCAGGCCGGGTGCGGAAGCCGCTGGCCAGCCGCTCTTCCAGGTGGCTCAGCCAGAGGGCCAGTGCATTGCGGTCCTCCAGTGTGGTGGCCGGGTGGATGAGGGCGTAAGAGAGCAGCTGGCGGCTCTCCTCGATGAAGGCATTGCTCTCGATCGAGTAGGCCAGCACTTTCTGCAGCAGTCTCATGTACTCCGACTTGGCCTCCGTGTTGCCTGGCTGAAGCAGGGGCAGGTGGGACAGCAGGAGGGATACCACCTTCTCTTTGGACTCCTGCTGCCACTGGCTGACGACGGCTACAGGGGGAACAAAGGGAATGTCAGAGAAGCCAGGGTAGGGGACTCCCTCAGCTCCAATCTCCTTTCCCTTCCCCCTTCATGACCCCTTGACCTCTGAGCTGGTCCTTCATACAGGTGAGACCAAATGCACTCACCCTACTTCCAGAGTAATTTTTCCTGGTTCCAACACTCCTACTCTCCAATACCTGCTGTGGCCCCCCAATCAGCCAAACTTCCTACTCTGGAATCTGAGCTCCTCCTGCTGTCCCCAGGCCTGTCCTTCTCGTTGTATCCCTGTTCTTTATCTCCATGGCCTCTATCTCCTTTCCCCTATCAGAAGAGCCTCCTCCCTGACAGCGGATGACAATGGAATACAATGGTTAAAAGTCTGGGCTCTGTAATCAGACAGTTTGGACTCCAACTTACTAGCTAGATCTTGGGCAAGTCATCTTGAACCTCACTGCACACGGATTTCCTAACCTGAATAGTTTTGGGGATAATTACAGTACCCAATTCACAGTGTTCCTCTGAGATCCAATAAGCTGATAAAGAATGGAAAGTGGCCAGGCATATAAAAGAATATATTTACTAAATGCTTGCTGTTTAAGTGGTAGAGACCAGCCTCTAGATTTTCCTCTTCCAATTGGTCCCATTCACCCAGACGGATTTGTCTTCTCAAAAGCACACCAAATGTCATGTTCCTGACCAGGAGCTTCCAATGGCAACCAACAGACTCAAGTTCAGGAACTCCTAGCCAACAGCACCTTCATTTTTAGGGCACTCGCCACCTCCTATTCCTCTAGATAAAGATGTGGGATACCCCCACATTCCCTGGGGCTCTCTCCACATCACATTCATCCAAGTTTCCACACTTACACTGAGATCCAAGGCTTGAACCTACAATAATATCTCTCCTCCCATTTGAATTCTGTCTTTTAATGGACTGCCTAAACCTGCCCTCCTCCAGGAAGCCTCACTGGCCAGTCCATGCCACAGTGATCTGGTGACATCTCCTTCCTATCCCACAGTGTGAGGGCCTAAATCTGTCTCATGGAGATGAGCCAGGTTTCCCCTTTTGACCCAGAAGGTCACTCCCTAAGTAATAAGGCCCCAGACCCGCCACATAAAGGTGGCCTTGGGAAGGAGCTATTACAGGTCTTCCTTGAAAACCTTGTTACCATTTCTGTGACTAGCTCAATGGACTGCAGGGTGGGAGAAAATGCTACAGGGCAAAGGAAACACTTAACATCTGTAGCCCTAAGAAAATGAATCATACGCAACTCCCTACTCACCGTATAACTGCACATTCTCTTGGCCTGGGACTCTCTGCTCTAAGCTGCCTAAAGAACCTCTGTTTAAGTGCCCAGGGATTCATCTATTCATTCAGAGTCATCAATTCCTGCTATGCCCATAGTACTGGCCAAAACAGAACAGTAATACTACACAATAATAATGATAATGAATACCATTTATTGAGCACTTACTATATTCCAGACACTATGCTAAGAACCTCACCTCAACTCTTTTTAACATTGCCATCTTATGTCTGCCCCTCCCCCACTCATGCTCTTTCTCTCTCTCTCAAATATAAATAAACATTAAAAAAAATTAAAAAACAAAAAAAGGGGCACCTGGGTGGCTCAGTCAGTTAAGCGTCTGACTTCGGCTCAGGTCATGATCTCGCAGTTTGTGAGTTCGAGGCCCACATCAAGCTCTGTGCTGACAACTCAGAGCCTAGAGCCTGCTTCAGAGTCTAGTCTCCCTCTCTCTCTGCCCCTCCCCTGCTCATGCTCTTTCTCCTTCTCTCAAATATAAATAAACATTAAACAAACAAACAAAAAACATTGCCATCTTATGGATGAGGGACTAAATTTCAGGAGGTGGAATCACTTTCTCAAAGAGACAGAGCCAAGACCTGAGCCCAGGTCTGTCAGCTTCTAGAATTGGGAGGAACATTTACCAACAACACTATACTAGTTCTTCAATGCCAAATCTCTTGTTCTCCACCCCCTTCCCCCTCCGCCATCCTTGGCTTTCCAGATCTCATGCAGGACCTACCGCTCAAGGCTAGGAAACCTTGTTGAACCAGCTTCCCAAGACTACAAGGCTGTCTCTTAGGTCATCTCCACATCTAAGGATGTTTCCAAGGTGGGACAGGCCTTCCTGACTTGAGGAAGCCTTCACCTTTCCCACCCCCCACCTCCACATGGCACTAGATCATATAGGAATGAATACCCTGGTACCCCATTCCCCTGGCTTAATCCCTGAGTTTTTGGCTCTTGATGAGGAGAAATAGCGTGATGAAGATTAGGGACAGAAAGTCAAAGACTTATATCCCAGCTGTGTTATGCAGTTGCCTGGGCAATACACTTCCTCCTCTGGAAGGGAGGGATTACAGGTCTGCTGAGAGGATTTAGGGAGACAGTGCATGTAAAGCACCTGACAGACTCTGCCCACAGTAAGCACTCAGTATGACTCAGTGATTGGTGTTTTTCTCCCTTCTCCTCCAACAGTCAGCCTACTCCTTCCAGCCCTACCCTGATGTTCTCAATCGCTGTTGTTTAGGCCTTACAGAGTAGCCAGAGGCATCTGGGACAGAGAGAAGCCTTGTCCAGTCCCTCCCCCACCCCAGGATACTGCCAGGACCCCAGGGCTAAGGGACACAGCTTCTCCTCTGGTACTGCCAGGGGACGTGACAGAACAGCCCCAAGGGTTGGGCTCAATGAAGGACCTTGTTCTACGATGGAGAAAGGAGAGAGTGGTTTTGGACGACTGGAGGCTGACCCTGGGGAAATGTGTGCTCATGTGTCTGTGTAGCGGTGTGGTGGGGAGGGCGGGCCTCCCATGACTGGGAAGCATCAGTGAGCACTGGATCTGGTCCAAGGAATTTGCGCAGCCTCAGGCCCCTTGGGGTGAGCCCAGCTGGGGCTGCAGATGACGGGTGGGGATGAAACTTCGTTTCCTGCTCAGATCAGAAAAGTCTGGCCCAGAGTTGGGGCACAGCGGGGGCCCAATGAATACCTGCAGAATTGAACCCAGATGGTCTCCTAGAAGGTAGTGGTGTCTATGTGTGTATAGCGTGCCCTCTCGAGGATCCCCTGACCTCAGGTGACCCTGTTTCATATCCTAACAGAGTATACTGAGTAAGGGCACAAGTTCAACAGGCAAACTTGCCTGGATTCAAAATCTACCTCTGCTTCTATGAGCTAGGTCAACATATTTGTGGGCCAGTCCTTTAACCTCTCGGAGCCTGGTCTCCTTTTCTGTACAGTGGGGGTAGTAAAAGCCACTATGTCACAGGGTTGTTGTAAAGGTTCAATGAGACAATCATGCAAAGCACCTGACACGTGTTAAGTACTCCTGTCATTTTAAACGTTATTGTCCTTGCTTTTGGTTGAAGATCTAGAGCCCACGCTGTTTCAGGGCCGTGGGGAGCAAGTAATATGGGAGGGCACATCTGGGACTCCCCCTTAAGATTCCCAACAGGGGTGGGGGATTTCGTGCAGTTATTTACCAAAAACAGACATATCTCTGGTTCCCCTGAGCTAGACGTACAACAAGCAATGATGAAATTCTGGAGGTGGGCGGATGGGGGAGGGGGCTGGGAATGCCATGATGCCAATGGCTGCTTCTCACCAAGCTGCAAACCCAGATTCTGCAGGCACGGAGAGGACCAGAGACACTGTGCATGAGTACCCTCCTTGGCCAGGTGACCAAAGCTAAATAGGTCATGACCCTGGGTCCTGGCAAATCATAGGAGCCAAATATATCTTGGAGACTGCCACAGAGCAAATCCATTTTTACGTGCTGGGCTGTTGCAATAATCGTGGCAGCCTCAGGCACTAGTCACAGGGGCTGGGGTTTGGCTGCAAACATGCCCTTCTCTATCTCACCCCAGCTCACACAAACATGGGGGAGGGCCAGGGGGCTCACATTTTTGTTTGATGAACTGTGTCAGTAGAGCTTGAAAGGGAGGGTGGAGGCATGAGAGTTGAGCTCCGGTGACTCATTCAGCCACGGCCCCCTCCTGACCTCAGTTTCCCCACCCAGATTCAGTAAGCCAGATAGGGAGGAGCTTAAACCTGCTGGATACAGGGACTCTGACTCAGAGGACAGGAGGAGGAAAGAAATGCAGGAAATGTGGCCTAGGAAGCTGAAGGACCTGGGAGGGAAGGGGATTTCAGCTTCCCTGGCTCTATTCTTTTGGTCCAAGTCAGCATCAGGAGGAAAGAGAGGACTAGCATTACTGTTACAGCTCCACACAGGCAGGGAAGACAGCATTGGGAGAAGCAACAGGGATGACAACAAGGGGAAACCTGGGGCCTCTCCTTCCTGTTCCACAGACCCTTAGGGTATTGCTTTTCTGTTCCTGGGTATTGTTTCAGATTCTGCTTCTATGAAACCAATGCTGGCTGCCTGGGTTTGGGGGACTTCCTTGAACCCTCCCAACTGCTTGAGAGGAAGAGCCCAGACCAGATTCCCCTTCTACAGCCCCAACTCCCCACTCCCAGCAGGTCACCACCTTCCTGGGCCCACCCAGCATCAGCGTCAGTATCAAGACAAGTGGTTCTCCACTGGATGCACGCAAGAGCCAACTAGGGAGCTTAAAAAATATTAGACTCGTTGGGGATAGGACCCAGGCCTCAGATTATTTTTATAGAGTCCCTGAGTGATTCTGACATGAAGCCAGGGTTGGGACTCGCCTAGATCAAGCCGTCTGTACTCCCTGCCTTTTTTTTTTTTTTTTTTTTTAAGTTTATTTTATTTGAGAGGGAGGGAGAGAAAGAGTGTGCAACATGCAATGAGCAGGAGAGGGGCAGAGAGAGAGAGAGAATCCCAAGTAGGCTCCGTGCTGTGCTGTCAGCACAGAGCCTGATGCAAGCCTCAATCACACAAACTGTGAGATCATAACCTGAGCCGAAATCCAGAGTCAGATGCTTAGCGAACTAGCCACCAGGTCTCCTATCTGCCCATTTCTTTCTTTCCTTCCTTCCTCCCTCCCCCACTTTTTTTTTCAAAAGACAGTGAGCACAGGGGAGGGGGCAGAGAGAGAGAAAGAGAATCTTAATCAGGCTGTACACTAAGTGCGGAGCCTGACACAGGGCTCGATCCCACAACCCTGGGATCATGACCTGAGCCAAAATCAAGAGTTGGAACACTCAACTGACTGAGTCACCCAGGCACCCCCCATCTCATAAAATATTAAGAGCTATTCCTTTAGAAAAATGTGCTGAGCCCCCAAAGTTATATGCTTGGCTGTGGCTCTACCTTCTTTGGTACGTTATTTCAGAGCCCAAGAGGCACTTGGAGAGTTATGGATCCTCAGGCTCAAGAGGGGTGGAACTGGTCCAATGCACAAGAGGTTTTAGTGGCAGAGTTGGATCTAGAACTCCTGGATGTTCTGATTCCTATTCTCATGTCCTGTAACAAATGAATCATCCAGCAGAGCATCATCTCTCAAACTGTCTAGTCAGCAGAAGAACTTGGATACGTGTTCCCAGGCCCATCCCCTCAGGATTCTGATTTCAGGGGTTGGGTCAGGGTTGGGGCCGTGGGGAGGCTGGATTTTAAGAGTCACTTCCCTCCCACCAGGTGATGTGGACAATGACGCAAGTTTGGGAAACGCAAGGGAATGGGAAGCCCATAACAAACAAGGGAAGAGATAAAGTCAGAGGATGCACAGTTCCTCCCACAAGGTAGGCCTCTAGGCCCAGGAAGAAGCTACTTCCTTCACAAATAAGGCAAGGGGGCTGTTCTACTTGAGGGAGGGACCGAGACAGGAGACACAGGCCTCCTTAGTCTTGGAGCCCCCATGTCTATTATTATTATTATTATTATTATTATTATTATTATTTTGGTGTTTGTTTATTTTTGAGGGAGAGCAAGCAAGTGTGCACGCAAGCAGGGCAGGGGCAAAGAGAGGTGGGCAGAGGACCCAAAGCAGGCTCTGTGCTGACACCAGTGAGCCCAATGTGGGGCCTGAACTCAGAAACTCCAAGATCATGACCTGAGCTGAAGTCGGATGCTCAACCGACTGAGCCACCCAGGTGCCCCAGAGTCCCCATGTCCATTAAGAGTCATTTAACGGTCTGCAGAATTTGCCTCTGTGACCACTTCTCTCTCTAGTCATGCTCTGCTCTAGTCCTGACAGGTTTCCTGCTGACTCTGATATACACCATAGCCCTCCTTCTCTCATTCTAAGTTTTCCCTACCTCTCCATCTAAGTACCAGCTTGTTATATATTCTTGCCATCTAACCTGGGGCTGCGGCTGAAGACCTCGATTCCTATTTTCATTCATCAGTGAATTCGTTCCACATCAATTCTCAACCCTGGCTAGGCGTTACCCCCAAATCCCAGTGCAAACCATCTGGGATGAGCATCAGGTTCTTGGTATAAAGGGTGCCGTGTCTTTTTAAGGCGATGTGGTAACCAGGAATCTTTTACATCCACATCACTTCAAACTAGCAGTTCCATAGAATTCTAGGAATTTATCTTAGAGATGCTTAATGGGTACTCATCGCAGCACTGTTTGTATGAGCGAGACCAGACAGACCATAAAGTAGAGCCTACTGGTCAGGAGCAAGAGCTCTAAAGTCAAATTCCAGTTCCACCTGTGACCAGTGGTATGACCCAGGGCAAGTCACTAAACCTCTCCAGACCTCAGTCTCCTTGTCACTAAACCTCTCCAGACCTCAGTCTACTCATCTATAAAATGAGGGAACAGTAAGACTACCTTACAGAGCTGTTGTGAAGACTAAATGAGTAATAAACGTAAAGAACTGTTTGATACCCAGGTAGGCCTCTATAAATACCTATTCTTCCTATTACGCAGCCATTAACAATGAGGCATATACATGTGTGCTGAATATGAAATGATCTTCAAGTTACACTGTTAAATGAAATTGGTTAATATGCACAGCGTTCTACTCTATATATTAAAATGATCTGGGCGCCTGGGTGGCTCAGCTGGTTAAGCAGCCAACTCTTGGTTTCAGGGCTTTGCGCTGACAGCGTGGAGCCTGCTTAGGATTCTCCCTCTCCCTCTCCCTCTCCCTCTCCCTCTCCCTCTCCCTCTCTCTGCCCCTTCCCTTACACATGCTCTTTCTCTCTCAAAATAAATAACTAAATAAACTTAAAAAAAAAAAAAAAAGATCAAAACGGGGTGCCTGGGTGGCTCAGTCAGTTAAGCATCCAACTTCAGCTCAGGTCATGATCTTCATTCAGGCTCGTGGGTTCGAGCCCCATGTCAGGCTCTGTGCTGACAGCTAAGAGCCTGGAGCCTGCTTCGGATTCTGTGTGTCCCTCTCTTTCTGCCCCTCCCAAACTCGTACTCTCTCTCTCTCAAAAATAAATAAAACATTAAAACATTTTAAACAAATGATCAAAATAATGAAAAAGCTGAAGGGAGACTATGTGCATACTCATACATCACAGAATCTCTCACAAAACATACACCAATTGGGAAGATGGAAGTATGGAAGGGAGATCTCACTTTTTACTTTTCATAGGGTTTGATTTTACAAGTTTTGAAAACAAATGCAAAAATTAAACATGCTCTAATAAATAGAATAAACACCACTGGTGATTCTGAGATACAGACAAGATTGGTACTTAGTGCTCATCCAACTGCCTTCACAGGATGGGGTGGTAGGGAAGTGTGACAAAGCTGCATAAGAAAATGGCCTGCCCCACAGGAGCCCTACTTGGGGGCACAGCCATACCACAACCAAGAACTCCTGCCACTGATGTCAGAGCAGAGATGAGCCCTCCCTGGTGTGGAGGGGTGTGAAGCTGCTGAGCTCTGAGCCTGCTGTAGTCTTGCTAGATTCTTGCTCTCACTGTCTGCCAGAACTGGGACTTAAAGCCGGTGTGAGTCCTGGCCCGAGGAGCCACCTCACCCTATAACCATGGTGCTTCTCTGACTTGTACGTAAATATTCGGAAAAATAAAGGGGATTGTTACGAAGGCAATGGGCCTGGGGAGATGAGGGAAGCCAGGCAACTCTGTGGCTCCTAGCAGCCCATGGGGATTTCCTTACCTATGAAATGGGGAAAATAACAGTACCGATTTCATGGGGTTGTTGTGAGGACTAAATGAGTTATTCACAATAAAAACAATTGACATTTACTGAGTGTTTACTACATGCCAGGCACTGTTCTCAAAGCTCACAACGACCCTAAAATGTAAGCATAGTTACTATCTTGGTTTTAGAGAGGAAGAAACCAAGGCTCAGAAAGTTACTTTGTTATATTGCAAATGACAGACCTGGGATCTAACCCTAGACAGTCTGACCCTAGAGCCACTAAAAAACACTGCTTTCCAAGTTAGTATATAAGTACAGCCAGTACTTGGTGTGTCCTAAGGGCTTAACGTGAGCTATTATTATGGGGGAGAAGGTGGGAAGGGTTTGGATGCACTGACACGGAGCCCCTGGGTCCCCTTTCCAGTTAGCTTCAAGTACGCACGAAATGTCCTCTTCTCTGGCCTCCATCTCTCTCACCCACCACTGAGGTCAACAGCTCTCCATCCCGCCCTGTGGAAGCCTAGAGGCCAGAATGGCTTCAGCAGTGTGTCCTGAGAGGGTTCTCTGGCCTGACTCCTGTCTATGACTGGGGCCCCTGAGAGAGTTCTAGAGAAGCCTGGCTCACCAGGCTCCTGGTACACACTCTACTGAGTGCTTAGGGAACTGATACGGACTATACCTAAATTGAAATTCTCTTGAAGCTATTTATGCCTTAAGTCCAACCTACCTTTGTGCCTACAGAACAGTTTAAGATTACTTGTGAATTTCTAAAATTCTCTCCTAGCTCTGGTGTCCCAGAGCTTGAGAAATGACTTATTCAGCTTCCAATCCCCTTTCGTAAGTAATGACCTTAGTCCCTTCCTCTCAGTCGCCCAGACAAGCCACCCTACATAGCTCTTCCTCTGCTATAGGTTGTTTCCAGTTTGCACTGCCATCCGCCAGTAGCCCCTCATTTCATGCCTGAGGATATCTGGCAACAAAGCCCCAGGAGACCAATGATGACGACTTGGGAGGTCAGGGACTCCCCCTTCACCAACAAGCTGAGAACCCACATTTCTCAGCACATTGTGGGGTGGGCCTCCTCAGCCCTCTGATATCTGCTCCTGTTCCGGGGTGGAGACTCACCAGCACTGTTGGCCTCTGACTCTAGCAGGTGGATGTCATTGCAGTCCGCCAGCGAGTGCTCCAGGCAGAGCTGCAGGAACCGGGCCTGGGTGCGAGTGACCCGCTTCAGAAGTGACAGCAGGGCCACCGTCTGCTCACACTCATTCCAGCCCTTGAACCAGCCAGCGAGGATGCCCACCTGGTCGCGGAACATCATGGTGCCGGGCCTGGGGCCAGGGTGGGGGGGACGGCGGTGGCGAGGGCCAGCGCCGTCACATGGTCTCGGCTCAGAGCTCCTGTTACCTCTCCCCTGAGGGCCAGGGCTTGAGGACGTTCCCTGGCGTGGTGGCAACGGGCGGTGGGGGGAGGAGGAAACCTGCTCACATCGGGGGAGGTCTTGGTCCAGCCACACCTCTCCAGGCTCCTAGAAAAGGAAGGAAGGTGGTCAGACAGAATGAAAGGGCTGGAACTGGCCTGGTGAGTGCAGGTTGAGAGAGTAAGGAGGCTTTATGCCTTCCTCTCCTAGGGTGTCTGCTCTGCTGAGCTCCTGGGAGAAAGAGGAAGCCAACACCAGACACTAAACCAACTTTCCCACCAATCTCCAGATGTAGAAAAAACACCTGATTGGGACTCAGCAAGACTAAGGAGAAGAGGTTGCCCCTCAGTCCTAGCTATCAAAGGGCCAAAGGAAGCAGAATTAAGTTGGTAGGATTTTCCAACAATGGGAAATAGGAGAGGCTGCACACTACAGGGAAAGATCTGAATTAATGGAAACCTGGCCTTATGTGACATGTGACCCCCAGCACATGCCCTGACCTACCTCTTCTGAGAGTGAGAAAGAGTGACTGCTCACCTGCTAAGAGGACTCCATGGAGTTTATGTATGTCAATCTAAGACTCATAAAGCTAGAATGTGAGTGGGTGGTGACCTCAGTGGAGATCTCGAGTATGCAGATAGCTAAGTGATCAGTAACTGCCTAGGTGCCCAAGGGTAGGGGCATGGACAAAGGCTTTTTCAAAGATTTGGGGGAATCTTACCTCCTTCAACCCAGCTCTGCCACTCTGGAAAAGGTGCAGCTCTGATCTCTAAGATCCCACTCATCTCTGCTCTGAGGTGAGTCTCCCCCAGACCTCTTCTTCATTCCTCTGAAGGCTACCCTGACCCAAGTCCCCTGGCTTCCAAAGATGCCTGTCATCCAGACTCCTAAGAGCATGGAGGATGCCAACTTGAGAAGGGTCACATCCAAAGTAAAAAACTCCCGAGCTATAAAGTGTCCAAATTCCACTCTTGGATGGGAACTACACAGGAGCTGTGTTAACTGGGCAGACAACAGGCCTATTCTTCAGTTGACTGATTTCTGAACACTACTCCGAAGCCTTTTTTTAAGTGTCTCGAGCTCCAGGTCTCTACTCGCATTTCCTGGTCTGTCCCACAACCAGTGCCTTGGCTCTATCCCCAAACCACATTTGGCTCCATGGACTGAGAACTCCACACAAAGACCCACTGAACTTGCTGGGCTCATGTCTTGCCACCTCCCTGAACTTCCATCCTCTTGCTGAAGAGCGCTGTGAGGTGCATCTGACAATGGCTATGACTCACCTGGCAGATCCTCTCTGGGACACCTGAACAAAGCAAACTGACCCAGATGTCAATCCCTTTGCATATAAGGGCAAGTGTAGGGGAAAATGAAATCTTTTTAAGTTTATTTACTTTTCTGATTAATCTCTACACCCAATGCGGGGCTTGAACTCAAGACTGTGAGATCGAGTTGCACGCTCTTCCAACTGAGCCAGCCAGGTGCCCCAGAAATCTTTTTATTATTTTTTATTTTTTTTTAATTTATTTTGAGAGAGAGAGATGGAAAGAGAGAGTGAGCATGCATGTGCAGAGTAGGGGCTGAGAGAAAGGGAGAGAGAGAATCCCAGGCAGGCTAGGGTCCCTAGGTTCCCTCAGGACAGAGTCCAATGTGGGGCTCGATCTCACAAACTGCGAGATCGTGACCTGAGCTGAAATCAAGAGTTGGACGCTTAACAGACTGAGACACCCCGCCAAGACATCTTTAAAAAGGAATCAAATGTTGCTCCTGGCTTAAAATCCTCCAATGATTTCCTAAACTAAACCTAAACTAAAACTGAATGGATCTTGGTCTACAGGTCCCTGCAAGACTCCTGTGGCCTCTCCAATTTCATCTGGTACAAGTTTTCTATTCACTAGAACTCTTTCTTCAGACCTATTTATGGTTGGCCCCTACTTGTCACTCAGGTCTCAGCTCAATGTTACTTCCTCAGAGAGAGCTTCCCTGACTATCGGATTTAAGGGGTCTGTCACACTATTTAGGCTATTTCTTCTATATAATTTGACACCCTCAGATATTATTTATGTTTGTTATTTCTCTTTCCACCAAAGCGCAAGCTATATGGTTACCCAGTGCCCAGAATGGTGACTGGCATACAGACGGTTTTCAGTATGTATTTGCTGAAAGAATGAATAAATAAGGTGAGCATGGAAGCCACAATTGGGATTTCTACAGCCCCGGAGAAGATGACAGAAGGAATGGCCCATAGGATGGGAAACAGACTTGGAAACTCTGTCCTAAGAGAAGTTTGAAGGCACTGAGGAAATTTCCCCGGTGGAAGAGAAGACTTAGGAGGAATGATATAGCTGACTTTGAATATCTGAAGGGGTAGCACACAGGAGAGGAATTAGATTTGTTCTTTTGCTCCAGAGGAGAACCAGGGTGGATGGCTCTAAGTGAGAGGGGACACGGGAAATGTTGAGAGTCAAGAAAATTCAGTTCTAGTCTTGCCCTAGACACTGATTCACTTTGACCTGGAGCTAGTCCGCTTCCCTTCTCTACAATGTGTAAGATAAGGAGTCAGACTGGATCAGACACGACAAATGGGTTTTACCTCACAGGCTAACTCCCAACGACTGGTAGTGGCTGGTTGGGGCACTATGGTGTGAAGGATCCAGAAGAAATGAAGCAACAGGAGTATCCATCAAAGGGCAAGGATTAATCAGTTGGGGCACACCTCATACAAAGAGATATTACGTAGCTATTAAAAACATACTTGATTCTGATAGCATACAAAAAACATAGCATGTTTACATCTATATATAGTGTTTGATCTTTCACCACCAACCTGCAGGGCTGATCATAAGCTCCATGGTAATACATACAATACAATGTCATTTTCATAAAAAGAAAAAGCCATACAAAAATCCTTACACACCTCATTATATCTACATGTGTATGTGTATAGAGAAATGTGTATAAAGACACACCCTAGGCCATTCGCATTGGTTTACCTCAGAGAGGAGGAATTATTAACAGTCTCTTTATGTAACTTTGTAGCACTTCACTAGTTGCAAGTAAACACGTATTACTTCTATAATTTTTAAAGAATTAAAAAAAAATTTTTTTTAAGGCTGCATTCTACTATCTGGCTCAGTGATAAAGAATACTGTGACTGATTATCAATGTTTGCCCTGGATGCAGGATGGATGAGTGGTAGTTCACATGCCTGAAAAATCAGTTTCTCTTCCTACCTCCAACATTTTGTGGATTTCAGCCCTAAGGAGACAGCATCTGCCTTAACATAAGGAAGAATTTTAAAATAATATATCTATCCAAGAATGGAACTGGCTGCCACGTGAGAAGGTAATAGCTCCCTGGCTGCTGGAAGTGGTCAAGTGGAGGCTACATGAACATCCCTTGGGAGTGGGAGGGATTCCTTCACTGGGTGGCAACTCATAGGATAGAAGGACATGTTACTATTTCAGACAGAACATTTGTGACAAGAGGTTTGATATGCCAACAACATGTACGGCAAAAAGATGACCAAATCCACAAAGAGACCAAAGTTGTGCACACTCTTTCCCATAAACTTTTTCTGGGTTGTTAGTTTTCCAAAGCAACAGCACTGTGCCTCCCAAATAAGCTGACAACCAGAATCTTCTCCCAAGCCAAATGCTATAAGCAAAGGTCTGGGACAGAGCGGGGTCTCAAATATGACACTTATTAAGTCCAGGTTTTGAATGAAGCAGGCTGGTGAGGACTATGGTGAGTTAGAAAGCACATACCCTATCTAAAGGGAGAAGTCGTGATTTTAGCTCTAATCAACTGCTGCCATGTGGGAATGTGGGTCCAGTGTTGTTAGGTTTTAGATTTTTTTTTTTTTAAAGGGGAAACAGAAATCTGGACTTTTAAATAAAATTTCCCCTATTTTTAAATATTGGAAACTAAGGGGCACCTGGGTGGCGCAGTCGGTTAAGCGTCCGACTTCAGCCAGGTCACGATCTCGCGGTCCATGAGTTCGAGCCCCGCGTCGGGCTCTGGGCTGATGGCTCAGAGCCTGGAGCCTGTTTCCGATTCTGTGTCTCCCTCTCTCTCTGCCCCTCGCCCGTTCATGCTCTGTCTCTCTCTGTCCCAAAAATAAATAAACATTGAAAAAAAAAAAATACTGGAAACTAATTCACATTAAAACAGCAACAGTGAACCACCATGAGGAACAAACAAAGCACGTGGCCTGCAGTCCTTGGACCAGATGGACACACACTGGGAAAAGACCAGAAGTCTGTGAACTGTCCTTCCCTCAGGCCTCTCTGGTTTGTACCTTCAAGCTGCCCAGTTGTTCAGGGAGCATGACTGGCAGAGAGGATCTAGTGCCCAACAATGGCTGTGACAATCCTCAGTAAACACTGGGGGCTTCAGAGAAACAAACAGTTGCTTTTAGGACAGGAGAAGGATGTTGGGTATTTGTTCTGGATGGTGACTAGAGAGGAGAGTGATATGGCTTCTTCCGTCAAAGGGCCAGAGGTCCCCGGCTACCTCTTTTCCTGGGTGGTTGGCAGCAATGAGAAGGGGAGACCTCGGTTAGTGACATGGGCCAGGAAAGAGGCATCACGCTGACTATTCCAAGGCACCTTACACTGTGATGGATTTTGGTGGATCTGCTGCCAACCATCCATGCCCATCTTCTGATACCAGCCCCTGAGTTCCCTTTGGAAAATTAACGGTCTTCCTTGGCTCCAGAAGTAGACATGGCAAGTCCACTGGTCAAGGAAAGTCTTCACTGGACTTCTGCTGGAACCACTGAGGAAAAGAAGTTCTCCATTAGGGTTGCTGAGATTATACATCTCCTGATGTTACTGGCTGCCCCTTCGGCTACCTCAGTGAGAGTCTGCCTCAGAATGAAGCCAACACAGATGAAAGCAGAGTCAAGAGATGAGGGGACAAAGAGGGAGACCTGTTCACATCTGAAGATCTGGATCCAACCTAGTCAGACTGAAGCCACCTCACTCCAGACTTTTCAGTTATATGGACCAATAAATTCCTTTTGGGCTGATGCCAATTTGTGTTTCTATCACTTGAAGTTGGGAGAGCCTTGACCGCTCCCGTACAAAAACAGAATTCACCACTGCTCTGATCTCTTTGTCATTGTGCGACAAAAAAATGACTCCCTGCCTTTGAGGAAAGACACTAGAGGGGAATTCCACTGGAAAAGTTCTCAAACAGCCCAACTTACTGCTGCCATATTTGCTCTCTAAGGGACCAAGTAAGCTTCTGTGGAAGCATCTACCAATGCTGGAGGGTGGAAAATAAAGCCAAAATTGGCTAAGAGGTTTTAGGAAAAATTACTCACTAGGCTCCCTTCATTGGCTTCAAACAAGAAGCAGCCCACAGATAGGAGGTGCCTCTGGAGCCAGCTCTCCTCACTTGGAACCAGCACTGTGGAGTCAGATGTAGCTGAAAACGGGGCTCTCCTGCTGACACTTACTTGCTGTGTTGACCTTTGGCAGGTAACTCAGTTTCTTCCTCAGTGAGGCTGGTTATAAGAATGAAGTGGAACAATGTACGTAGAAATACCTACCATGATGCTTGGCATGTCTTCATATACCATATATCGTGTCATGTGCCAGGCCCTATGCTAACAGCTTTCTGTGGGTGAGTTCATTTAATTCTGAAAATAATACATACACTATACCTTACACATATATGTGACATACGCATATATTACACGCATATATGCACATATACATGTATAACACTATTCTCATTTTATAAATGAAGAAACTGACACACAGAAAAGGTTAAGTCACTTGTCCAAGCCTACACACAGCTAAGCTGAGATTTTCAAGGTCAAACAGTCTGGTTTTAGAACCCTTGCTTGTTCCTAAGAATATTATAGCCTCCTGTAAATTCCCTTCCATTGCCTAGAAAAGTTGGGTAACAGGTACACCCATCAATGCCAACATCTCTGGATGAATAAGGGGGTTCTATTAGACTTCCTACCCATTTCTAGCCCTTCTACAGCACACGCTGTAGTTACCTAAGTTTAGTTACCCAAGGTTAACTCACCATCCTGACCTGAGCAAGAACAAGAGAATGTCAGATGCCAAGGGAGCTCAACTTCTCTTTTGTAAAAACTAACCATTATTTTCAGAAACTCCTGAAATATGTACACAAAATATGCATACTATTGCCTCAGCTAAGAATGAGGCTTTTGTATGAACAGTCCTGGGGAAGGGAGGGAGAGGAGTGGAGAAGTCAGGGGGGCCTCCTGGAAGATAAGCATAGCCTAGGAAGCTGTGGGAAACCCTGGAGTAGAGAAGCTGGTTCCCTCTCCCCTTGCCCCCACGTATTGCTCCCTTTCACTCATCCCACGCTTACAGGTGTTGACCCTTCCCCACTAAAACTCTATCTTTAGCTCTTTCCTTTCTCTATACTTGTATCCTCTCACTTGGATGTAATCAACTCCTATAGATTCAACTATCGTCTCTCTGTGGACAACAAAGAATTTCTTAAGTCATCTTTGACTCCTTTTTCTTCCATACGATCTAGTCATCTGGTCTCGATAATTCTTTTTTCTTAACGTTGGCTAAACATGCTATCCTTTTTCTTTCCCAAAACTCAAGTGGCTCTGGGACCAGACTGTCTGGGTTGGAAACAGAATCCTACCACTTACTACCTGTGTAACTTTGGGCAAATGATTTCACCATGCTGTGTCTGTTTTCATTTGTAAAATGGTTTTAATAACACTACCTACTTTCAAAGAGTTGTTAGCTATTATCATCATCTTGTCACCAATCCCATCAAGTCCTGTTTTCTCTATACACCAAACATATCTATTTCTCTTATTTTTTACTACCATCACCATATTCAAGTCACTATCCTTTCTCATCTGGACCAACGTAATGCCTCCTAATCCACCTCCTGCTTCCATTCTTACCCTTGTTCTCCTTGCAGAAACCAGTGAACATTCTTAAACAAACAAAAAAACCCAAAAAACAAAAAAAAAAAAATCCAATCATGTCACTGTCTTGCTTTAAAAACCCTTTAACAGGGGCGCCTGGGTGGCTCAGTCGGTTGAGCGTCTGACTTAGGCTCAGGTCACGATCTCGCAGTCTATGAGTTCGAGCCCCGCGTCGGGCTCTGTGCTGACAGCTCAGAGCCTGGAGCCTGCTTGTGATTCTGTGTCTCCCTCTCTCTCTGCCCCTCCCCCACTCATGCTCTGTCTCTCTCTCTCTCTCTCTGTCAAAAATAAACATTAAAAAAAAAAAATTAAAAACGCTTTAACAGCTTCCCAAGTCTCTTAAGTGAAAATATAAATTCCTTACCATGGCCTACAAGGCCCTACATGATCTAGCCTCTGTCCCCTCTCCCTCACACTTGTCTCCTTGTTGTTCCTTGAACACATCTCAGGGCTTCTGCCCTTGTTAACCCCTCTACCTGAAGTTCTTCCCCAGATCATCACATGGCTGGTTCCCTGTCTTCAATTAAATCTGGATTCCCGTGTGACCCAATCTTCCTCATCTCCCCAGTAAAGAGTTTTTGGTCTGAAACACTGAAATCAAAGGCTGCAGCTCTTCCAGAAACGCTTAGATTGTAAGATCCATGGGGGAAGGAAAGACTGTGACTGTATTATTCACTGCCATATATTTAAAAAAATTTTTTTTTATTTTATTTTAGAGAAAAAGAGAGAGAGCACATGAGTAGGGGTGAGAGGGAGAGAATCCCAAGCAGGTTCCATGCTCAGCGTGGGGCCCGGAGCTCAATCCCATGATCTTGGGATCATGACCTGAGCTGAAATCAAGAGTCAGATGCTCAACCGACTGAGCCACCCAGGCGCCCCATTACGTTTTCAATTCCTAACCTAGCACCTTGCACATAGCACATCCTGAATAAAATATCTGTGAAAAAAATTTTCCCCCTTGCAGCAGTCCTTTCTCCACCTAAAACAATGTTTAGATTAGCCTTACTCCAAGATCGTCCCACAACTTGGTGCCTTCTCATCTTTCAGGTTATCGGTCTCGATTGTCACCTCCTCAGAGGCCAATTCTGACCTTGAGTATAGTGGCCACAGGCACCCTCTCTTCCATACTGTTGTTTTAATTCCTTCATAGCATGTATCACTGATTTCTTTTGTGTATCCTCTCCACCCACCCCCATCAGAAGGTAAGGGCCATGAGTTCCAAGACCTTGACTGTTTCAGTCACTGCTCTATGTCCAGAACCTAAAAAAGTGCCTCCATAAATTGTTTAACTGCTGGAGTTGAGACTTGCAAACTCTATATACCGTTGTTCTGTAACTTGCTCTCAATCAGACTGTATTCAACAAATTTACACTAAAATAAAACAAAACAAAACTCTACCCAAAGTAATTTACTTAACTCTCTCAAAGTTCAGAGTCCTGAAAACCCAAAGCTGAGGTACAGGATTGAATACCACTACTCCTGGATTCCATTACCCTACCCTGAGGCTACCACCAAACCTGGCCAGTCACCTCTTCCTTGTCTCTCTCTCTCAGTGAGATCCCAAAGGAAAGTCCGGTTGGATGGGATTAGCCATAAACTCTCTCTGGATCCAAACGATCACAGACTGGAGAATGACTGAGGCTAGAGAACAAGCAAGGAGGGGAACGGCCACCAATATCAGAAAGCTCATGGGATGGAATCACAGCAACCTCAGTTAGCAAGAGAATTAATTCCAGGGTACAGAACTCCAAACATGTCCCTGAGGATCTTCTGTTAGTATTTCACACTTACTCAAGGAAGAAATTGTTTTCAAACTGGGGCTTTCGGGAAAGAGTTCTCTTTCCGCTAAGGGTGTTGAGGTAGGATTAAAGCGTAGGGTTGCTGAAGGCCATCTCTGTCACCACAAAGTAGAAACTTGTTGAGGATGAAGACACTCCTTGTAAAAATGGGCAGAGATTACTGAGAAGATTGTTTTAACTCCTGGATGAAGCTAAGACTGAAGTCATCCTAGCTCTGGACTTTTTAATAATACAAGTCAATTACTTCATTTTTTGATTAAACTAGCTTGAACTAAGGTTCTGTCATTTATGTCTTTAGAGTCCTGGCTGACGTGAACCATTTATTTTTTTTATTAAAAAAAATTTTTTTTTAAAACGTTTATTTATTATTGAGAGACAGAGAGACACAGAGCGTGAGCAGGGGAGGGGTAGAGAGAAGGGGAGACATAGAATCTGAAGTAGGCTCCAGGCTCTGAGCTGTCGGCACAGAGCCCGACACGGGGCTCGAACTCACAGACTGCGAGATCATGACCTTAGCCGAAGTCGGTCGCTTAACCAACTGAGCCACCTAGGTGCCCCGAACCATTTATTTTTGATAACACTGAGCACTTATACGCAGGACACTGTTTTAGCTACTTCATGTGTTAACTTATGTAATTCTTATAATAACTCTAGAACATAAGATACCATTATTGCTTTCATTTTTTAGCTGTGAAAACTAAGAGCCAGGGAAGTTAAGTAGTTGTCTAGGTCACAAAACTGGTAAGTGACAATGCGGGACACAAATCCTGTCTGGCCCCAGAGTCTGCATACTTAACTTATACTATGCTATAATGCCTCCTCATTGCACCCAACCCTACCTGAACAGAAAATCCAACTCTATGACTCATGGCACTATCATCTTGGGATGGACAGGGTCCAGAAACCTTCTATTTGTGCCACCTGTCCTCAACATTTATGAGGTTAGTTGTAGTTTACCTAGCTCGTAGGATTCCCTATGAGGAGCATGAGATGAGAATACATGTGAAGCACTTAAACAGTAACTGGCAAATAATTACTCAATGAACAGTAATCATCGATATTATCACTCTACGGGTCACAAGAGTATAGCTGGCAAATATAATAAAGATGGAAGAGATCTGTTTTCTTTCATCTCTGTCCTTTAAGTGAAGAGAAGAGATGCCATGAGTGGGAGATGAGAAGCCCTTCTTATCTTTGACCTATTGCAAAGCTGTTACCTCTGCCTGGAAGACCACTCATCATTGTCCCAACTCCTGTGGAACACCACCGAGCCCAAATACCACCTTTTCCATGACGTGTCTTTCCAGATAAAGGGCTCCTTCTTTCACTGCCAAATTTCCACAGCATATAATTTGTACCTCATGTTCTGCCCTGTGTACCTGCCCAACCCCTCTAATGTACTGTGAGCTCACTGAAGGCAGGCCCCAGTGTTTATCCTGTGATCTCCATTTCCCCTTCTTGACCCCAGAGAGAAACAGAATCCCTTGGAGAAAGCTGAGAGCCCCAGACTTATAAAGACTTATAAAGGCTGAGGGAGGCTGACAGGCCAATGAGGATGAGGTGAGGCAGGTCACCAAGCATAGGACCTAAGGTAGCTCAGAATCAGGAGGGAGCACAAAGAAAAGTCCCTCAGATAGCAGTGGGTGGGGCACAGAGCTTCTTCTCGGAGGAGAGGCAATGTGCGCTGGGTACAGGAAGAAGACAGGAGGGGGTGGGGAAGGTGTATACAGCCTGAATGGGGAGTGAGATCTGGAAAACTTAGAGATTTCTGGCCAAATGCAGAAGAGCTACCCTTCTCTAATGATTCCCAATAACTTACAGAAGGCAGATCCCACTTTGTGGGATTCAGAGAGAAACAAGACACATCCCAGTACTTTCTAAACTTGCAGCCCAATGAGGGTGAGTGGACAAGTACATGAACAACTAAAGGGAGAAGGTGAGTAGTGCTCTAGAAGGGAGGGCTCCGGACAGTAAGACACAGAATGAAAAGACCTGAAAGTGCCTTTAAGGGAAGGTGCCTATGCGGTGAGGAACAGATGGAAGATTGGAGATGGACACGTGTGTTGAAGGAGACAGCAATTTGAAGCGAGAACACCAAAGGCTGGGGTATGGTGTGCAGGGGAAGCCAGAAGATGAAAGTGCCGAGGAAGACCTGAAAGGAAACTATTCAAAGGTAGAATATGAAGTAATTGCTCAGAGGATGGGGTAACCTTTCAGGGTAGCCAGAATCCTTCCAAGGAGGGGAAGAAGACTTCCTGGACGGCAGATATTTCCCATAGGTGACTCTTGGGAAAATGAGGATGGGCAGCAGCTCGGAGGCACACCCGGAAGCCTCTTTCAGGGGGTTTTCTGTGGGGGAAAGGGAAATCCTCTCACAGGACAATCATTCTCAAACTTGAGCATGCAGCAGAATCACCAGGAGGGTTCCTGAAAACATTGCTGGGTCCTACGTTCAAGTTTTCTGATTCTGTAGGTCTGGGCTGCACCCGAGAATGTGCGTTTCTAACCAGTTCCCAAGTGATATCGGTGCTGCTGGTCCAAGAACCACACTTTTAGAACCACTGCTATAGGGAAAGGGATATTTTTTTTAATGTTTATTTTGGGAGAGAGAGAGAGAGAGACAGAGAGAGAGAGAGAGAGAAAGTACAAGTAGGGGAGGGGCAGAGAGAGAGGGAAAGAGAGACTTCCAAGCAAGCTCTGTGCTGTCAGCGTGGAGCCCGATGTGGGGCTTATCTCACAAACAGAGGATCATGACCTGAGCCGATATCAAGAGTCGGAGGCTTAAGTGACTAAGCCACCCCGACGCCCCTAGGGGAAGGGATTCTTTAGCGAGGAGGCCCTCAAAGGGGAAAAGGAAAGAGAAGGCTGCTGAAAGGAAAATGGGACGAGTCCTCAGGAAGTCTCTAAGGAGGGTGTTAAGGGTCGCTCAGTCTCCAAAAGGAGGAGTCTGTGAGAAGGAAACCTAAGAAAAAAGGTCTCTGAAGGTTGGGATTTCAAGACCTGAGGCTGTCTTGGAGGATCTTTTTATTAAAAGGAGACATGGAGGCTCCTGGAGGGGAGAGGACTGGAGGATGTTGGCGGCCTCTGAGGAGACAAGGAGGCTCAGATCTGAGAGGGACCTCTAAGTTGATTTCAGAGGAAAGAGAACGGAGGAGACAAGAGGGTGCAAACAGGGATTCTAAAAATGGTAAATCGGATAGGGTCCTGAATGGGGATGCCACAGAAGGAAAATGAAGGGATGTTCCAAAGAAGTCTGAAGAAAGTGCTGGGGATAAGGTTGCTAATACAGGGCAATTTCGACGAAAATTCTCTACAGGGCGTCTGCAGGAGGTGTGGCTTTCTCAGAGAGATCTTGGATGTACTGGAGCACGATGACAGGGGAACTCCTCAGAGAACTCAGATGAGGAGAAACCTCTGAGTAAAGTCTTCGAAAGGGTATAATATGGGAAAGGTGGGTCTTCTGGGTGGAATGGGCAACTGTCAGGGCAGAGAGCTTTTCAGAAAGAATTCTGGGACTTTCTAAGAGCAGGAGCTCAGTTATTTTGAGGGAAGACTGAACGGGGAGGGGGGTTCTAAAGGACCTGAGAGAACCTGTGAGGAAGAGTTCAGGGAGGGAAATCTCTAGGAACAGTGTCTTAGTATAAGGCAGGGGGTCTTGGAGCAGTGATTCAAGGGCTTCTGAGGGGGGTGCTAGAAGGGTCTCTGGGAGGGATTTCAAGGGCTTATCTCAATAGGAGGGCTTGAGGGGCTGCTGAGGTCTCTGAGAAGACGTGAGGAGGTCTTGAAAAACTGCATCTCACAGAGGTCATGAAGAGGGTCTTAAGGTTTAAGGGGTTCAAGGAGGTCGGGGGGGGGATTTTTAAGGGTTCTCTAAGGAGGATTCTAGAGAATATCAGAAACTACAAGGGACTTTTTGAGAATCCTGAAGAAATCTCTGCAACATGTGGTGTAGTTTACTGGGAAAGATTTGGGATACATAAAAGCGGTTGTGGAAAAGGCTTTTGGAACATGGGATCGAAATTCTCCACAGAGATTTCAGTGAACCTCTGGAGGAGATATTTGGGATAAGTGAGGGAGGTCTGCGGGGAAGATTCGTAGGGTATGTGAGGGTGATCTCTAGGGCATTTTGGGGTGGTGAGACTTGGGGGAACAGAGGTCTTTGGGAGAAACCCTTGGGATCTGTGGAAGGATCCTAAGGGACGACTCCATAAAGGGGGAGTGTGTCTGAGATATGGCTGGGGGGGGGGGGGGGGGAGGGGGGGTTGGGGGAGGAAGATGTCCAAGACC